>NW_026606757.1:0-537500 GCF_029890125.1 Rhinichthys klamathensis goyatoka
CCATTTAGGGCTTTATAGGTCAGTAGTAGTACTTTGTAATTGATACGGAACTTAATAGGTAACCAGTGCAGAGATGATAGAATCGGTGTTATATGATCATATTTTCTTGATCTAGTAAGAACTCTAGCGGCTGCATTTCGGCTGTACAATAAATCTCTTAGAGAAATTAGGACTCTGCAAGACTGGTTCATGACATAGCGAGGTCCGTCCAACAAAATTTAGCCGGACTCTTCTTGGTCAGATCAGTCAGAGGTGTAGCCAGTGATGCAAAATGGGGAATAAACCTGCGGTACCAGCCAATTAACCCCAGAAAAGACCTCACCTGTTTTTTTAGTTTGGGGGCGAGTAATGTTTTGGATAGCCTGAAGCTCTGTCCATGTCCCAGTAAATAGCCCAAATACTTCACCTCCGTCTGAGCCCATGAACATTTGGTGGTGTTAATCGTGAGCCCAGCTCCCTGAAGCCTCTTCAGTATATCTGCAAGATGCCGTAAATGTTCTTGCCAAGACCAACTGTTTACCACCACCTCATCAAGGTATGCGGCTGCATACTGCTCACATCCCGCAAGTACCCGATCCATCAATCTTTGTAAAGTGGCCGGTGCTCCATGTAACCCAAAGGGCATAACCGTATATTGATATAACCCTGTGGGAGATCGAAAGGCAATATAGGGCTTGCAAGACGGATCAAGGGGCACTTGCCAATATCCTTTACACAGATCTAATGTAGTCATAAAGGATGCTTTACCCAGTCTCTTGATCAACTCGTCAATACGAGGCATTGGATAAGAATCAAAACATGATACACTGTTTAGTTTTCTGAAGTCAGTGCATAACCGGATTCCTCTATCCTTTTTAGGGACAAGTAGTATGGGACTTGACCACTCACTGTTGATGGTTCTATAATCCCCATTTCCAACATGGCCTCACTCTTTAACCGTTCTACCATCTTCTGCGGGACTTCATAGGGGTTTTGTCGAACAGGAGTAGTGTCTTTCAAGATGATCTTGTGTGTGAGGATCTCTGTACGGCCCGGTCTTTCCTGGAAAAGAGAGGGAAAAGTTTGAAGTACCTCGGTTAGTTGTTGTTGTTGAGGGTTATTCAAACTTTTGTAATCACAAATTTGTAATTAAATAGTACCGTTTATATTACTAGTGTTTTGCAGAACACTGTAAGTTATTAGAAGACATACACACTGTACTGTAATAGGTAGATCATATTGCATGCAGTTTAGTCAAAACTTTGCCCACTTTGCCCAAACTTTGACACGTTTTCCCATGCATAATTTTTTTTTAAATGTGTCTCTGTATGTACACAGAGACATATTCGTAAAGTACAGGGAAATTGCTAACTGCTAAAATCAACTTCTCCTCCATCTTGACACGACACTGGAGTACAGCAGACGGATCACGTGCACTCCACTGACTTCATTCCTATTGGTTGTCGCTCTCATTTGTATAAAGTTGAAATTTCTCAACTTTTGTCGCATGTCTCGCGTCGCTTGACACGCCGACATTCTGTCACCAACGGTCACTGTCGCTCGTGTCGCCAGAAGTCGCCAGCTCTCCATGGAAATTAATGGGATCATGTCGCTTTTTCGCTGGCGGTGTGAACGGGGCTTTACTCACATTTGAAAACACCCGTGTCGCTGATCTCCGCGATGTTTGATAATGACGTATCCTCTCCTGTGGCCTCCTCTGGGCAGAAGCAGTAAGCCATCCGGGAAGTTCTCGCCTACTCTTTTATGAGTACTGAGGTTTCGGACATACTACTCCTTTCACGTACTCTTTTCTCCTACTATACAGGTCCTTCTCAAAAAATTAGCATATTGTGATAAAGTTCATTATTTTCCATAATGTAATGATAAAAATTAAACTTTCATATATTTTAGATTCATTGCACACCAACTGAAATATTTCAGGTCTTTTATTGTTTTAATACTGATGATTTTGGCATACAGCTCATGAAAACCCAAAATTCTACCAGTCTACTAATACTCTACTAACACTCTAATGAAAGTTAGTAGGCATGTAGGTGCAACGCTACTTATAGTCAACAGAATGTGTTAAAGGGACCATCAAAATAAAGTGAAACCGTGAATTCTACTACATAATAGCATACTGTACATACATACACTCACCTAAAGGATTATTAGGAACACCTGTTCAATTTCTCATTAATGCAATTATCTAATCAACCAATCACATGGCAGTTGCTTCAATGCATTTAGGGGTGTGGTCCTGGCCAAGACAATCTCCTGAACTCCAAACTGAATGTCAGAATTTGAAAGAAAGGTGATTTAAGCAATTTTGAGCGTGGCATGGTTGTTGGTGCCAGACGGGCCGGTCTGAGTATTTCACAATCTGCTCAGTTACTGGGATTTTCACGCACAACCATTTCTAGGGTTTACAAAGAATGGTGTGAAAAGGGAAAAACATCCAGTATGCGGCAGTCCTGTGGGTGAAAATACCTTGTTGATGCTAGAGGTCAGAGGAGAATGGGCCGACTGATTGAAGCTGATAGAAGAGCAACTTTGACTGAAATAACCACTCGTTACAACCGAGGTATGCAGCAAAGCATTTGTGAAGCCACAACACGCACAACCTTGAGGCGGATGGGCTACAACAGCAGAAGACCCCACCGGGTACCACTCATCTCCACTACAAATAGGAAAAAGAGGCTACAATTTGCAAGAGCTCACCAAAATTGGACAGTTGAAGACTGGAAAAATGTTGCCTGGTCTGATGAGTCTCGATTTCTGTTGAGACATTCAGATGGTAGAGTCAGAATTTGGCGTAAACAGAATGAGAACATGGATCCATCATGCCTTGTTACCACTGTGCAGGCTGGTGGTGGTGGTGTAATGGTGTGGGGGATGTTTTCTTGGCACACTTTAGGCCCCTTAGTGCCAATTGGGCATCGCTTAAATGCCACGGCCTACCTGAGCATTGTTTCTGACTATGTCCATCCCTTTATGGCCACCATGTACCCATCCTCTGATGGCTACTTCCAGCAGGATAATGCACCATGTCACAAAGCTCGAATCATTTCAAATTGGTTTCTTGAACATGACAATGAGTTCACTGTACTAAAATGGCCCCCACAGTCACCAGATCTCAACCCAATAGAGCATCTTTGGGATGTGGTGGAACGGGAGCTTCGTGCCCTGGATGTGCATCCCACAAATCTCCATCAACTGCAAGATGCTATCCTATCAATATGGGCCAACATTTCTAAAGAATGCTTTCAGCACCTTGTTGAATCAATGCCATGTAGAATTAAGGCAGTTCTGAAGGCCAAAGGGGGTCAAACACAGTATTAGTATGGTGTTCCTAATAATCCTTTAGGTGAGTGTATGTAACGAATTAGTTTAAAATATACTGTATGTTTATATTTATATATATAATTAATTTTAACGAATTATAATTAATTATAAATATTTCAATGTTTTAGAATTGACTTTAGCAGAAACAATAGTACAATTATTTAATCAGTTCATCCAATGAACAGAAAGCATAATCAATTATTAATTCTAGGAAATATAGTATGTTCCTGGCCAAGAAAGAATAACCTTTTCCAGCTAAAGTAAATCAAGTACTAGCAGGGTAATAGCATAGGTACCTAGATCAATATGTTTAAGTGACTTTGATATTTTTGTGAGTGGCAAACAACACAGAGACAATAACATGTGAATATAATGGTTTAATAAACGAAACTACTGTAGGGTACACACACAACTAAACTAAGCAAAGATTGTATACAGAATCAAGAAAGTAAAGAAAAGTGAAGAAAGAGAGAGAGAAGAAAAGAGAATGGCAAGATTACAATCAGATAACCACAACCTACGAGAAACATCAGAGAATCAGGGTCACCTTAAAGGGGCACAATAACTAACGCATCTAAAGGCTCCAAACGGGTACTTGCATTGGTTTTGGTTGCTGAACAAGTCCAGATGCAGAGTATTCTTGAGATTCTTGATGATTCAGGAGTGCGCTGAAGCGTTCGTTTGGGTTCTTGGGGTGGTCCACGTTGAATCCAAAGAAGTTAACTTGAAGATGAAGTTGCCGGAAGAAGACAGGAAAATGTTGTCTCAAAGAGGTTGCGCGAAGTTCTGACCTAATCAGATACCTTTAAGGGTCCTCTCAGTTCACACCCATGTGGTGAGGTGACCAAAAGATGACCTGGAGAAAGTCTTTGTTCCATCTTATCTACATTTGCATGTTCATGGTGGCATGGAGAATTTGTGCAGTCTTTACACAAAAGTATGGTACAAATATCCAGATGCAATTTATCATAACATTGTACAACATTGCTTATAAAATCAAAAGAGGATTCTTTTGATACCAAGAAAGAGGGGATTTAGAGACATTAAAGCAGTGATACATACATCATCTTTGGATATCAACATTGGAAGTTACTCTAACATAACTAAAGAATCATAACTAGTCATAACTAATAAAACATAGGAGCATGCATAAAACACAGGAGAAATACTATAAACATGTGGGAAAGTTTGTGTGTATGAATGGAGTAAATGTCCTTGTGTATTGGAAGTTTAACTCTATAGTCTGACCAAATGGCTAGTGCCGTTGGTCTCCTGTGCTGTCTTTGAGGGTTGCAGACACAGTCTCTTGGTGAGATTGTTCAGGGGAGCAGAGGTGATAACGGCCTTTGAAGAGACCTGGTTTTAGGGCCGATCACAACAGGGGAGAGGGAAGGTTTTCTAATGACTAGGGCATTTGATTAAGGCCATTCGTTACACATATATCACTCACTCAGATGTCTATTTTAGGTTGTCATGTGCTCATCTGCAATACTGATCGAAGATTTTCCTGTTAGATGTAAGCGAGATGTATATGGTTTAGAATGTGTGTAAATCCACTTTGGAAACGTACCTTTGCTTACTGGTGTTTTTACAGCAAAATCACAATTATACTATATTATCTAGCATCTTTACACTACTAAATTCAACAGTTTACTCTACAGTAGTTCAACAAATGCGATTTTAACACAAGGAACTGTGTTACACATTCGAAAACACCCGCTGTTCTCCTCCATGTTCGATTATGACATATCCTCTCCCGTGGCCTCCTGGGAAGGCTGCCTGGGATAGAAAAGTGCCTTTGCCCACGAAGTCACTTTAATGGCTTCGTGGGCAAAGCCGAGGCTTTCAGAGAAGATGCTGGACCGGGTGACAGAAAGCTCGCGAGCGTCTGTTCAGCCCGGGGCGTCGACTCATAACCATACTCATTCTTACACCCTTATACCTGAATAAATATGCACTTGAGGACTGAATACTCGGG
Source organism: Rhinichthys klamathensis goyatoka (assembly GCF_029890125.1). Classification (NCBI taxonomy): domain Eukaryota; kingdom Metazoa; phylum Chordata; class Actinopteri; order Cypriniformes; family Leuciscidae; genus Rhinichthys; species Rhinichthys klamathensis. Next base: position 5,303 of record NW_026606757.1, read on the forward strand.
ATGAGTATGGTTTATTACAAGATCTGGACAGCTCACTGTGCAGATCAGGGAAAAAAGGAAGGCCTCGTGGTGGAAGTGAAATATTTGAAGGAAGAAAACGCTCGTCTAGTTTGCTTTTAGGACGAGCGTCTCTTTTCTCGGCTGGCCAATCGATATTTAATTTTTCTACAGCGCGAGTAATCACTTCCACCAGCTCCTCATATGCTGGGGAAATAGGTGGCGAATCTTTTTCCCCCATGTGTGTGCTTACACAACTCCTCAGAGCTAGAGCACTGAAGCATCGGGCTCTCTCCCCGGGCAGAAGAAACCGCAGCGCGGGCTTCCGACACCGGAGGGAGAGCACAGGATCCTCCAGATAAAGAAGGAGATAAGGTCCGGGGACCCGTCTCCAACCCCTCTGAAAGATCCTTTTGCGATCCCCAGGAATGCATTCTCCGTGCTGCCTCGGCAGCAGCGGGTCCTGCACCCTGAGGATCGCGAGCCTGGCCACTTTCCTCGAAAAGCGCCAGGCGAGAGGCCCCCTCAAAGGATGACACCGCATGCTCCACTCCCAAACAAACTACACAAAGCTCGTGTGTGTCCCCACCCATTAAATAACGCGGGCAGGGAGAAGCACAGAGTTTGTAAAGTTGTTTCGCCATAACTCTTTCCAAATATATCGAACAGACAACAATAAATAGACAGAGACAGAGTGACACAGATCGCTTGCTGAGGCAACAGAAGCTAATGCCGGTTTGCACCGGATGTGCTTTTATCTCTTCCTGGTCATGACGTCACCCGCCCGTGACACTCATTCTTTCCATTGGACTAGTTGACATAGATGCTTCAGACGCATTCACGCCGGGGGCGTTCCCAAAGCGTCGTTGGCGCATCGCGAGTTCCCTCGAAAGGGAACTTATTCGTTTCATATTTATGTTTAATAATATAATGTTTTTTTTTTTATTTAATCTATGTTGATTATATGAAAAGGGAACTGCATGAGATGAATAAGATAGGATCATAAGATGCCCAATATCGGAAAACATCTGGAATGGGTCAGACATGATTTTGACCACTTAATTACGTTTTGTTTTGTAGAAAGCCTTTCTTTAAAGTGAATTTCGTTTTGTATAAATTGTATCTTCATTTTAATCAATGTTTCATCAACGAATTGCCTGGATTAATAAATAAGAAGCAACTATAGTAGACAATATAATCAGGGCACGGAGGCGCCGGCGCGTGAACTGGAGCGCATCTCAAATGAACCGAAACTCAGCGTATAAGATACTTGCCTTAAAGAACTGAGAAGTATATATATAGAAAGCTTGAAATGTTTACTTTTAAACAAAACAATTAAAAACGACAAGAAATGGGCTGCTCACTGCTTATGTAGGCTAATTCTTATGAAGTGTGTATTTCTCTCTATAGGTGCGTTCACTACTGCGAAGATGCGAGTCAGCATCGTCAACTTTATCTTTGCAGCCCCTGACATAGAAAACACTAGTTTATTTAATAAACAATTCAAATGTTTCATGCATAATAATTTGTGGCAAGCTTTATGCGTGCTTTGAGATGCAGAATAGGCAATATATTACGAAAACGATCATTATGGTTTAGCATTCTCTCCCATATATATTTAAGTAATTTAATCAATATAAATATATGATTAGACTAATGGCTTAAATGAACTACTTCTAGTCAACTAGAAAAAAAACTTTAGTCGTGCACGGGCAGCCCTACTTATTTCACATATTTTTTAACCAGCATGTCACTGCAGGCATTCTGAGTGAGCGGCGCTGAGTGGAGCGAGCGGCGCCTGATCTTCAGAAATGCGCTCTCCGCTCTGGAGGAAATATTACCACTCCGCTCACTGGTGTGAGACAATGTGTGTCTTCTCCTGTTGTCTGAGAGTTGATTGACAGCTTTTAGATGCATTATTGGCATCGCCACCCTCTGGTTGAACGTGTCAACACCACATCAGAACCAAAAACATGGGGATTTTTTATACACAATAATCCCACAACCTATTCCAGATTCTATATTAAAATCAAATAATTGAATATTCTAAAATCATGACTCATCCCTGCACAAACCAGCAGTTTGGTGATGCCGTCTGAGCCTCATGTCATAATTTTTAATTAGTCACGCGGTAATACCGTATACCGCGGTAAACTAGGGAGGAGGTTTGACGGTATCAAAATTTGGATACCGCCCAACTCTACGGTCAGCATGTTCTTGCACGGTATTGCACATATTGCATGTTTAACACGGTCAAAAACTGTGTGCTTACCCACTATCAATACACACCAGCAGGGTTCTACGCTAAGGTTTTTCCCAAGGAGCACATGTGCTCCTAAATGAAAAAATGTAGGAGCACACAAAGAAATTTTGGAGCGCAGTGGAAAAATTTCAAGTAACAGAGTTTAACAAACTATTTATTATATATATATATATACACTACGTGTGTGCTCCTTCTTTTTGTGTTCAACTATGGTGTGAAACCGTCGATTTGATGCAGAAGTATAAATCACACTTTATGATCTCAGGAGGAGGCTAGGAGCACATTGGCACACCTGTGCAGTGGAAATCTGCATCTTTCCACTGCAGAGGCTCTTTCCACAACATGGAGGAGAAACTAGTTTAAATGAGTGAATTAGTATTTACTATTATTAGTATCTACTGTAGATTTCGTCGACTAAAACTAAAACTAAAACAATTCAGATGACTAAAATATAATGGGTTTAGTTCAATTGTCATGCATTAATTTAGAATTTCTCTAAAATTTCCAAACCCATATACTCCCGGAGAAAACATCTATTAACCTGTTAATATGAATGATTTTAAAGTTTGAACATGCAATACAGATACAGATTTAACTACTGTGACTTAAAACATATCTTAAAATTAAATAAAACCACTTTTCCGTAGAAGTAGATTAGTCTTCTTTCAATGAATGATATATGCATTCTTTATAACTACTTGCATACATCATTTTTTAGTCTTTCAAGCAGCAGACATATTTATTTGTATGAATTAAATATAATGAATCCTTATTAAAGCTATTAACGAGCAGTGAATGCTTTTCTCTTTTTCTTTTGTTGCTTGATCAATATTAAGGACACAGACTGCATTTAGGTTTATTACCCACTGTCACTTTAAGACAGCAGATCCTGTCCAATGACATGCGGATCCAATTGCACTGATGCACATCCAATACACTCAAAACTGTTTAAGACATAACCAACATAGTTTACGTGAATACTCTTCAAAACGGACATTTCGACATAATGTTGTGTATTTGTCCATTCAGACACGAAAGAGAGCTCAATTCAGTACTCGCGTGGTGTAACGTTAAAGGTGTCTATGTGCATGGCTGCACGCTTCGAGTCGGGTTTCTGCGCACAGAAAACCGAACCAAATAGAGCTTTTTTTGCGTCGTCACTCTTATTCAGATCTATATGTCTGCTCTACTCATTCTCCCAGACGTTTACATTTTTTTACGTTTTATGAGACATGCATAAAAAGACATGCATCCGGAGCCACCGGATGGAGGTTGTGGACCTGAGGCTTGACTTCACAGCTAGGCATTACAGGACGTGTTGAAGGGCTGCAAACTTCCAGCAGCGGCGGGGCTGGAGGACTGGCTGAGAACGGCGGTGACAGAGGCAGATGGAGACTTGAGGAGATCGATGGTAGAATATTGTCCATAATGCTGTCTAAAAACAGAGATGAGGATTCCGAACAAACAGATAAATCAGAGTCCAAACAGTCCAAAGTGCTGTCTAGAAACAGTGATGAAGGTCAAGAAATTAAGTGGGATAGGGTGGGAGATGATATCTCCATACAGAAGTCCATCAGCCAGTCCTCAGTCTCAAATTCCACGAAAATACCCTTGGCCACAGATGTCGCGGGTTCACACCCCTGGGCAGAATCACTGGGCCATATTGCACCATTTAGTGCAATATTATAATTATATATGTAGCGCCCCTAGTGCTAACCAGAATAGGGCAACTAACATCTACCTAGGTCCGGGATGTGGTTTGCCTTGAGTGACTCACAAAAGAGTTAGTATTGAGTTGAACAGTTGACAGTTTTATTGCCTCAGGGAACACAACAATAAACACAGAACTGTGATGTACCAAAAATGAAAATAAAATAAAATAAAAATAGAGCTCTTTCAATAGTAAAAGAAAAGAAAATGTCCATGTGAGCTGACACTTCAGCTCAATGCTCCTTTAAGTTGAGGAGTATGAAATTGAGTTCAGAGTTCAGTTCCTGGTCCTTTTGTGTGTGTGTATAAAGTCTACTACTACCCGGGTAGAGTTAATAGCGTAAATATATTCTTATTTGTATCCTGTCTGAACGAAGCTAGTCCGACGTCCTCAGTGGCTGGTCCCACCGTTGGCCACACCATTCTCACAACCATCCACTGTCACTCTGGGCTGGGCTCGCCATCTTTGATTCATCTATTTCTCTCGTGGTAGTCAATATAACAAAAAAAAAAAAACCTACACAAGCAGTGTAAAGTAGTAAGTTATTCTGTTCTATTTCTCCATTTCCAACATGAAATTTCATTAACTTATTTATTCCACTTAGTGCATCTTACAGCGTAAGATGGCTAAAGATATACTTTGCTTACAGTAAAATGAATTACCACATGTAATGGCAACTGGTATTTTAGCACTAAATAGATATCATAACTTCTACATATCAACAATTTGTACTTAACCCTCTGGGGTCGGCAATCACGCCGGCGTGATCTGCTCGCTTTTTTTCTTATCAGTGCAAAAGAGACTCAAAATACTCAGTTGATTTTGATCTTACATTTAAGTGTTATACATCATTAGATCCTGTTAAGTTTCGATTTTTTTTGTGGATACTCACAATAAAAACAAAGTGTTGTGCTTTTCACCAAATAAAGAAAAACAAACATGATGCGAGTTCTGCGTTCTCTCTGTCAGTGAAGTCCATTCTGAAACGCGTCCTAAGATTAACTGTAACTCCGCGATTACTTGTCACACAGGCACGAGAGATTTTTCTTTATAAAGCTTGAATTCTCTTCTTTTAAATGATATAATTTATATAAAAAACAAATATTCTCAGTTTATGCAATCTGTATGAAAAGAGAGTGCTGTCAGTATTTTTTTTCCCAGCTCATTACACTTCATTACGCGTTAATCTGACACGCCCACTGAGGACGCGCGCTATTCAAACGCAAATGTCGAGGCAAGCCATGACAATGCCCACATCAGCCGTTCCACCGCGGCGGTAAAATGTGTGGTGTATTTGCTGCCTTTTACCGCTAAGAGGCGCTACAATCATAGACTCTGAAAAGTGTTCGTTTATTCCGGTTTATTCTCTCTAATGCGTAATCTGCTGCCGCACCGCGCTGATTCAGAGCGATTGAAAGCTGGTAGCAGATGAATTCAACAAGTGAAACGTAGTTAAAATAATTCATAATCACAATACTGGAATTAGGCTACTGAAATGTAATTGAATAAATAATGAAAACAGCTTTAACAGCGTACAGACGGTATAGCTCAGTGATCAACGCAACAACGCGAGTTTCGAGGAGCTTCAATCGACCCGAGATCGAATCTCAATGTAGCATAGGCCTACATGTTGTTAACCGATGTTGTCCTACAGCGTTTATATTTTACCACCTTGATGCTTAAATAGGTAACTGTTTATAACTGTTTACTTATTTAAAGTCAAGAGTTTTGTTTAATTATCATTACAACATAAATTTGCTACATTCCTGTAGAACCGCAGCCGCTGCACAAACGACAAAAACTGAAGGAAGATTGTCAGCCGATTGCATCAGAAAATGAAAAAGAAGAAGCTCGTCTTTAGTCTGCTAAATTATTGTGTAATGTAAAAGAACACAAAAATTACTTAAGTTTGAAACCAAGTTCGAACATTTCAAGGTTTAAATAAAGTGTCGGGACAGTTTTTTTAAATTTAAAACAGGGTTGCATCGGGTTTAGAGTTTATTTCTTTTGCGATGCAAAATAAGAAACACTAGGCTAATCTTATTCTTGCGACATTTTAAATTTGTATTGCCAAAGAAATTACAGCTAAATTAAACAATTAAAACAGTACAAAACGAAAATTGTCCAAAGAAACATATTTAAATTAAAAACATGCGTTTTTCTTTGCCTCTCTCGCGCTGGATCTCTTTTTAACAAGTTTATTTAGTCTCCCTCGCTCTGATAATACTAGTGTATATGTCGCTGCGTGTCAGCCATACAAATCACGAAAAAATTATTTAGCCTTTAATTGTTGCTTCAAAGACACAGCATGCCTTGTTGAATTCACCGTACAATAACTTCAATTGAAATTTTGTGTGAAAAAAAAAACTTTAAATAGGCTACAATAAATAAACTACAATATTTATAATTTAATAAAATATGGGGCCTACATTTGGACACAGATTTATCCTTACAATAATTTTGCCTGCTCATCAGGCTGGCTATCCGACACTCTCCATATGAAAGAGGAACATTAACACCTTTGTCCAGCAACTGTCCCTCCAACCCCCCACAGGCTATCGGAGTCTGAGGCTGACTTAACACAAAGAGAAGTCGCAATTCACACTTAAATCGCTATTCTAGACAGTGTTGATAATGAAGGAATTAAATGGAATTACATGTAGCCTAGTGATATTTCTGTCATAAAAGTTTATTACTAAATATTTCATTATTTCAATAATTGATTAAATAAAACTGGTTTGGGGCAGCTTTTTCCAAGCAAAACTAAATATAATCTGAAAAAACGCTTGTTAATTTGTTGTCATGAACAAAATGTTCAACTCAATATTAAAGTCTACAGGGATCTTTGGATCCTTACAACCAGGCATGCAATTTGTGAATTAAGTTTTTATTTTATTTTGTATTATTCAAATAAATATCGAAACACGGTGCTTCGTGGTAATGCTGCTAAATTAAATAACATTTATAGAACAATTATGAACTTAAATGAAACAATATCGCAACATTTCGACAAATACATTATTTGATCTGTTTTTACATTTTAATTCAGGGCGATTTAGCCTACATTTAATTAGAGCGAGATTTTCACCCTTGTCTTGTCATTTTCTCATTGGGAAGCGCATACATTACATGTTTGAGTAGATCCTCTGTACCTCTCGTTTTCATATGGATTAGCCTATAATCAGATAACATTTATTAGCCTAAATATTTAGACATTTAAAGGCTTTAGACATAGCCGATTTCTTTTCGTGACTGAGCTGAAGTGGCTTTCGGTTCATTTTTGTGACGCGCAGTTCCCGGAGACAGAGACGACAGATATAGCCTACTGTTTTTGTCGTTAGCCTAATATGAATACAAGTTTACAGTTTTGAACGATGTAAGCTACTCTACTCTTATCTGTATGACCAAAAAATTACGGAGTCGCCTACTAAGTTATTTTAGCTGTAATAATGAGAAAAATAAATTAATCTAAATGAACGCGCCGCCGCGTTTGTCGAACACTAACTCACCATGCCAGAATAAAACCCGACTTTAGAAAAATGCATAGGGCCACTCGGCGTGGTGTGCCAAAACACTTAATTATAAACTTCAATATTTCATTCAAAATAATCTCAACACGCTTTGTGAAATTTGAAAAGCCGTGCATGCATTAAGGCCACTGGAACTAATGAACAACTGAAACGCTGGTTTTGATTTTATTGTTTGTCGTTTAAACGTGCCTGTTGCATATCTCTATTTTATATATTTGATATTGGTGAAGTAGCCTATAGCATTGATTAGCTGTGGAGGGAGGGGTGTGGGGATTAAAATAATTCAGCAGAAGCAGGGATGTTTAGACCAGAAGGAAATCACAATCCCCCCTGGCAAATCACACTTTACTTAAAACCATGTTTTTAAAAACTCTAGGTTGTAGGGAACAGACCTCTCTGCCATGCGCGTGCACGGTTTGGAGCACAATATCTGTCTCGCATGCACGCTCGCTCTAGATAGATTACGGGATATTTTAACTAATTTGCGGTATAATAACTAGTCGATCACGAGTGGCTCAACAGGTAGATCTATAGATAAACTATATCTTTCAGGAATTTGACCGACCGGGTTGACACTTCAGCGTGAGAAATCGGGGGTGTGGCGTGAGAGCCTGGAATAAAAAAAATAATATATATATAGCCTATATATATAGGCTATATATAATTTATTTTTTTACAGAACTGCTTTTGAAATTACGATTGGTAGCCTATTATTATACAGATGCAAAGTCGTTCTGTTGGATACTATTTTGTTCCTTAGTGTAAAATGGAAATGCATGATAATTGTATTTTATAAATATAAGCAAAAAAAAAAAACTGTATGGTGTAACAGAGTTTTAGAGCTAGACAAATCTCTCTGCAATAATAAATATAAAATTTACAGCAGACTATGTTTGTGCGGGATTTGAACCCATGTCATCTTGATGAAGAACCGTAAGTTCTACCGCTCGGCTATGAATTTTCTCACTGAGAAATACCCAAACGTTTCTTTCTCACATGAGCGAGAAAACGTTTTGTCTTTAGCCTGTGAGAGTGTAGGCCTACTTTAGCCTTTTAAAGTTTTAAAAGATTATATCTTATCTGTATGACCAACAATTTGTTGTAGGCTTATTTGGAAATTACCATAACTTGTTGTATTTCATCCTTAGGCTACTGTTAATAGACATTAGCCCCACTTACGTTTTGCTAAATGTCCCTTTGCGCCACCTGGCGGTCATTTCGCGAACGACTTTGCAATGCGACTGGTTTATTTTTACTGCGGTGGATGGCTAAAAACGGTATGTGGATGGCTAAAAGGTGTGACTATAAATGTGGCTTTTGGCTTTCATATATATTTTGATTGTTTGTATATATATATATATATATATATATATGTGTGTGTGTGTGTGTGTGTGTATAAACATTTATTTATTTATATACACTACCGTTCAAAAGTTTGGGGTCGGTACGATTTTAAATACTTTTAAAAGAATTCTCTTCTGCTAACCATGGCTGCGCTTATTTGATTAAAAATACAACAAAAATCAGTTATAGTTTTAAATATTATCTCCAGTGTAAATCAGCTGTTTTCTGTGTGAATATATAGTAAAGTGTAATTTATTCCTGTGATCAAAGCTGAATTTTCAGCATCACCAGTGTCAGGGTCTTCAGTGTCAAATGATCCTTCACAAATCAGTATAATATGAGGATTTGATGCTCAAGAAACATTTATTATTATTATCAATGTTGAAACAGTTGTTGGTCTGTCAGTTGTACAGTTTTTTTTTTTTTTTAGGATTCTTTGATGAATAGGAAGTTCAAAAGACTTTTGTAACATTATAAATGTCTTTACTGTCACTTTCGATCAAATTAATTATTCCTTGATAAATAAAAGTATTGATTTCTTTCCTCCAAAAAATAAAAATAAAATTCTCACTGACCCCAAACTTTTGAACGGTAGTGTATATATATTGTCCTTGCATTCTTTCTTGTGTGACACCCCTGAATGAAAGGCTCATTAGTATGCAGACTGCTCAGGTGAGAACTGCCTAATTATTCATGAGGGGGTTGGGCCGTTCCGCCCATCCGCATATTGCCTTTGCAAACAAAAAAATGTTTTTCACAATTTAAAACAATCTATTGTTTTATGTGAATGAATAGGCAGAATGATTTTCAGATCAATTTGAAGCAAAAACTCTAGGCGATAACATCCACTAGTCAAAAGTCTTGTGGACAAATATTTAGTATGTTATTTGTGGCCTTATATTAGAAACTTTATTTTTTAGTTTTTTCAATAACCACGCATAAACAATATTCTCTCAAAAATACAAACATGTACATACATGTTGCTCACATATTATGGTAGCCCTGTGTGTGCCATATAGAGTGTAATTTCACCTGTGCCATTAATATGTTTATAAACAACTGAAAAAAGCACAAATGTCAGAGCATGCCAAAACATCTCAAGGACCCCGAAAACACCTCAGACCCCAGAGGGTTAACATTGACAAATTAATTATTTATCCTCACATTTATATGTAACATCCATTTTCCTTAGCTGCTTTTTAAGGGAACACACTTCTTAATATTAACACTTTTTTTAGCATGAATTGAATTAAGTTATCAGTGCTAACACATTTAACATGTACATTGTAATAACTCAAATCGACCACTGTTGGCTACAGATCATTACTGTGTCATTAGTATTTAACTCCATTAACTGGATGTTTTAATACCAACAAAAATGAATGTATTGCACTTTAGCTTCAAACACTCCTACCAAGCTAATCCTCCTTAATACAATACAATGAACCACTTCAACCAAAATAACTATTAACTTGGCGCTTAGCAATTAACGTTTAGCGATTAGCTAGCAATCTTTTGAGAGCAAATACAATGATGCAATATGCACCAAAGTACACTGAAACATTAGACAACAGTCTTATAACCCTGATTGGTTTTTATGTTAAGTATCTGAACTGTACAGTGTGTTTTTCTGCTCACTGTGATTAACAACAGGCTAGCAAAACATGTTCCAACTCACCAGAGTTTCAATCAGCAACAACCCGACAGAGCTCGCTCCTCTCGTGCTCACAGTTGATGCTCTTAACGAAGGAGCTTATCAGTGTAAATACGTGGATATAATCAAAGTTTCACACTATTATGTTGTGTTTCATACCAGCAATTGTTCACAGCTTACACACGGTTTCAGGACGTTTCAGGAAGAAATCTACAAGGACGTGAGGACTGCACGTAGCACTCTCTACCGATCCAGATTGTGAAAGCTCTCCCAGTATCACTTGTAGCTATGATTAAGCAGGATATAATATATTCAAAAGTCACGCCTACCTTAAGACAACTTTACATTAATGGTTTTAATTTTCTGAATTACAAATGTAACAACAAGTTTATAAGGAATTGTTTACTTAACTGCCAAACAAGTTATCTCAAAATAGATTATATTCTCAAAGACTTTGAAAAGGAGATAATAAAAAAGATTCGATGTAAATACTTAAAATTCCCAGTCCCGCCAAAGATGAAAGAAATGCAATTTAAAATTATAAATAGGATTTATCCAACTAAAGTTTTCGTAATGATCACAATGATTTTGGCATTAACAATGTAATTTTGTTAAGTAAACATTTCATTCATAAATGTCGTTTTTACAAGACAATTCCTAACATTACTCATTGGGGAAATGAGCTGAAACTTTTTTATAACTCTTTGTTATTGATTAATAACAAGAATGCTGAGAAACTGGCTTCTTTTGTAAACAATCTTATTGAATAATTGCCCTTTTGTTTTATTTTCTTTTGAATATGTAAATGCCATTTTTGCCATAACATGCTCCATGTTCTTCTGTTCTTTTAAGTTTTTTCTTTTTCTTTTTCTTTTTCTTCTTTTTCTAGGATGTGCACTGTAAGTTCGTAGTTAGATTTGACATTGTTCCTGATTTGTTTGTATTTGCTTTGTTAATTAATAAAAAAATAAATAAATAAAAAATACCGATCCTGATACAGTCTGTTTATAACGTCCATAGTTATATTAACGTTAATAGTGTGTCTGGTGGGACAACATGGAACTACACCTCTAAACAACATATATCGTTTTAGTAGCCCTATGTTTCATATGGGTTACATATATATTTATTATAACATAAATGTGACAGTGTTGGCAAATAAGCTGCATCTTTTAGATGTATTTACAACGCTGATTCATGAATAAACGCTGATTCATTCAGTTATAAAAATCAAGAGGCTGTAGATTAAATAAATGGCTCTTTCATTAACAAAGTGACTTGCCGCCATCTACTGGCGATATTTTATAATCCAAGTATCGTTTAATTTTGTCATTCGTTTCATATTTCTGTATTTAAAATGTTATAAGACATTAATCTCAATACATTATGCAATTGAAATTGCTGTGTAAATGCATTTACCGCCCTCTGAGCAGCCTTAAACTGTGTAAATATATCTAGAAAAAAACTTGATGCAGATGCAGCTTCTTTGCCAACTCTGCATTGCAAAGATGGATTGATACTAATTTAATTGGTAGTGTCAAATAATTCTAAATTTAAGAATTTAACATTAAAGATGACATTTATTAGGCTAGAAAAAATCCTAGCTAAAAATTCCACTGAAAATCAATTTGAGAGGGCAAATATTTCCCCTTATGGTAAATTTTATTTCTAACAGTGCTAGATGCCAATAACTACAAAAAATACTCTTCATCTCTGGCTTTAGTTCAAAGTATACACTTGAATCGATACTGGTCTGCGCTACACATCAATGTAGCCTAATGCATTCGCTCTGCGCTGTCCAGCCCTCCACCATGTATAGTTTTTATGGCAAGCCGTTTTAACATTTAATCATTTAAACCTCCTAGTCTCTATTTTCACGCTACTAGTACTTATTTTTTAGATACTAGTATCTATTCCATTAAGTACTAGTACTTATTCATTAGATACTAGTGCCTTTTCTTTAGATACTTTTTGCTTATTTCATTTCAAATTGGAAATTAAATGGACGGAAGATACCCTGACGCCCCTGACTCCCCCTGACCCTGAATTCTTGTTTTTCGTTTCGTGGAAAAAATTAAAATACGAAAAAGGAACTGTTTTCTAATTTTTCTACTTTCAATCTTAAATCCAAAACCGACTGAACGAATGATACACAGATTTACACGGACCATACACGGATCCGAGCTGGTTTTCATTTCTCGTTATTCCATTACGAACAGGAAATTAAATGATCAAAAATTACACGGACCTAAACGGAAATAAACTAATGAAACTGTTGTGTACTGTCCACATAGATTTAGATATTTACAAAGAATGAACACTAGGGGGAGATATTGGACTAGATATGGGTAGACACATGTTTGGTCTTGATTAAAGAATTAAATATTGTGTGAATTCCTTGGAATGAGTTAGATCTTGCATCCAATGCAAGATCCAATCATATGTTATGTGATATCTCTTCAATAACAGAATAATTATTGTATGCAATGCACAATGCGTTATCGCCTCATTGCACAGCGGGAAAAAATATCACTTGCATGCAATTCAATGAAACAAAGCATATTTTGGGTGTTAGTCTTATAATAATACAATGGAACAGGTTAGGTCTTGTATACAATGAAACAGTGAATTTAAATATGTTATTTTTCAATGAACAACGTAACCAAATAGGTTTTGTATACAGTGCAATGAAACAGAACATATCACATATATAATGTGTCATTCTTAAATGCAAAACGGAACAAGTTAGTTCTTATATGCAGTGCAATAATTGTATGCATTGTAATGTTGCAATGTAACAATACATATGTTATGTATATAAATATGTTATGTTAAATATATATAAAGCACAAAAGTGTTCCAAAGTGCTATTCAAAACACAACAGAATGAGGATAGTTCTATGCTATGCAACCACACATGTTATGTGTTATCTTTTAGGTGCACAACGGAAAAATTTAGATCTTGCATAGCTTATATGTTATTCTTTGGTGCATAACGGATTAAGTTACTTTGTTTATGCAATGTAATGCACATATGCAACATTTCAACGCACAATAGAATTAGTCAAATATTGTATGTATTGCAATGCAACAGCGCACATGTTGGGTTATCTCTTCAATGCACAACGGAGTAAGGTTGTCTTGTAAACAACTTAATGAAACAGAATCTATCTAATGGGTTATTATTATTAAATGCAAAACGGTTTAGTTAGTTAGTAAGTTAATTAGTGGTGCTTGCCTATGGCAAAGCAACACTAGTGTTATTGTGCATACTTATTATTCTTATTAGTGGTGCTTGCCTATGGCGAAGCAACACTATTGTTATCTCACATACTTATTAGTGGTGCTTGCCTATGGCAAAGCAACACTAGTGTTATTGTGCATACTTATTATTCTTATTCTTCTTATTAGTGGTGCTTGCCTATGGCAGAGCAACACTATTGTTATCTCACATACTTATTATTCTTATTCTTCTTATTCTTATTCTTCTGGCCACTTTTTGACGCGCTACTCCTCCCGCAGTTTTTGTCACAGACCCATGAATGAGGTGTCAAAACGTGCGGCCTGTTCGGGAATGGTGTGCTATGACTTTTCTAAGAGATCGGGGGTACGATGGTCGCCCCAGGGGCGAAAAACGGCCCAAAAAAATCCCATAGACTTAACATTGCGAAAAACTTTGACGAGTCGTAGCTCGGAACGAGGATGTCGCAGAAACGTGAAATTTGCCACATTTGAAGAGGCTGACAGACTCTGTAAGAACATACCACACAATGGGGTAAAAGTTGCACCCCTGTGGGGCAGGAGCTGCCCAAAGTTTCCCCATTGACTTACTATGGTGTAGGACGGCCCATGAAATGGGCCGTCCTACACCATAGAAACCGCTTTAATATTGAACATAACTCTGGATCACAGTGTCATAGAGACAAGGGGGCGGGCTCATTTTACTCAGACGACCAATCAGTCTCTCAGGATCATTGTGAAGCTATCAAGCCACGCCCTAGCAACCATTTAGAGCACCTTAGCAACAACTCCCATAGACTTCCATTGAAAGACATCGAAGGGATATATCTGGACTGAATTGTCATAGAAACATGAGGGTGGTCTCGTTTGACTCGGGGCAGCAAACAGCCAATCATGAATCACCTCAACACTTCCTAGCCACGCCCTAGCAACCATTGTCGAGCACCTTAGCAACCAAAATCCAAAGAGGGATATCTTCCATTCTGAATGTCACAGAGGCATGGGAGTTGGTTTATATCATTCATACTGACAAGCAGCCTTTGAAGTTTCATGATTGGCAGCTGCCAAGCCAGTCCCTAGCAACCAAACAGAGTACCCTAGCAACCGTTTTGCAAGACCAATATCTCTGCATCAGAACATCGTATAGAGATGGGGGTTGGTTTATACATTCACATTGACTTTGGAGCTTCATGATTGGCAGCTGCCAAGCCACTCCCTAGCAACCAAACAGAGTACCCTAGCAACCGTTTTGCAAGACCAATATCTCTGCATCAGAACATCGTATAGAGATGGGGGTTGGCTCTTTTGACTCATGCTAGCAAACAGGACTTGCTATATGCTACACATGCTAGCAGTGAATAGCTACATGCTAATATTGATTAGCTAAGTGCTAAATCATGCCAATAAAATGCTACAAACTCAATAGTAACCATCTTTGACAACTACCAACCACCTAGTAACACCATAGCAACCACCCAGATTAACCTAGCAACACCTTAGCAACCACCCAGAACACCCTAGCAACTGCCTAGCAACGCCCTTGCAACCACCCAGAACACCCTAGCAACCGCCTAGCAACCACCCAGGATACCCTAACAACCACCTAGCAACGCCCTAGCAACCACCCAGATTACCCTAGCAACCGCCTAGCAACGCCCTAGCAACCGCCTAGCAACCACCCAGAACACCCTAGCAACTGCCTAGCAACCACCCAGAACACCCAAGCAACCTCCTAGCAACCGCCCAGGATACCCTAGCAACTGCCTAGCAACGCCCTAGCAACCACTCAGAACACCCTAGCAACCACCTAGCAACACCCTAGCAACCACCCAGAACACCCTAGCAATCGCCTAGCAACACCATAGCAACCACCCAGAATACCCTAGCAACCGCCTAGCAACACCCTAGCAACCACTCAGAACACCCTAGCAACCGCCTAGCAACACCCTAGCAACCACCCAGAACACCCTAGCAACCAACTAGCAACACCCTAGCAACCACCCACAATACCCTAGCAACCAACCAGAACACCCTAGCAACCACCCAGAACACCCTAGCAACCACCCAGAACACCCTAGCAACACCCTAGCAACCACCCAGAACACCCTAGCAACTGCCTAGCAACACCCTAGCAACCACCCAGAATACCCTAGCAACCGCCTAGCAACACCATAACAACCACCCAGAATACCCTAGCAACCGCCTAGCAACCACCCAGAACACCCTAGCAACCGCCTAGCAACACCCTAACAACCACTCAGAACACCCTAGCAACCACCTAGCAACCACCCAGGGTACCCTAGCAACCACCTATCAACGCCCTAGCAACCACCTAGATTACCCTAGCAACACCCTAGCAACTGCCTAGCAACCACCCAGAACACTCTTGCAACTGCCCTGCATCATCATAGCAAACTCCAAGAACACCCTATGTGCAAGTGGATGTAAGCCCGTAGGCAGGGGGGGTTCGGGTGGTTCGAACGAACCCCCCTCACTGCCAAAGGTCCAGAATTTAAGTCGTTAAAAAAAAAAAAATGTTTATGTGATTATTGTCATCATTGTTTTAATCAATGCTTGTGACAAATATTCTTGGTTGCTGTTTCAAATTAATATGATTATTGTAGCTGGACGTGTGTGTGTGTGCGCCGCGCGTGCAGTTCAGAGAGAGTTCTCGCAATACACTTTTCAAAGCAACGGTGAAGAAGCATCGCATCTGAATGATAGGGCTGGGGATCGAGTCCAAAAAGAATCGATTCCTCGATTCCGAGGCGTTGGGAATTGAGAGTCGATTCCAAAGGTTCAAAATGCAATGGTTGGAATCGATTCCGGGGAATGATCTTACCCGTTGTAGTTTAGGACAAGTAATACATCTGATTTATGAAATCAATCGACAAAAACAATCAAATTAACTTTAAGTTATTAAATTCAAGTTCACGCAAACGTTTCCGTCTGCTGCGGCTGTCTGTCATTCATTCTCCATTCAGCGTTCAAACAGCGCGTTGCGTTCGGTTACGACAGTCAACATGATGAAACTCCCTCCAAGATGATTCACTGTTACTATTATTAGGCTATACTTGATCTGTAGATAAAGCTCTATGGTTTCGCATAAAATGACTATATTGCTGGACTGCATTGCTGTATCTTAACCATGTTCCTTTGTTAGAACACAGGAGAGCACTATCATTCTTCACGCGCACAGTAACTGACATTTAAAACTGTTAAAAGAAAAGGCTCAATAAACTATTTTATAGATAGATGGCAAAAAATGCATCTCAAAATGCATCAGATTGATGCTTTAAAATATGGAATATTTAAAATTTTCTCACGGGGGAGCATGCCCCCGGACCCCCCTAGGCGGAATATCCTTCTCACCTGGGGGAGGATATATATATATATATATATATATATATATATATATATATATATATATATATATATATATATATATATATATATATATATATAGATGTATATATATATATATATATATATATATATATATATATATATATATATGTATATATACAGTATATATACTGTATGTATTTTTTATTATTATTTTTTATTAAAAGGATTTCTATATTTTATCCACGCAATAGACTACAATATAATAGCCATATAAACGTAGAGTAATTATAATAATAAAATATTTTAGGTGCATCAAAAAGCGTGCTCATTAACCAGCAGACAAGCTAATCCAGCACAAATTAGTGCATAAAAGGTCACCAAAATTAAGTATTTGAACCTCATAATTAAATACAAAAGGAGGAAAAAAACTGCAAAAATGTCCACTTTTTGGAAAAAAGAACCCCCCCTTTCAATAGGCTGGCTACGGACCTGGGATGTGTTTCGTTGTTTAAACACCTTCATAGTTGAGCTGTGTGTGCGATGGGCGGTGCCATGTTAGTTTACAACACGTCATTTCCTCAACTTCTCACGAAATACATGAAAGTAAGTGGCCGGTGAAATGGGAGAAGAATAGGGTAAAATGTAAAGCTACTTACACAATGTGTATGAATAATTAAACTGAATGAATAAAACGTGTCGTCTTTTTATAATGGAAAGGATTATTATTGCCGCTTCCATAGACATCAGTGTGTGTATTTTACAAACTGAAAATAATTTATTTTGCTGGTACTTATGTGTATTTAAATGTCTGAAACCTAAAATACACATTATGTGGTTGAAAACACAGTTGTGATATATGACAGCAATGTTTCGGGCACAGCTACTTCACTTCATTTCGTTCACTTCTTGCAGATATAGTGCACCCAGATCATGCCATAACGTTACATATACTTAGTGGATTAACGTTAGTGAATGAGCGAAGGGAGTGGTTTCGGACACATTCGAGACAACTCGGTATTCCCGAGTCATATTAAAGATTTGTTCACAATGAAGGAATCGTTCATGACCGATTCATCACTACAAGGTGTGATTTTATTGGTTGTACAATCAAAGCTCGCTGCTGATTGGCTGCAAGTTCAACTCTTCACGGGAGCCGAACTGATGAACTTCCCGCACTATTCTCTTCTTGAGGTAAGTGGAGGTGGTCGATTTCATATATGCTGTTTTATAAAGCCTTGTATTGTCAAATGCAGCTCTTTGCAGGTCATTTTATTCGTATTATCATATGAGTTGTAGTTAATATTGTTTTTGTTTACACTGAAGCTACCTTTTTCTCTTTAAAGAGGGTAATAATGTATGATAAGTTATGACTACAGCTAGCCACACTTCTATTTTTGTGTGAAAACGTAACATGATATTTTGTGTGTCTGATGGATATTACTCTCTTAGATTTTTTGCTGTTTGTGTAGCTTATATTAGCTTAATCGCTGTGTGACGAGTTAATTTTGGCGCTTATTTTAAGCTAACTACAGCATCACTAGTAGCTTATTTGGTGATGTTGTACAAGTTAATTGTATACCTATGGTACTCGCTGTTGTATTTTACATTCATGCATAGATATTTGAATGAAAATTGTCGACTGATGCTGGTCGCTTCATGTCAATCAAAGGCAGCGTCGAAGTTTCCGCATCTAATCAAATGTGGTTAACAGTCACGGTGAAGAAATCCGGTGAGAACCGATTCCAGTGTACGGTCACTGACAGAATTCTCTTATCATAAACAACAATGTGCAAAAATAATGTGTTGTAAGAAATTCATTTTGCTCTGTAGTTGGCTTTATTTAATATAACGGGAGTTCCATGAGTGTTTTACTGGTATTACTCGTGAGTTAACTGAGGGAACCGTGCTTTTGCGCCTTGCGGTCACGTGGTTGATGTTACACAAATCCGCGCTGACAATCTGTTAGATTGGGTTTAAGTAGGATAGAGACGGCAGCGTCACTATTTGCAGTGATTCTTGGTAAATATTAACGCATGATGTGACGCATAACGCATCGATTACTACGTTGACGACCTTCACAGTATTTTGAGGAGTGATGGAGACGGAACATTACTATGTTTTTCTTGTGTTTAACCCTCAGACATTACTTATAGATTATGCGTCAGACTCAAAACTGACCAAACACCTTAAGTGTATATTTTATCAATTAAAAATAAATTCACTATATTTTGGTTCAGTTATATTTAGAATGTATTTTATGGTACTAAAGAATTATGATAATGTCGATTGATTCATTACATCAACGTTCATGTCACTCAAATCATGCGTTGAGCCAATCACATGCGTTTCTGCTGAGTTTAAAAAATGCAACGTCCAATCAAAGGCGGTTAGATCAGTCTCAAGTGAAGAATTCCGGTGAGAACTGATTTCAGTGCGCGCTCACTGACAGAATTATCTAATCATAAACCACAAAGTGGAAATATAATGTAAGAAATTCATTTTACACTGTAGACCGCTTTATTCATGTTTTTTTCCTGTATTGAAATTATTTTATTTTCCTTATAAAAGCCTTATTTGATGATTGGTGATCACTTATGGTGATTTCATCTAGATGACTGCTGCGCATGTCTCTGTGCACTGAGAGAACGAGCAGAGGGAGAGAGAGAGCCTCGGCCGCGCGCGCGCTCCTGCCGTCTTCAAAGCGCTGCCTTGCTCTCTCTCTCCCTCGCGCAATTAATCAAAATCAAATGACGCGATGGTAAAAGGTCGGATATTTATATAAGGTTATTTATGACAATGTGTAGATTTTTCTAGAAAATTACTAAAAATGTAGAAATTACCCAAAAAATCATTTAGTTTAGACTGGAGTGAGTTGAAAATGTTCAGCAATGAAAGTTCAAGTTAAATGGGTTGTGAGTGTGATGATGAGTTTTATGACACTATTGTTTCTCTGTTTCAGAATACTGTTTTCATTCCATACTGCATTTTGAGGTAAAGGTTTAATTTAGGGACATGGCCACATACAAAAACTTTAAAATATGATTAGGATTAGGGATGTCCCGATCCGATACTCAGGATCGGTATCGGCTCCGATACTGCCATTTTTGCGGGATCGGGTATCGATCAGCATCGATCAGACGAGGCCGATCCAAATCCGATATTGTGGGTATACTATTATGTGTTATTGTTAAGCACCACAAAAGGCACAAAAACATTCTAAAGTACCATAACGTTTTCGTGCACTCTATTATAAGTGTTCTGAAGCCATTATGTGAGAGAGAAATTAATATTTAAGTCATTAAATTCAAGATCACGTAAACTTTTCCCTCTCGCGGCTGTCAGTCATTCTCCATTCAGCATTCAAACAGCGCGTCGCGTTCGGTTACAGTCCATGATGAAACTATCTTCAAGATGATTCAATGTTAATACTATTATACTTGATCTGTAAGATAAAGGTCTATGTTTTCGCATAAAACAACTTTATCTTGCTGGACTTTATTGCTGTAACTCAATCGTGTTACTCTCTACCGGGTGTCGGACGCTGTCGGTTTGATCACAACACTAGAGTCAGAGCACTAATTGTTCTTCACGCGCACAGTAACTGAAATTTAAAACTGTTAAAAGAAAAGGCTCAATAAACGATTGCATGGATAGATACTGTATAATACACTGTCCATCAATATGTATCTCCGTTGTGCTTTGAACTTTTCAAAGCGGACTCGACGCGCTGCGTGCTGTAACTCCACGTGGCTTCAAGCGCATCATTCTCCGCTCGGGATGCGCATAAGCGCTTTGTGCCGCACTGTATTGGAGCCTTTCATATCATAATGCAGTGACGCAATTAAAGCTTATTAACATTAATAATTATTAATGTTGCTGCCTCATTAAATAGCTGTGCAATACACTTAAAACACGTCTCAATTTTATAGCAGATTTAGCTATATCTAAAATAATTATCTTTTTCATTTTTGTTATCTTGTTTTTCATGAATGTATTTTACAACAATAAAAAGAGCCATGTGTATTATCCACTAATCTAGTTTATAATAGCATTTTTGTCATAGATTATGATCATATATTTTGGGGATTTGTTGTTTATCTTTATAATGAAGCTGTCTGTATTAAGTAGATTGTGTTTAACACACACAAGAGTGATAATCAGTTTAACACACAGTTATAGAAATTCTACTTGATTTAAAAAACAAAAACTGTACTGGTATTTACAATGTAGAATGCTGCTGTTTAAATTGTTTTAACTTTAAACCTGTTGGTAGCTAGCTAGCTTTAAGTACTGAAGTACCTGTATTTTCTTTCATTTATATATTTCTTTATTTTTTTTGTAGTGTTTGAATAAAGGGTGGCAATCTTTCATAATCAACTGTTGTTGTGGACTATATAGGAGGTATATTTTAGCTGGCTAATTGAGAAAATTGCTATATTTTTTATTAGTTTAAGAATAAAATAAAAATATCGGATTAATATCGGTATCGGCAAAAGCCAAAGCTGCGGCATCGGTATCGGTATCGGAAGTGAAAAAGTGGTATCGGGACATCCCTAATTAGGATCATAGAAGCTATTAAAAAAACTGTTTTATTTATGCAACAAATAATTAATTACCCATCCATTGTCCAAACCACTTGTCCTATGTAAACCTGGATGGATGGCCAGTCCATCACAGGTTTTAGGCCACATATTTTACAGAAACTCTGCTTCTTGAAAATATGAGAGAATGTCAAGAAAAAACATTATTGCGATACATTCCTAAATTATATTCTACATATAGATAAAAATAATGAACATAGAACATGCAAAGAAGTTATGCATAGTTGACTCAAGTTTAGTAATTTTTCATTATGTTGTCATTGTTGTTTTTTCAGACTGACTGATCAGACCTGCATTTTCTGCTGCACTTTTCTCCTTGGTTAGTGTTAATGTTAATATGGTTTCTTAATCTTTACCATGACATTTTCATCACATCACCATAATTGTAGTCGCTGTGCTCTAATATGTCTGGTTCTGTTTTGTTTCTTTACAGGTTCCTTGTGTTTTGGCGTTTTCCACAGAGAGCAGTTCATTTCATTTCTTACCCCCACCCCCCCCCCCCCCAAAAAAAAAAAAAAAAAAAAAAACATTTTACAAGTTTACACAGTGTCTCTTTCATTGTTGTTTAACTGTTTGTTTTTCTTCCTGAGAGTACTACAGGTTTTATCTTTTCAGGCTCAACAGCTGTGACACCAGGTGAACTTTCAAAGTATGTGCATATCAAAGGGAGAATGTCCTTTTAAAATTATTTTGACTAGCAATTAAGTGTATTTTATTAATGTATTACTTTGAAGTAAAAGTAAAATCTCTACTTTTAAAAGTTATTCACACAAATTAGTGAGTTAGTCAGATATATTTGACAAAAAATATATTTTTTTCTTTTTATCTCTTCATATTTTAAAGGATGCCGCGGAGAGGAAAGAGATCACAGGCTCAAAAAATTCGTTGGAGGAAGTTCGACCTGGAGGATGAACAGACCAGACCCTCCAGGATTAACCAGGTACTATTGGGTACTATTGATATCTGTGTCTTGCAACATGCTCATTTCAGGGCACCCTTACGGCCGTTTCACACCGCAAGCATGAGCAGCACGTCAGCACAACTACGTCGTCACCGCAGCTGCAGACGCGTGCGAGTATTAACACTGGAAGCGTTTGTACAGCGTCACAACAGCGGCTCCCAGGCTACATATAAGCAAGCATTTCTTTACAAAGACTTTTGTTAAATTTGTTTTTAGAAGTTGGTCATAAACACATTTGAAGTTTGTTCAAAGCCCAAACTGAATAATTAAAAACAAGTTTAATGCGTAGGCCTACATTTTCTATAAAATTGTATTTTCTTTATGCTAGTCTTCATTTCCTTTTCTGACATAGGCCTACTGCAGTTCTTGTTAAAACACACTAGACATGCAAATTCTGTGCGTTTTGGGCACTTTTTATGTGAAATCATATTAATTTTGTCCATCAAAAGTGTGCTTCACTTTAATTGAGCGTGAGCAGCGCAGCAAAAATAGACTCCAAGCCGAAACCCCCGCTTCACTGCTGCTCACTTCATTTTTCCAGTCATACATTTCGTCAAAGATTTTTTTTTAAATAGTGTTAAAATATCATCTGATCTTGTTCTTTAAAGATTTCTTAACAATAGTGTTAAAATATCATCTAATCTTGTTCACGTGAACCCATATGTATCGGCAAGTGTTAGATAAGTGTATAATAAAACGCAATTTTCAAACAACAATTTTTGCATTTGTCTTTTGTGCACACTTGCTGTGTACAAATGCCCTTTTCTTTAGTTTTTTAGTTACGTTTTTTTTTTTTTTGAACTGTTTAGTAAAAATGCCTTTGTCCCAAACAGTATGAAGTGCAATTTAAAATTTAACACAGATTCTGTAACACTAATTGTGACTTAATTTCATGAATGATTATTTACAGGTTGAACAGGCAAGCACCAGTGCAGCTGTAGCTCAGTTCTCAGGTAGAACGTATGCAGAAGGGGGTGATATCGCACCCAGGGTTGTGTCTGTGCAGGCATCTCATTGTCAGGGTGATGTTAGGTATGACAGTTTCTCTAGAAATCACCAGTGCACGTGTGTAGCGTTGACATTTTTGGCAAACCAGAGTGAAGGTTTTGCGTTCAAGATGCCTGACCTTGATAGAGTTTTAGAGGAGGGAGATGCGTTATTTGTCGGCATTAAATTGCAGCTTATTGCTGAAGGACGGTTTAAATTCAACCACCTGACCATGGAGGAAGTACCGTTGAGGGTTTCATCATTTAACTGGACATACGATGTGCTGAAGTCAGGAGTGATGCATGGATACCTCAGAGCCCCTGGCACTGAAGAGTGGTGCATTCCTCTCACTGAAAGGCTACAGTGTCTCTCCACAGATGTCAGTCATGCACTGCTCCTCGTTGCTCCAGAGTGTATCGCTGTGTTCAGAGACAGATCTGGAAGGTATGGATACTTTGATTCTCACTCGAGGACTGCTGCAGGCTTGCCCCATCCTAATGGAACTGCTGTCATGTTGACTTTCACCCACCTGAGTGACATGGCAGACAGAGTGCTCAAGATATTCTGGGATCGTGGTGCTGAGACCAGCTATGAATTCATGCCTGTATCATTTGAAACTGAGCAACAGTCTGTCCAACTGCCTTCACCATCTGTTTGTGAACAGGCGTCACAAGTGATTTCAGCACTACCAGAACCAGTAACAAATGTTGGAGCCAAAGTACATTTTGTTTGCACAGGAACTAAAAACCAAGATGCGGTAGAAAAAACAAATAAGCACAGGAGAAGGAAAGAAATGCGTAAAACATTTAAAATGTCAAAACAAGGTGGAGATCCTAACGACACGGCTGCACCTTATGTCACCAGAAAACATAAAAGACGGGTTTGTGAGAGACGGAGGTATGCTACTTCTTTGCAATACCAATCAAAGAAAAAAGAAGCATTTAAGGTGAAGTATAATAAAGATTGTCTCTTCCGAATACAAAGGCAACGGTCTCTAGTGAGAAGATACAGCACAGATTCTCTCTTTCAGACGAAGATGAAAGAATACAGTAAGAAGAGGTACAGCACAGATTCTCTCTTTCAGACAAAGCAGAAAGCATACATGAAGAGGTACAGCAACGATTCTCTCTTTCAGACGAAGATGAAAGAATACAGTAAGAAGAGGTATAGCACAGATTCTCTCTTTCAGACAAAGAAGAAAGAATACAGCAAGAAGAGGTACAGCACAGATTCTCTCTTTCAGACAAAGAAGAAAGAATACATGAAGAGGTACAGCACAGATTCTCTCTTTCAGACGAAGATGAAAGAATACAGTAAGAAGAGGTACAGCACAGATTCTCTCTTTCAGAAAAAGAAGAAAGAGTGCATTACGAAGAGATACAGGACCGATACTCTATTCCAGAGGAGAATGAAACAGTACATGATGAGAAGATATGCAGGCGACCCAGAGTTCAGAGCACATCACATCCTGCGATGTACCCTGCGCAAGACCCAGAAATGTGCCAGTGATACTTCATATCACATTCTTCATCGATTGCGATGCGCACTGCGGATCAAAAATAAATATAAACCTTACATCCGTTCCAGCCAGGAAAGACCCCAGCCTTTGGTTAGCAAAGAGATGGAAAGTGCCATACATGCATTCCGGTGTAAGATTCAGCATGGCCCTACACATGTCTGCACAGTCTGTCACAGAGCCCTGTTTCCTAACCAAGTCAGGGTCTGTAATAGAACGAGATACGACAAAAACGTTCATGTTGCAGCGACTTGCCTAACCGGGAAGTATGTTCATGCTTGTGACAGTGCCTGCTCAGGTTCCTGCGTAGTTCCTGAAGAGAGAAGACAGGAGTGGATTTGCCACACTTGTGACTGCCATCTTAAGAGAGGACAGATGTCTTCAATTGCAGCAGCCAACAAACTGGAGTTGCCACCAATCCCTGCGGAATTGGATGAATTAAATGTCCTTGAGCGTCAACTAATTGCAAAAATTTTACCGTTTGCAAAAATAGTTTCATTACCCAAAGGACAGCAGAGAGCAGTACGTGGTGCCGTTGTGTGCGTGCCCTCCGAGATGGAGAACACTGTCAACTCTCTGCCAAGACCAAGAAGTGAGGCCCAGCTGCTGCAGGTGAAGCTGAAGAGACACGTTAAGTTTAAAGGATACCAGCAGTTCCAGACTGTGAATATGCGCAACGTGCTTGCAGCTTTATCGAAGCTGAAAGCAATGCATTCAGAATACAGGGATATCTCCATAAGAGAAGATGCTGTATTTGAAAGTGCCCTAGATGAGGAAGCGGATGTCTCTGAAAGTCACCTGGACGCGGAAGCTGATGCCTCTGAGAAGCAACAAGAAGTTGATGTTGCTGAGCAGAATGAGCAACAAGTTAGCGTTGAGGAAAAGGATGAGCTTCGACCCGGCCTCACATTAGACACGTGCATGCAGCCGCCTGACATCGGACAGGAGATCTTGTCGTACGGTGAGGGAATATTTAGTATCGCACCTGCACAAGGACAAAAGCCTGTTGGATTTTTCAAAATCCCAAAGTTGGAAGCCATGGCGTTCCCTGTTCAATTCCCCACTGGACAAAATTCCATTGATGAGGAAAGACAAATTTCAATATCTCCCAGTATGTATTTCAACGCCAGATTGTTCAGCGTGGACACGCGTTTTGCAAAAGATCAGAGTTATCTTTTCTTTGCACAGTTTGTAACGGAAACGCAACTGGCTAGAAACAGCATGTCTATCCAGTTGCGAAAAGGCAAACCCATCACAAGAGATGGCCGGAAAATTTCCAACAGACTGCTTCAAGACAACCGGGAGGTTGAAAGATTGGTACACAACAGAGACGCCACACGGTTCATGCAACCACTGAGAGGCACTCCATCGTATTGGGAGAAAACTTTGCGAGATCTACAGGCTATGATAAGACAGTTAGGAACCCCTACGTTTTTTTGCACGTTCAGCGCAGCCGAAATGAGATGGCCTGAAGTAATAACCGCAATCAAGGCCCAACAAGGTGAACACGTCGACTTTTCCGAGCTTGACTGGACGACAAAGTGTGAAATCCTCCGAAGCAACCCAGTCACTGTCATGCGCATGTTTGAGAAACGGGTGGATGCGCTAATGACTCATCTGCTTTTGTCGCCTGCCCAACCCATTGGTGAAGTTGAGGACTACTTTTACCGAGTGGAGTTTCAAGCTAGAGGAAGCCCACATATCCATCTTCTTGTTTGGATAAAGGACGCACCCGAGTTTGAAAATGACTCTGACAAGGATGTCTGTGACTTTATCGACCGCAACATAACCTGCCAGTTGCCCGACTCCTCGGCTGATCCTGAGCTTCACCGGATCGTCACAGAGGTCCAGCTTCACAGCAGGAACCACTCAAAGTCCTGTAAGAAGGGAAATGTATTGTGTCGATTTGGGTTCCCCAAACTACCGGTGTCTAGCACCGAGATCACTCGTCCGCGACCACAGCGTCCTGAAGAAGAGGATGACACGGACACTTCTCCATCTGGAAGCTGCATGTTTGCGTCTAAAACCACACAACCACAGCGTCCTGAAGAAGAGCCTGAGAAAGCACAAAAACAAGCAGACAGAAAGAAGTTGAGACTGGAAGCTGCTCGAAAGGCAATGTGCGAAGCCAGGACCAAACTCAAGCCGGTGTGGGATCTATTGAATGACCCCCAAGCCTCCTTTGACAGCTTGTCAGAGCTACTGACAGCGTGTAAGATGTCCATCAAGGATTACAGTGACAACGTCGAAGCATTGTCCAATGCCAACGTGATTCTGCTGAAGCGTGATCCAAAGGAGGCTTGGGTGAATGGATACAATCCCGATTTATTAAGGGCATGGAACGCCAATATGGACATTCAGTTCGTTATTGACGCTTTTAGCTGCGTTATGTACATGCTTTCGTATATTTCCAAGCCGGAGCATGAAATGGGCGATTTACTTAAAAACGTAATCAAGAGTGTGCGCGAGACGAACGTTAGCGAGGCAGATGAGATGAAGCAGATAATGCAAGCATATTCCAAACACAGGCAAGTTAGCGCTCAGGAGTCTGTGGCACGAACATGCAGCTTACCGTTGAAGAAGTGTTCACGAAGTGTTGTGTTTCTACCGACGGATGATGACGCGCTAAAGATGAGTCTTCCCTTAAGCGTCCTACAAAATAAAAATCCCGATTCCGAGGATGTGTGGATGTCAGGGATGATCGATAAATACAGAGCAAGGCCTCTAGCGCGTGATTTTGAAAAGATGTGCCTGGCAGATTTTGCTTCGGAGTGCCGCATCGTGTACGGTCAGCAAACGGAAGGCAAAAATGTTCACCGGCTGCTGAACGGCATGGGTTTTTTTCAGAAAAGAACGTCTGGGAAGGCTGCAGTCATTAGATTTGCACGTTATTCTGAGGAAAAACAACCGGAAAAGTTTTACGGTAGATTACTGAAGCTTTATATGCCACATCGGAACAACGAACAGCTAAAACCTCCAGGATTTCCAACATACGAGACGTTTTACAAAGGTGCAAAGGTGGAACTACCTACTCACCCTGGTTTGCTGATCCCTGTCTGTGCCATAGTTCAAGCACACAAGGAGAAGTTTGAAAAACACAGCGAAGAGTTGGACAAGGCATTCGATCAGCTGCAAGAGCAAGGACCGTCTGAGAACGCATGGAACGCTTTTGCACCTGAAGTAGAAGTGGATCGCTTGGAGTGCATTGCTGAACGACAAGACATCATTCCGGATGATGAGGACGTACAAGATGATGTCCCAGAATTCCAGGTTCTTGAACACGGAGATGGGGTCGTGCCACAAATCGAGGCACCGCAGATGAGCGTTGAATTCATTAGGAGTTTGTTTAGGAGTCTAAACGAGACGCAGGCAGCCATATTCTACACGGTCTGCCAGTGGTGTCAGAAGCGTGTCTGGGGTCATAATCCAGAACAGTTTTTCTACTTCGTGTCAGGTGGTGCTGGATGTGGCAAATCACACGTCATCAAGTGCATATACACGGAAGCGACCAAGATTCTGCGTCAACTGCCTCGACTGCGGGAGGAAGGAGATCTGTCCGTGCCTACGGTGCTCTTGAGTGCGTTTACCGGAACCGCGAGCTTCAATATTAACGGAAAAACGCTACATTCAATTTTAAAACTTCCTAGGAATCTGAAGCCACCGTATCAAGGACTTGGAAATGCCCTAGACGAACTACGAGCAAGACTACGCGACGTGGAGATTCTTATCATCGATGAAGTGTCCATGATTTCAAAGGATCTTTTTGCCTACATAAACTGGAGATGTCAACAAATCAAAGGCAGCAAGAAACCTTTCGGGGGAATCTCTGTCCTCGCCGTGGGAGACTTTTATCAACTGCCACCTCTGGGTAAAGCCAAACCACTCTGCGTGTACGAAGACGATGTTTTGGACTTCTGGAAAGACCATTTCCAAATGGTTACTCTCTCCGAGATCATGCGTCAGAAAGAAGACCTGGCTTTTGCCCAACTTTTAAACCGCCTACGGGTAAAGCAGAAGACAGACGATCTTGCCGAAGAAGATAGAGCTTTGTTACTCCAGGCTGTGAAGGACCCCAACGACTGCCCGTGTGATGCACTCCACGTATTTGCCACCAACAAGGAAGTTCATGGACACAATACTAAAACAATCCATGCTCTTCATACTGACATCATTACCATCGATGCCGAAGACTACAGGAAAGACCCAAGAACAGGAGGGATGAAGAGACAAAGGAAGCCCATCACCGGAAAAAAGGACGACTTGCCTGACAGCATACAAATTGCGTTGGGAGTACGCATAATGCTGACTAGGAACCTGGATGTGGAATGTGGAATGGTGAACGGGAGCTTTGGAAAAATTTCAAACATTGTCCGTAAGACAAAAGATGGAATTGACACCGTACAAATGCTAGGACTTCAGCTTGACAATCCAAGCGCAGGCAAGAACCACCGCAAAAGGGTGCAAGGTGAAGAAGACGACTTGGCGTACATTGAGAGATCTGAAGAACCTCTTAGAAAAGGAGCAGTTCGTCGACAATTCCCCATCAAGCTAGCCTACGCCTGCACAGCTCACAAAGTCCAAGGCATGACAATGGAGAATGCCGTGGTGTCACTGAAGAAGATTTTCGAGCCGGGAATGGCCTACGTTGCCCTCAGCAGAACGACCTCGCTTCGTGGATTGCACATCACGGACTTCAGTGAAAAGAAGATCTATGCTGATCCTACAGTCACCGCGTCGTTGGGAAACATGACAAGAGCAACATTCGACGGAATCATGCCACTTTTGCAGCAGGTGAGGGAAACCAACATGGATCAAACACTCACCATCATTCATCACAACACAGAAGGACTGTCAACCCACATCGAAGATATCAGATGCCATCACGAACTGCTTCTATCGGACATTCTTTGCATGACGGAAACTCACCTGACCGGATCGCTCATTACACCCCAAGTCCAATTGGAAGGATACAACGTGTTTCTGCGTAACAGACACGTCTCCTACTCGACACACCGAGAAATTGCGCAGAAAGCTGGCGGTGGAGTCGCAATATATTGCAAAGAGCATATTTCAGCTCAGCCTAGGCAGTTTATTCAAAATGTGACCGATCTGGAGTATGTCGTCATCAAAGTAGATAGCCCGATCAAAGCGACAATCGCTGCTGTGTACAGGCCTCCACACTACGGTTTCGAAGAATTCCTGAAAAACTTGAAGAGTCTGCTGGATTATTTGGACATCGTGGACGAACATCCCGTAATAATCTGTGGCGATTTTAATGAGGATCTCCTCTGCGCTGGGAATAAAACTGTTCTGGAATTGTTTCAATCTAAAGGATACACGCAACTGATCACCACAGGAACAACCAAAAAGAACACTCTATTGGATCACATTTACGTCTCTCATCCGGATTTGTGCCTTCAGTCAGGTGTGTTGCATAGTTATCATAGTTATCACAATCCTGTGTACTGTATTTTGCGTAAATGAGTTTTTGTGATGGACCGGCATTGTTGTGTGTTGCGGTAGGTAGTATGCCATACGGAACCGTTGGCCACTGAGTGCTTTTAAACGACACAAGTGGGGGCTTCGACGGCCTTAGTCAAACGGTTGGGCGCGTATGGTCGGGTTGCGGTGAGATTGTGGTGTTAGAGATTAGGGTTTGGAGATTGTGGTTAGGTCATGTCAAAGGGTTTATGCCACTGAGCTACGAGGAAGGAGCAACCGCAGCAGCAGGAAGGACGGAGGAGGAGTGTGACAGCTTCAAGGAAGACACAGACAGTCAGAGCAACAGTGGCAGTAAGTTATAAAAGACACAGCAAGGTAAAGAGAGAAGTAGCAGGGCACCAATGTAATGTATTTGATTTTGACCGTATAACATTTTACCTTGAATTTATGTTCAATCTATACAATTTGTGACAATCTATGCAGTCCTCTGCTATTCTTATGATTGATATGTGCCCTTCTGTAAAGTTGCAGGAAGAACTGGCAGACCATAGCAGTCCTGTCCGGATATGAGTGTGCAAAGCTAAAGCTAAGTGTTAAAAGATTTTGCTTTAGTCAGTGTACTACTGCTTTTCATGACCACATTTTAATGTAAATGTTATATTTTAATCTAATTTTGATTTTTATATTTTTCAGGAACTGGCCAATTAAAGTCAGATTGCCTGAGAAGATCACGTGTGCCTCAACTGGATACCAGCTTATGTGCTCATTTCTTTCCGTAAGTTCTGAGTGTACTTTCTTGTTTTTTTTTTAGTTTATTAGTATTAGTGTATGTAGTGATTCCATTATTCATTTATTAGTTTCATGCCCAGAGGACGGGAACAAATGTCTATGACATTGAGGACAATGCTGAAGAATAAAGAAGCACACTGAGGTAAAGTTTGTCAATATTTCTGGTAAGGTCTAGTGTTTCAGTGCATTTTATTATACAATGGTTTGTTTAAAAGCTTAGATTTTAAAGTGTATGATGTTCTTCTAAGTGAGAGTTCAAAAATTGTCTCTTGCGAGACATACATCTAACCTTAAACTTTATGCTCCATAAGTCTTGGAGAATCAGAAAACAATTCAAATAAATTCACTAATATTATCATATCTGTTTTACCTCCTCTACCTCAGGGTATCCAGCCTGTATGCAGGGTCAGATCCAGTGGCTAGATGGCGGGAGATGCTTCATTACACCACATTGCATATCATCATTGAATTAATTTGAATATATTTATTAATGGTTTTACTATCATTAATCATTTACTATCAATTAAATAATTGCTTACAATGTCTAGATATATTAATATATCATATATTAGCTTAAATAATAAAGTTATTATAATGTGTACGCCGTGCCAGAGGAGAATGGGCCCCCCCTGATGAGTCTGGTTTCTCTCAAGGTTTTTTTTGTAATCTCCCTTAAGGAGGTTTTTTTTCCTTGCCACTGTCGCCACTGGCTTGCTCACTGGGGGTGTTGTGCCAGGTCCTGTCCCCCCCGGGTCCCTACCGACCAGGGTTTCCAAAACAACGGTTTGCGAATTGGCGAATATGTTATTATTTAAATCATAGAAATGTAAATTAAATTAATTTGAAATCAAAATTAAATCATGGTATAGCTTAGTCTCTTACAATAAAGCTCGTGTGAGCCCTGTGAAGCCATTGTATATAGTGATTTCAGAACAGCTAAGGGGCGTTGTTAAAATGTTCTGAAATCAGTGTAAATCATGACTTCACAGGGGTTATGAGATTATTCCTTTTATAAATGCATACGCAGCAATACACCAAATCATCGAC
This sequence comes from Rhinichthys klamathensis goyatoka, assembly GCF_029890125.1. Taxonomy (NCBI): domain Eukaryota; kingdom Metazoa; phylum Chordata; class Actinopteri; order Cypriniformes; family Leuciscidae; genus Rhinichthys; species Rhinichthys klamathensis. Next base: position 37,733 of record NW_026606757.1, read on the forward strand.
AATAAAACAGAGTATTTTATTTAAAATGTACTTTAGTGAGTAGAAACTTTTACCAGTATTATGCCAAAATTAAAGTTGAGGGTTAGAAATTTGAAAGTGAAGGATTTACAACATATTGTGTATAAGTTATCAGATACGGTATGTTATCATCAAATACTAATTGTATTAATTCCTTAGAGTTAATGCTGTACAAATAATTTTAATATGAATTAGATCTAATAACTAGTACAACACAATAGGATCGAATCCATTTGCTGGGTGGGATTTGGCACAACAGGCGTTTTTCTAAATCTTTTAAATAAACATTTTGGTTGAATTGGCAAATCCAGCATTTTTGTCTTTATTGAATTTTACACATTAAGAATATTTTCTTGTGAACTTCAGAGAAGACAGGTAAGATGGTAAGAGGGTCATTTAAAAGCTTACATTTAAATTATCTTTATATACTTAAAAATCAAGACCACAACATTTACAGGATATCAACAATCAAAGTTTGATGTTTTTAAAAGAATGACAACATGCATATATGCAGATACGTTTGTTCCTGTTTGTGCCTTCACTGAACAGCATCCATATGTTTTATAATCCAGAAGTGTGCATAATTGGAGGAATTTCAATACATTTAGACAGAATCATTATTTCTATTCGTATTCCAATAAATTGTGACCTGATGAGCATTGGTGGCTTCCAGCGATCGCTGTTATGACCAGGTGGTGTGGTATGGTATTGTAATAATTTTCTTAATTATTAACTGTAAAATACTCTTATTTTATATTTCAACTACAAATCAAAATGAAATTGAGAAAGAATGAATATAATTTATAATTTAACAATTTATTATATCAACTAAAATAAAATAAATGCTAATGTGCAGCGCGATCAATAGTGATGTCAGAGTTAAGTGCCTGTGCGCATGCGTCCTCTTCTGGATCCTTCACAGAAACGAGTGAGCTGTGCCATTTAAAACAATACAAATAATATAATACGCACTGTTGCTCAGTATTAAATTATAGCTTGAGATGCATGATATTTTAATTTGCTACCAGCAGGATATACAAGAAGCGCGTGCGGGGACGCGCGGACGGTTGTCGTGGTAACGAACATAGACATCGATGTCTATGGTAACGAACAACCACATCAATCTCTTGCGCGTCCGTGCTGAACTTCCGGTTAAATCACAAAACAAAATGTAAACTAAAGTGTCACTGCTTGATATAAAACCACTGATGAGCATATTCTGTTTGGATGAGTAAAAAAAAAAATATATATATATTAGTGTGGATTAGAACCCCGAACCTTTGACACGCTTGGCAAAAATTCTACCACTGGCCCATCAATGAAGACAAGAGTTTAACGCGGATCTATTAATTTATTCACGTGAAATCTCTCGGCATTAACAATATATACTAGTAGATCTCATTAAACGATAATTTCAACCCAATGTTCTATTTCTAGATTTCTGGACATCGTAACGTTATTATTATTTTTTTGGGAAAATTGTTATTGTACATATATTCACAGATGGTACTTTAAGATAGTGGGAGGTTCATTTAAACGCTTAAAATCAGTCTAAACCATATTACCATATAAACAGAAATCATAACATTAGTTCACAAGCAATCAGTTGGCATAAATGTGCGATAATAATTCATTGATTGCTCTTAAGTGCTGTTGGGTGGGGCCTGTAGAATGCGCAACAGTCAATCAAATATGCAGCACTCATCATCATAAATACTGGCGGTAAAACGCAGTTCCCTCACTCTTCTTTGAGATGGCACCAAGAGTTTGGATAGTTGGCAGTTCACTCATCCGCAGGCTGCATGCTCACATCTGTGAGCACGGCCTGGACGGAAACCTTGGACTTCAATGTGAGATAACCTGGGACGGCAGAGGAGGCAGACTCTGGGAGCAGCTGCTTCCAGCTCTGCGCTCTCTCCGGGCCAGAGCTCCAGCTCCCGACATTCTGGTCATCCACCTGGGTGGGAACAGCCTGTTACGGGAGGGCCGCGATCGCCTGGGTTTCCTTCGGGAAATGAAACGTGACCTGGCCAAATGCTTCGTAATGTTTCCCTGTACCAGGCTGGTTTTTTCTCACATTCTGCCCCGTCTGGTTTGGAGAGGTCAGACTGGCAGGACTGGCTACGGCGTGGAACGCGGCCGGCGGTGGATCAATGAGAAGGTGTCTGGCTTCTTGGCGGAGAGACAGATGCGCTCCATTCGCCACCACAACATCTGCCTCTCCCATCTGTGCAGAGATGGAGTCCACCTGAGCCCAGAGGGAAACCAGCTTCTGCTGGGCAACCTCACAGAAGGTCTGCGGGTGGAACTCCAAAGTTGAAGCCACCAAATGCCCTTTTAAAGGCAACAACGGCTCTTTTAAGAGCCACCCACTCATTCACATAAAGAGTATTTTTAGAAGAGTGTGAAATTCTTTGTTCTTCACATTACTTGAGGTAATTTATCGGATTCTTGTTATAAAATAAAAATTTCGATGGCAGACACATTTAAAAGCGCGGTCACAGAATTTTTTTATTTTTTAAACCATTTCAAGCGGGAAAGGACTCGCGCGCGCTGCACACACCCAAAACCTTTTAATATGATTTTAAACTATTCAAGACTCGTGCGCTGTTTCCTGTGCTGCACACACATACAAAACGTGCATACAAAAAAAGGTGATTTTAATCTGTTTTTAAACCATTTGAGCGGGAGAGGACTCGCGTGCTGGTTTCAGTGCTGCAGGCATTTTGGAAACGAGCAACTCTTAAAGTGACAGACACATTGTTTCCTACAAATCATTTGATTTGCAAAAATATCACAGACAATGATAGGAAATGGTGTTATGCTTGATATACAACCACTGATAAACATATTTGGTTTTGATGCAAAAAAAAAAAAACATACGTGTGCGGATTAGAACCCAGACCGTCTCACATGCTCGTTGCTCGGCAAAAAATTTACCACTGGGCCATTAAAGAACACAGATGAAATTGTGCAGATTATGGATTTATTCACGACAAAATTCTCTGCACTAATAAAATAGGCTAAACTAGTAACTTAGTTTAAATATATCAATATAATGTTCACTCAGAACACCATGGCAACTGTATAGAGCCACCTAGAAACCATATTGCAACATCTTTTGACTCGGCCTATTAAGTAGCTAATGATTTTTTTTTTTTGGCGGCCACCAAAGCCTTATTTGAATGATAACTGACTGCAGCGCTCGTGACAAGGCGCTTGTTACTGAAAGAACGAGCATAGAGAGAGACAGAGCCGGTCGCGCGCGCACTATCACTATCACTGCATTCAAACTGCCTCCCTCCATGGCGCATATTAATCAAAAATCAATCATTAACATGTAGCCGCCCTTTCTCAAAAACCATTCACCCTTTTCTGACAAAACGTATACGAATATATGCTTTATGCTGACATTGTGTGTATTTTCACAAACGTGCCATAGCCTATCGATCGCAAAGGATACGAGTTGACAGACATTTTACACATGGCGTAGCAAGTGAATACAAAGAACTAAAGCCCCGCCTCACCCAGATCGGGTACCGGACCTGGTTGAAACACTAATGCATGAGTGTTTCAACCAGGTCCGGTACTCGAACTGGGTGAGGCGGGGCTTTAGTTCTTTGCATTGTCGTCTAGGTAGACTAAAACGCGCTCCCTACTGAGTCTCAAAGGGAAAAGCACTAGCTGCGTTTTTTCTCGAACGTGAGGAGTGACACCTTTGAACACGAATCCCACGAAGTGCCTGTGATGAGAGCTATCTGAATGTGAAAGTATGCGACTTTCGTCTGTACATGCATGTGGTAATATACATTTTCCATTCTGTCCAAGACAAAACACAAAACATTAAACTATAATCACCCAATTGAATAAATTGGACGAAAAAAGTCCCATAGACTTAACATTGGCACAACATTTGTGAGATCATATCTTTTGACCAGAAGGTCATAGAGACTTGGGATTGGGCTCTTTTGACTCGGCCTATCAAGCAGCCAATAAGTAGTGACATAATAACTTCATATTCCCGCCCTAGCAACCACTTAGGGCAGCCTAGCAACCATAAAACAACATATTCAAGCCATATCTCAGCTCCAGAAAATAGAAGAAACATGGAGTTTGCTTTTTTTGACTCAGACTGTCAACTGGTCTTTAAATATCATCTCATAAACTGTATAAGCACACCATAGCAACCATATAGGGAACCCTAGTAACCACCTGAACACATGAATAAGCCATATCTCAGCACCAGAACATCGTACAGACGTGGTTGTTGTCTCGTATGCAATATTGTACCACACCCTAGCAACCGAGCGGCGAGTTTTGCCACTGCAAGCACCACTTCACATTTTCTTCTGGAAATGTACATTCTAGTTAGTGGTGCTTGCCTATGGCGAAGCAACACTATTGTTATCTCACATACTTATTATTATTCTTCTTATTATTATTCTTCTGGCCACTTTTTGACGCGCTACTCCTCCCGCAGTTTTTGTCACAGACCCATGAATGAGGTGTCAAAACGTGCGGCCTGTTCGGGAATGGTGTGCTATGACTTTTCTAAGAGATCGGGGGTACGATGTTCGCCCCAGGGGCGAAAAACGGCCCAAAAAAATCCCATAGACTTAACATTGCGTCAAACTTTGACGAGTCGTAGCTCGGAACGAGGATGTCGCAGAAACGTGAAATTTGCCAAATTTGAAGAGGCTGACAGACTCTGTAAGAACATACCACACAATGGGGTAAAAGTTGCACCCCTGGGGTGCAGGAGCTGCCCAAAGTTTCCCCATTGACTTACTATGGTGTAGGACGGCCCATGAAATGGGCCGTCCTACACCATAGAAACCGCTTTTATATTGAACATAACTCTGGATCACAGTGTCATAGAGACAAGGGGGCGGGCTCATTTTACTCAGACAACCAATCAGTCTCTCAGGATCATTGTGAAGCTATCAAGCCACGCCCTAGCAACCATTTAGAGTACCTTAGCAACAACTCCCATAGACTTCCATTGAAAGAGATCGAAGGGATATCTCTGGACTGAATTGTCATAGAAACATGAGGGTGGTCTCGTTTGACTCGGGCCAGCAAACAGCCAATCATGAATCACCTCAACACTTGCTAACCACGCCCTAGCAACCATTGTCGAGCACCTTAGCAACCAAAATCCAAAGAGGAATATCGTCCATTCTGAATGTCACAGAGGCATGGGAGTTGGTTTATATCTTTCATAGTGACAAGCAGCCTTTGGAGTTTCATGATTGGCAGCTGCCAAGCCACTCCCTAGCAACCAAACAGAGTACCCTAGCAACCATTTTGCAAAACCAATATCTCTGGATCAGAACATCGTATAGAGATGGGGGTTGGTTTATACATTCACATTGACTTTGGAGCTTCATGATTGGCAGCTGCCAAGCCACTCCCTAGCAACCAAACAGAGTACCCTAGCAACCGTTTTGCAAGACCAATATCTCTGCATCAGAACATCGTATAGAGATGGGGGTTGGCTCTTTTGACTCATGCTAGCAAACAGGACTTGCTACATGCTACACATGCTAGCAGTGAATAGCTACATGCTAATATTGATTAGCTAAGTGCTAAATCATGCCAATAAAATGCTACAAACTCAACAGTAACCATCTTTGACAACTACCAACCACCTAGTAACACCATAGCAACCACCCAAATTACCCTAGCAACACCCTAGCAACCACCCAGAACACCCTAGCAACCGCCTAGCAACCACCCAGGATACCCTAGCAACCACCTAGCAACGCCCTAGCAACCACCCAGATTACCCTAGCAACCGCCTAGCAACGCCCTAGCAACCGCCTAACAACCACCCAGAACACCCTAGCAACTGCCTAGCAACCACCCAGAACACCCTAGCAACCGCCTAGCAACCGCCCAGGATACCCTAGCAACTGCCTAGCAACGCCCTAGCAACCACCCTCGAACACCATAGCAACGGCCTAGCAACACCCTAGCAACCACTCAGAACACCCTACTAACCACCTAGCAACACCCTAGCAACCACTCAGAACACCCTAGCAACCACCTAGCAACACCCTAGCAACCACCCAGAACACCCTAGCAAGCGCCTAGCGACACCATAGCAACCACCCAGAACACCCTATCAACCACCTAGCAACACCCTAGCAACCACCTAGTAATACCTTAGCAACCATGCTAGCAACATACTAAACTTGCTAGCATCATGCTAGCAACATGCTAATCATGCTAGCAAACATGCTAATCATGCTAGCATCATGCTAGCAACATGCTAGCAACATGCTAAACATGCTAGCATCATGCTAGCAACATGCTAAACATGCTAGCGTCATGCTAGCAACATGCTAATCATGCTAGCATAATGCTAGCAACATGCTAATCATGTTAGCATGATGCTAGAAACATGCTAATCATGCTAGCAACTAGCTACAAACATGCTAGCAACAGGCTAATCATGCTAGCATCATGCTAGCAACATGCTAATCATGCTAGTAACATGCTAGCAACATGCTAATCATGCTAGCAAAATGCTAGAAACATGCTAATCATGCTAGCATCATGCTAGCAACATGCTAATCATGCTAGCATCATGCTAGCAACATGTTAATCATGCTAGCAACATGCTAGCAATATGCTAGCAACATGCTAATCATGCTAGCATCATGCTAGCAACATGCTAATCATGCTAGCAACATGTTAATCATGCTAGCATCATGCTAGCAACATGCTAGCAACATGCTAAACATGCTAGCATCATGCTAGCAAGATGCTAAACATGCTAGCATGATGCTAGCAATATGCTAATCATGCTAGCATGATGCTAGCAATATGCTAATCATGCTAGCATGATGCAAATAATGCTAGCATCTAGCTAAAACATGTTTGCAACATGCTTATTTTTGCTAGCATCATGCTAGCAACATGCTAGAATAATGGGAGAATCTAACTAAAACATGTTAGTAACATGCTTATAATGCTAGCATGATGCTAGCAACATGCTAATCATGCTAGCATGATGCTAGCAACATGCTAATCATGCTAATCATGCTAGCATCTTGGTAAAAACTAGCTAACCGCACGCTAGCAACCGAGCGGCGAGTTTTGCCACTGCAAGCACCACTTCACATTTTCTTCTGGAAATGTACATTCTAGTTAGTGGTGCTTGCCTATGGCAAAGCAACACTAGTGTTATTGTGCATACTTATTATTCTTATTCTAATTTTTAGTGGTGCTTGCCTATGGCGAAGCAACACTATTGTTATCTCACATACTTATTATTCTTCTTCTTCTTCTTCTTCTTATTATTATTCTTCTGGCCACTTTTTGACGCGCTACTCCTCCCGCAGTTTTTGTCACAGACCCATGAATGAGGTGTCAAAACGTGCGGCCTGTTCGGGAATGGTGTGCTATGACTTTTCTAAGAGATCGGGGGTACGATGGTCGCCCCAGGGGCGAAAAACGGCCCAAAAAAATCCCATAGACTTAACATTGCGAAAAACTTTGACGAGCCGTAGCTCGGAACGAGGATGTCGCAGAAACGTGAAATTTGCCACATTTGAAGAGGCTGACAGGCTCTGTAAGAACATACCACACAATGGGGTAAAAGTTGCACCCCTGAGGGGCAAGAGGGGCCCAAAGTTGCCCCATTGACTTACTATGGTGTAGGACGGCCCATGAAATGGGCCGTCCTACACCATAGAAACCGCTTTTGTATTGAACATAACTCTGGATCACAGTGTCATAGAGACAAGAGGGCGGGCTCATTTTACTCAGACAACCAATCAGTCTCTCAGGATCATTGTGAAGCTATTAAGCCACGCCCTAGCAACCATTTAGAGCACCTTAGCAACAACTCCCATAGACTTCCATTGAAAGAGATCGAAGGGATATCTCTGGACTCAATTGTCATAGAAACATGAGGGTGGTCTCGTTTGCCTCGGGGCAGCAAACAGCCAATCATGAGTCACCTCAACACTTCCTAGCCACGCCCTAGCAACCATTGTCGAGCACCTTAGCAACCAAAATCCAAAGAGGAATATCGTCCATTCTGAATGTCACAGAGGCATGGGAGTTGGTTTATATCTTTCATAGTGACAAGAAGCCTTTGGAGTGTCATGATTGGCAGCTGCCAAGCCACTCCCTAGCAACCAAACAGAGTACCCTAGCAACCAATTTGCAAGACCTACATCTCTGCATCAGAACATCGTATAGAGATGGGGGTTGGGTCTTTTGACTCATGCTAGCACACAGGACTTTCAACATGCTAAACATGCTAGCTGTGAATAGCTACATGCTAATATTGATTAGCTAAGTGCTAAATCATGCCATGAACATTATAAAAACTCTATAGTAACCAAATGTGAACACTACCAACCACCTAGTAACACCATAGCAACCATCCAGAATACCATAGCAACCACCTAAAACACCCTAGCAACCACCCAAAACACCCTAGCAACCGCCTAGCAACACCATAGCAACCACCCAGAATACCTTAGCAACCGCCTAGCAACACCCTAGCAACCACCCAGAACACCCTAGCAACCGCCTAGCAACACCCTAGCAACCACCCAGAATACCCTAGCAACCACCTAGCAACACCCTAGCAACCACCTAGCAACACCCTAGCAACCATTCAGACCACCCTAGCAACCGCCTAGCAACACCCTAGCAACCACCCAGAACACCCTAGCAACCGCCTAGCAACCACCCAAAACACCTTAGCAACCACCCAAAATACCCTAGCAACCGCATAGCAACCACCCAGAACACCCTAGCAACCACCTAGCAACACCCTAGCAACCACCCAGAACACCCTAGCAACCGCCTAGCAACACCCTAGCAACCAACCAGAACACCCTAGCAACCCCCTAGCAACACCCTAGCAACCACCCAAAACACCCTAGCAACCACCCAGAATACCCTAGCAACTGCCTAGCAACACCATAGCAACCACCCAGAACACCCTAGCAACCGCCTAGCAACGCCCTAGCAACCACCCATAATACCCTAGCAACCACCTAGTAACACCTTAGCAACCATGCTAGCATCATGCTAGCAAAATGCTAAACATGGTAGCATGATGCTAGCAATATGCTAATCATGCTAGCATCTAGCTAAAACATGTTTGCAACATGCTTATTTTTGCTAGCATCATGCTAGCAACATGCTAATCATGCTAGCATGTTGGTAGCATGATGCTAATCATAGCATCATGCTAGCATGATGCTAATCATGCTAGCATGATGCTAGCATGATGCTAACAACATGGTAATCGTGCTAGCATGATGCTAGCAACATGCTAATCATGCTAGCATCATGCTATCAACATGCTAGCAACATGCTAATCATGCTAGCATCATGCTAATCATGCTAGCATCATGCTAGCATCATGCTTATCATGCTAGCAACATGCTAATAATGCTAGCATAATGCTAACAACATGCTAATCATGCTAGCAACATGCTAATAATGCTAGCATAATGCTAACAACATGCTAATCATGCTAGCTTCTTGGTAAAAACTAGCTAACCGCACGCTAGCAACCGAGCGGCGAGTTTTGCCACTGCAAGCACCACTTCACATTTTCTTCTGGAAATGTACATTCTAGTATTGTGATTACTATTCACCTAGACAAAACTTCGGCACGCTACTCCTCCCGCACCTTTTGTCGTAGACCCATGAATGAGATGTCAAATCGACCGGTTGATTGAGGAGAGGTGTGCTATGACTTTTCTAAGCGATCGGTTGTACGATGTTCGTTCGGCGGGCGATAAATTGGCCGAAAAAAGTCCCATAGACTTAACATTGGCACAAAATTTGTGAGATCATATCTTTTCACCAGAAGGTCATAGAGACTTGAGGTTGGGCTCTTTTGACTCGGCCTATCAAGAAGCCAATAAGTAGTGACATAATAACTTCATAGCCGTGCCCTAGCAACCACTTAGGGCACCCTAACAACCATAAAACTAAATTTCCAAGCCATATTTCAGCTCCTGAAAATAGTAGAAACATGGAGTTTGGCTTTTTTGACTTAGACTGTCAACTAGTCTTTAAATATCATCTCATAAACTGTATAAGCACACCATAGCAACCATATAGAGTACCCTAGTAACCACCTGAACACATGAATAAGCCATATCTCAGCACCAGAACATCGTACAGACATGTTTGTTGTCTCGTATGCAATAATGTACCACACCCTAGCAACCGAGCGGCGAGTTTTGCCACTGCAAGCACCACTTCACATTTTCTTCTGGAAATGTACATTCTAGTATTGTGATTACTATTCACCTGGACAAAACTTCGGCACGCTACTCCTCCCGCACCTTTTCTCGTAGACCCATGAATGAGGTGTCAAATCGACCGGTTCATTGAGGAGAGGTGTGCTATGTCTTTTCTAAGCGATCGGTTGTACGCTGATCATCTGGCGGGCGATAAATCGGCCGAAAAAAGTCCCATAGACTTAACATTGGCACAACATTTGTGAGATCATATCTTTTGACCAGAAGGTCATGGAGACTTGGGATTGGGCTCTTTTGACTCGGCCTATCAAGAAGCCAATAAGTAGTGATATAATAACTTCATAGCCGTGCCCTAGCAACCACTTAGGGCACCCTAGCAACCATAAAACTACATTTCCAAGCCATATTTCAGCTCCAGAAAATAGTAGAAACATGGAGTTTGGCTTTTTTGACTTAGACTGTCAACTAGTCTTTAAATATCATCTCATAAACTGTATAAGCACTCCATAGCAACCATATAGAATACCCTAGTAACCATACAAACACATGAATAAGCCATATCTCAGCACCAGAATATCGTACAGACATGGTTCTTTGCTCGTATGCAATCATGTACCACACCGTAGCAACCGAGCAGCGAGTTTTGCCACTGCAAGCACCACTTCACATTTTCTTCTGGAAATGTACATTCTAGTTATTATTATTATTCTGGACAAAGTTTGACGCGCTACTCCTCCCGCAGTTTTTGTCACAGACCCATGAATGAGGTGTCAAAACGTGCGGCCTGTTCGGGAATGGTGTGCTATGACTTTTCTAAGGGATCGGGGGTACGATGTTCGCCCCAGGGGCGAAAAACCGGCCGAAAAATCCCATAGACTTAACATTGCGTCAAACTTTGACGAGTCGTAGCTCGGAACGAGGATGTCGCAGAAACGTGAAATTTACCACATTTAAAGAGGCTGACAGGCTCTGTAAGAATATACCACACAATGGGGTAAAAGTTGCACCCCTGGGGGGCAGGAGCTGCCCAAAGTTGCCCCATTGACTTACTATGGTGTAGGACGGCCCATGAAATGGGCCGTCCTACACCATAGAAACCGCTTTTATATTGAACATAACTCTGGATCACAGTGTCGTAGAGACAAAGGGGCGGGCTCATTTTACTCAGACGGCCAATCAGTCTCTCAGGATCATTGTGAAGCTATCTAGCCACGCCCTAGCAACCATTTAGAGCTCCTTAGCAACAAGTTCCATAGACTTCCATTGAAACAGATCAAAGGGATATCTCAGAATATAAGAGTCATAGAAACATGAGGGTGGGCTCGTTTGACTCGGGGCAGCAAACAGCCAATCCTGAATCACCTCAACACTTACTGGCCACGCCCTAGCAACCATTGTCGAGCACCTTAGCAACCAAAATCCAAAGAGGAATATCGTCCATTCTGAATGTCACAGAGGCACGGGAGTTGGTTTATATCATTCATACTGACAAGCAGCCTTTGGAGTTTCATGATTGGCAGCTGCCAAGCCACTCCCTAGCAACCAAACAAGGTACCCTAGCAACCATTTTGCAAGACCTATATCTCTGCATCAAAACATCGTATAGAGATGGGGGTTGGTTTATACATTCACATTGACTTTGGAGCTTCATGATTGGCAGCTGCCAAGCCACTCCCTAGCAACCAAACAGAGTACCCTAGCAACCGTTTTGCAAGACCAATATCTCTGCATCAGAACATCGTATAGAGATGGGGGGTGGTTTATATCATTCATACTGACAAGCAGCCTTTGGAGTTTCATCATTGGTAGCTGCCAAGCCACTCCCTAGCAACCAAACAGAGTACCCTAGCAACCATTTTGCAAGACCTACATCTCTGCATCAGAACATCGTATAGAGATGGGGGGTGGTTTATATCATTCATACTGACAAGCAGCCTTAGGAGTTTCATCATTGGCAGCTGCCAAGCCACTCCCTAGCAACCAAACAGAGTACCCTAGCAACCAATTTGCAAGACCTACATCTCTGCATCAGAACATCGTATAGAGATGGGGGTTGGCTCTTTTGACTCATGCTAGCAAACAGGACTTGCTACATGCTAAACATGCTAGCTGTGAATAGCTACATGCTAATATTGATTAGCTAAGTGCTAAATCATGCCATGAACATTATAAAAACTCTATAGTAACCAAATGTGAACACTACCAACCACCTAGTAACACCATAGCAACCATCCAGAATACCATAGCAACCACCTAAAACACCCTAGCAACCACCCAAAACACCCTAGCAACCGCCTAGCAACACCATAGCAACCACCCAGAATACCCTAGCAACCGCCTAGCAACCACCCAGAACACCCTAGCAACCGCCTAGCAACACCCTAGCAACCACTCAGAACACCATAGCAACCACCTAGCAACACCCTAGCAACCACCCAGAACACCCTAGCAACCGCCTAGCAACACCCTAGCAACCACCCAGAACACCCTAGCAACCACCTAGCAACACCCTAGCAACCACCCAAAACACCCTAGCAACCACCTAGCAACCCCCTAGCAACCACCCAGAACACCCTAGCAACCGCCTAGCAACACCCTAGCAACCACCCAGAACACCCTAGCAACCACCTAGCAACACCCTAGCAACCACCCAGAACACCCTAGCAACCGCATAGCAACACCCTAGCAACCAACCAGAACACCCTAGCAACCCCCTAGCAACACCCTAGCAACCACCCAGAACACCCTAGCAACCGCCTAGCAACCACCCAAAACACCTTAGCAACCACCCAGAATACCCTAGCAACCGCATAGCAACACCATAGCAACCACCCAGAACACCCTAGCAACCGCCTAGCAACGCCCTAGCAACCACCCAGAACACCCTAGCAACCGCCTAGCAACCACCCAAAACACCTTAGCAACCACCCAGAATACCCTAGCAACCGCATAGCAACACCATAGCAACCACCCAGAACACCCTAGCAACCACCTAGCAACACCCTAGCAACCACTCAGAACACCCTAGCAACCGCCTAGCAACACCCTAGCAACCACCCAGAACACCCTAGCAACCACCTAGCAACACCCTAGCAACCACTCAGAACACCCTAGCAACCACCCAGAACACCCTAGCAACCGCCTAGCAACCACCCAGAACACCCTAGCAACCGCCTAGCAACCACCCAAAACACCCTAGCAACCACCCAGAATACCCTAGCAACCGCCTAGCAACACCATAGCAACCACCCAGAACACCCTAGCAACCGCCTAGCAACGCCCTAGCAACCACCCAAAATACCCTAGCAACCACCTAGTAACACCTTAGCAACCATGCTAGCAAAATGCTAAACATGCTAGCATGATGCTAGCAATATGCTAATCATACTAGCATCTAGCTAAAACATGTTTGCAACATGCTTATTTTTGCTAGCAACATGCTAGCATGTTGGTAGCATGATGCTAACAACATGCTAATCATGCTAGCATGATGCTAGCATGATGCTAACAACATGCTAATCATGCTAGCATAATGCTAGCATGATGCTAACAACATGCTAATCATGCTAGCATGATGCTAGGAACATGCTTATCATGCTAGCAACATGCTAATCATGTTAGCATCATGCTAGCAACATGCTAGCAAAATGGTAATCATGCTAGCATCATGCTAACAACATGCTAATAATGCTAAAAGAATGCTAACAACATGCTAATCATGCTAGCATGATGTTAGCAACATGCTAATCATGCTAGCATCTTGGTAAAAACTAGCTAACCGCACGCTAGCAACCGAGCGGCGAGTTTTGCCACTGCAAGCACCACTTCACATTTTCTTCTGGAAATGTACATTCTAGTTAGTGGTGCTTGCCTATGGCGAAGCAACACTATTGTTATCTCACATACTTATTATTCTTCTTATAATTATTATTATTCTTCTGGCCACTTTTTGACGCGCTACTCCTCCCGCAGTTTTTGTCACAGACCCATGAATGAGGTGTCAAAACGTGCGGCCTGTTCGGGAATGGTGTGCTATGACTTTTCTAAGAGATCGGGGGTACGATGGTCGCCCCAGGGGCGAAAAACGGCCCAAAAAAATCCCATAGACTTAACATTGCGAAAAACTTTGACGAGTCGTAGCTCGGAACGAGGATGTCGCAGAAACATGAAATTTGCCACATTTGAAGAGGCTGACAGGCTCTGTAAGAACATACCACACAATGGGGTAAAAGTTGCACCCCTGGGGGGCAGGAGCGGCCCAAAATTTCCCCATTGACTTACTATGGTGTAGGACGGCCCATGAAATGGGCCGTCCTACACCATAGAAACCGCTTTTATATTGAACATAACTCTGGATCACAGTGTCGTAGAGACAAAGGGGCGGGCTCATTTTACTCAGACGGCCAATCATTCTCTCAGGATCATTGTGAAGCTATCAAGCCACGCCCTAGCAACCATTTAGAGCTCCTTAGCAACAAGTTCCATAGACTTCCATTGAAAGAGATCGAAGGGATATCTCTGGACTGAATTGTCATAGAAACATGAGGGTGGTCTCGTTTGACTCGGGGCAGCAAACAGCCAATCATGAATCACCTCAACACTTCCTAGCCACGCCCTAGCAACCATTGTCGAGCACCTTAGCAACCAAAATCCAATGAGGGATATCTTCCATTCTGAATGTCACAAAGGCGTGGGAGTTGGTTTATATCATTCATAGTGACAAGAAGCCTTTGGAGTTTCATGATTGGCAACTGCCAAGCCACTCCCTAGCAACCAAACAGAGTACCCTAGCAACCATTTTGCAAGACCAATATCTCTGCATCAGAACATCGTATAGAGATGGGGGTTGGTTTATACATTCACATTGACTTTGGAGCTTCATGATTGGCAGCTGCCAAGCCACTCCCTAGCAACCAAACAGAGTACCCTAGCAACCGTTTTGCAAGACCAATATCTCTGCATCAGAACATCGTATAGAGATGGGGGTTGGGTCTTTTGACTCATGCTAGCAAACAGGACTTGCTACATGCTACACATACTAGCAGTGAATAGCTACATGCTAATATTGATTAGCTAAGTGCTAAATCATGCCAATAAAATGCTACAAACTCAACAGTAACCATCTTTGACAACTACCAACCACCTAGTAACACCATAGCAACCACCCAAATTACCCTAGCAACACCCTAGCAACCACCCAGAACACCCTAGCAACTGCCTAGCAACGCCCTAGCAACCACCCAGAACACCCTAGCAACCGCCTAGCAACACCCTAGCAACCACCCAGAACACCCTAGCAACCGCCTAGCAACCACTCAAAACACCCTAGCAACCACCTAGCAACACCCTAGCAACCACCCAGAACACCCTAGCAACCACCCAGAACACCCTAGCAACGCCCTAGCAACCACACAGAACACCCTAGCAACCGCCTAGCAACGCCCTAGCAACCACCCAGAACACCCTAGCAACCGCCTAGCAACCACTCAAAACACCCTAGCAACCGCCTAGCAACACCATAGCAACCACCCAGAATACCCTAGCAACCGCCTAGCAACCGCACAGAACACCCTAGCAACCACCTAGCAACACCCTAGCAACCACCCAGAATACCCTAGCAACCACCTAGCAACACCCTAGCAACCACTCAGAACACCCTAGCAACCGCCTAGCAACACCCTAGCAACCACCCAGAACACCCTAGCAACCGCCTAGCAACACCCTAGCAACCACCCAGAATACCCTAGCAACCACCCAGAATACCCTAGCAACCACCCAGAACACCCTAGCAACCACTCAGAACACCCTAGCAACCACCTAGCAACACCCTAGCAACCACCCAGAACACCCTAGCAACCGCCTAGCAACACCCTAGCAACCACCCAGAATACCCTAGCAACCACCTAGCAACACCCTAGCAACCACTCAGAACACCCTAGCAACCACCTAGCAACCACCCAGAACACCCTAGCAACTGCCTTGCATCATCATAGCAAACTCCAACAACACCCTAGCAACCGAGCGGCGAGTTTTGCCACTGCAAGCACCACTTCACATTTTCTTCTGGAAATGTACATTCTAGTTAGTGGTGCTTGCCTATGGCAAAGCAACACTAGTGTTATTGTGCATACTTATTATTCTTATTCTTCTTATTCTTCTTATTAGTGGTGCTTGCCTATGGCAAAGCAACACTAGTGTTATTGTGCATACTTATTATTCTTATTCTTCTTATTCTTCTTATTCTTCTGGCCACTTTTTGACGCGCTACTCCTCCCGCAGTTTTTGTCACAGACCCATGAATGAGGTGTCAAAACGTGCGGCCTGTTCGGGAATGGTGTGCTATGACTTTTATAAGGGATCGGGGGTACGATGTTCGCACCAGGGGCGAAAAACCGGCCGAAAAATCCCATAGACTTAACATTGCGTCAAACTTTGACGAGTCGTAGCTCGGAACGAGGATGTCGCAGAAACGTGTAATTTACCACATTTGAAGAGGCTGACAGGCTCTGTAAGAATATACCACACAATGGGGTAAAAGTTGCACCCCTGTGGGGCAGGAGCTGCCCAAAGTTGCCCCATTGACTTACTATGGTGTAGGACGGCCCATGAAATGGGCCGTCCTACACCATAGAAACCGCTTTTATATTGAACATAACTCTGGATCACAGTGTCGTAGAGACAAAGGGGCGGGCTCATTTTACTCAGACGGCCAATCAGTCTCTCAGGATCATTGTGAAGCTATCTAGCCACGCCCTAGCAACCATTTAGAGCTCCTTAGCAACAAGTTCCATAGACTTCCATTGAAACAGATCAAAGGGATATCTCAGAATATAAGAGTCATAGAAACATGAGGGTGGGCTCGTTTGACTCGGGGCAGCAAACAGCCAATCCTGAATCACCTCAACACCTACTGGCCACGCCCTAGCAACCATTGTCGAGCACCTTAGCAACCAAAGTCCAAACAGGGATATCTTCCATTCTGAATGTCACAGAGGCATGGGAGTTGGTTTATATCATTTATACTGACAAGCAGCCTTTGGAGTTTCATGATTGGCAGCTGCCAAGCCACTCCCTAGCAACCAAACAGAGTACCCTAGCAACCATTTTGCAAGACCTATATCTCTGCATCAAAACATCGTATAGAGATGGGGGTTGGTTTATACATTCACATTGACTTTGGAGCTTCATGATTGGCAGCTGCCAAGCCACTCCCTAGCAACCAAACAGAGTACCCTAGCAACCATTTTGCAAGACCTACATCTCTGCATCAGAACATCGTATAGAGATGGGGGTTGGGTCTTTTGACTCATGCTAGCACACAGGACTTTCAACATGCTAAACATGCTAGCTGTGAATAGCTACATGCTAATATTGATTAGCTAAGTGCTAAATCATGCCATGAACATTATAAAAACTCTATAGTAACCAAATGTGAACACTACCAACCACCTAGTAACACCATAGCAACCATCCAGAATACCATAGCAACCACCCAAAACACCCTAGCAACCGCCTAGCAACACCATAGCAACCACCCAGAATACCCTAGCAACCGCCTAGCAACACCCTAGCAACCACCCAGAATACCCTAGCAACCACCTAGCAACACCCTAGCAACCACTCAGAACACCCTAGCAACCGCCTAGCAACACCCTAGCAACCACCAAGAACATCCTAGCAACCGCCTAGCAACACCCTAGCAACCACCCAGAATACCCTAGCAACCACCTAGCAACACCCTAGCAACCACTCAGAACACCCTAGCAACCGCCTAGCAACACCATAGCAACCACCCAGAACGCCCTAGCAACCGTCTAGCAACACCCTAGCAACCACCCAGAAGACCCTAGCAACCGCCTATTAACACCCTAGCAACCACCCAAAACACCCTAGCAACACCCTAGCAACACCCTAGCAACCACCCAGAACACCCTAGCAACCGCCTAGCAACCACCCAAAACACCTTAGCAACCACCCAGAACACCCTAGCAACCGCCTAGCAACACCCTAGCAACACCCTAGCAACCACTCAGAACACCCTAGCAACCGCCTAGCAACACCCTAGCAACCACCCAGAACACCCTAGCAACCGCCTAGCAACCACCCAGAACACCCTAGCAACCGCCTAGCAACACCCTAGCAACCACCCAGAACACCCTAGCAACCGCCTAGCAACCACCCAGAACACCCTAGCAACCGCCTAGCAACACCCTAGCAACCACCCAAAACACCCTAGCAACCCCCTAGCAACACCCTAGCAAACACCCAGAACACCCTAGCAACATGTTGGTAGCATGATGCTAACAACATGCTAATCATGCTAGCATGATGCTAGCAACATGCTAATAATGCTAGCAACATGCTACTCATGCTAGCATCATGCTAGCAACATGCTGGCAAAATGCTAATCATGCTAGCATCATGCTAGCAACATGCTAATAATGCTAACAGAATGCTAGCAAAATGCTAATCATGCTAGCATCATGTTAGCAACATGCTAATCATCATGCTAGCAACATGCTAATCATGCTAGCATCATGCTAGCAACATGCTAGAAACATGCTAATCATGCTAGCATCATGCTAGCAACATGCTAGCAAAATGCTAATCATGCTAACATCATGCTAGCAACATGCTAATCATGCTAGCAACATGCTAATAATGCTAGCATAATGCTAACAACATGCTAATCATGCTAGCATGATAATAGCAACATGCTAATCATGCTAGCATCTTGGTAAAAACTAGCTAACCGCACGCTAGCAACCGAGCGGCGAGTTTTGCCACTGCAAGCACCACTTCACATTTTCTTCTGGAAATGTACATTCTAGTTAGTGGTGCTTGCCTATGGCGAAGCAACACTATTGTTATCTCACATACTTATTATTCTTCTTATTATTATTCTTCTGGCCACTTTTTGACGCGCTACTCCTCCCGCAGTTTTTGTCACAGACCCATGAATGAGGTGTCAAAACGTGCGGCCTGTTCGGGAATGGTGTGCTATGACTTTTCTAAGAGATCGGGGGTACGATGGTCGCCCCAGGGGCGAAAAACGGCCCAAAAAAATCCCATAGACTTAACATTGCGAAAAACTTTGACGAGTCGTAGCTCGGAACGAGGATGTCGCAGAAACGTGAAATTTGCCACATTTGAAGAGGCTGACAGGCTCTGTAAGAACATACCACACAATGGGGTAAAAGTTGCACCCCTGAGGGGCAGGAGGGGCCCAAAGTTGCCCCATTGACTTACTATGGTGTAGGACGGCCCATGAAATGGGCCGTCCTACACCATAGAAACCGCTTTTGTATTGAACATAACTCTGGATCACAGTGTCATAGAGACAAGAGGGCGGGCTCATTTTACTCAGACAACCAATCAGTCTCTCAGGATCATTGTGAAGCTATCAAGCCACGCCCTAGCAACCATTTAGAGCACCTTAGCAACAACTCCCATAGACTTCCATTGAAAGAGATCGAAGGGATATCTCTGGACTGAATTGTCATAGAAACATGAGGGTGGGCTCGTTTGACTCGGGGCAGCAAACAGCCAATCCTGAATCACCTCAACACTTACTGGCCACGCCCTAGCAACCATTGTCGAGCACCTTAGCAACAAAAATCCAAAGAGGAATATCGTCCATTCTGAATGTCACAGAGGCATGGGAGTTGGTTTATATCATTCATACTGACAAGCAGCCTTTGGAGTTTCATGATTGGCAGCTGCCAAGCCACTCCCTAGCAACCAAACAGAGTACCCTAGCAACCATTTTGCAAGACCTACATCTCTATATCAGAACATCGTATAGAGATGGGGGGTGGTTTATATCATTCATACTGACAAGCAGCCTTTGGAGTTTCATCATTGGCAGCTGCCAAGCCACTCCCTAGCAACCAAACAGAGTACCCTAGCAACCATTTTGCAAGACCTACATCTCTGCATCAGAACATCGTATAGAGATGGGGGTTGGTTTATATCATTCATACTGACAAGCAGCCTTAGGAGTTTCATCATTGGCAGCTGCCAAGCCACTCCCTAGCAACCAAACAGAGTACCCTAGCAACCAATTTGCAAGACCTACATCTCTGCATCAGAACATCGTATAGAGATGGGGGTTGGGTCTTTTGACTCATGCTAGCACACAGGACTTTCAACATGCTAAACATGCTAGCTGTGAATAGCTACATGCTAATATTGATTAGCTAAGTGCTAAATCATGCCATGAACATTATAAAAACTCTATAGTAACCAAATGTGAACACTACCAACCACCTAGTAACACCATAGCAACCATCCAGAATACCATAGCAACCACCTAAAACACCCTAGCAACCACCCAAAACACCCTAGCAACCGCCTAGCAACACCATAGCAACCACCCAGAATACCCTAGCAACCACCTAACAACACCCTAGCAACCACCCAGAATACCCTAGCAACACCATAGCAACCACTCAGAACACCCTAGCAACCGCCTAGCAACACCCTAGCAACCACCCAGAACACCCTAGCAACTGCCTAGCAACACCCTAGCAACCACCCAGAATACCCTAGCAACCGCCTAGCAACACCCTAACAACCACTCAGAACACCCTAGCAACCGCCTAGCAACACCCTAGCAACCACCCAGAACACCATAGCAACCGCCTAGCAACACCATAGCAACCAGCCAAAAACCCTAGCAACCGCCTAGCAACGCCCTAGCAACCACCCATAATACCCTAGCAACCACCTAGTAACACCTTAGCAACCATGCTAGCATCATGCTAGCAACATGCTAAACATGCTAGCATCATGCTAGCAATATGCTAATCATGCTAGCATCTACCTAAAACATGTTTGCAACATGCTTATTTTTGCTAGCATCATGCTAGCAACATGCTAATCATGCTAGCATGTTGGTAGCATGATGCTAACAACATGCTAATAATGCTAGCATGATGCTAACAACATGCTAATCATGCTAGCATCATGCTAGCAACATGCTAATCATGCTAGCAACATGCTAGCAACATGCTAATCATGCTAGCATCATGCTAGCAACATGCTAATCATGCTAGCAACATGCTATAAACATGCTAATCATGTTAGCATCATGCTAGCAACATGCTAGCAAAATGCTAATAATGCTAACATCATGCTAGTAAACATGCTAATCATGCTAGTATGTTGGTAGCATGATGCTAACAACATGCTAATCATGCTAGCATGATGCTAACAACATGCTAATCATGCTAGCAACATGCTAATCATGCTAGCAACATGCTAGCAAAATGCTAATCATGCTAGCATCATGCTAGCAACATGCTAATCATCATGCTAGCAACATGCTAATCATGCTAGCATCATGCTAGCAACATGCTAATCATGCTAGCAACATGCTAGCAAAATGCTAATCATGCTAGCATCATGCTAGCAACATGCTAATCATCATGCTAGCAACATGCTAATCATGCTAGCATCATGCTAGCAACATGCTAGAAACATGCTAATCATGCTAGCATCATGCTAGCAACATGCTAGCAAAATGCTAATCATGCTAACATCATGCTAGCAACATGCTAATCATGCTAGCAACATGCTAATCATGCTAGCAACATGCTAATAATGCTAGCATAATGCTAACAACATGCTAATCATGCTAGCATGATAATAGCAACATGCTAATCATGCTAGCATCTTGGTAAAAACTAGCTAACCGCACGCTAGCAACCGAGCGGCGAGTTTTGCCACTGCAAGCACCACTTCACATTTTCTTCTGGAAATGTACATTCTAGTTAGTGGTGCTTGCCAAAGGCAAAGCAACACTAGTGTTATTGTGCATACTTATTATTCTTATTATTCCACACAAAGTTTGGCGCGCTACTCCTCCCGCAGCTTTTGTCACACACACCTGAGTGAGGCGTCAAATCGACCGGCTCATTGAGGAGAGGTGTGCTATGACTTTTCTAAGAGATCGGGTGTACGATGTTCGCACAGCGAACGAAAAAGCGGCCAAAAAAGTCCCATTGACTTAACATTGCGGAATTTTCAAAAATTCAAATCCAAACTGCCACTTTCACACACATCCACAGAAAAGGGCCTGACAGCCCTGCTGTCAGGCCCTCTCTCTCTCCCTCAGAGGATTTATTTTATCAAGCAGCCAATAAGTAATGGCCTAAAATCTTCAAAGCCACACCATAGCAACCAGTTACAGCACCCTAGCAACCGTGGGTGATAGGCACGAGGCCGCAGGCCTCGTGCCATACTAAATAACTCTATAAAAACTCTATAAAACTCTATAAAAACTCCAAATAAAAACTCCACAGTAATTATCTGTTAAAAAATACACGCCGACATCACACACCCCTGATTGAGGCGTCAAATTGTGCGGATTATTGAGGAGAGGTGTGGTATGATTTTTCTTAGCGATCAGGGGTACGGTGTTCGCCCCAGGGGCAAATCATTGGGTAAAAAAGTCCCATAGACTTAACATTGTCACAAAATTTGTGAGATCATATCTTTTGAACAGAAGGTCATAGAGACTTGGGGTTGGGCTCTTTTGACTCGGCCTATCAAGAAGCCAATAAGTAGTGACATAATAACTTCATGGTCACGCCCTAGCAACCACTTAGGGCACCCTAGCAACCATAAAACTACATTTCCAAGCCATATTTCAGCTCCAGAAAAAAGTAGAAACATGGAGTTTGGCTTTTTTGACTTAGACTGTCAACTACTCTTTAAATATCATCTCATAAACTGTATAAGCACACCATAGCAACCATATAGAGTACCATAGTAACCACCTGAACACATGAATATGACATTTCTCAGCACCAGAACATCGTACAGACGTGTTTTTTGTCTCGTATGCAATCGTGTGCCACACTCTAGCAACCGAGCTGCGAATTTTGCCACTGCAAGCACCACTTCACATTTTCTTCTGGAAATGTACATTCTAGTGTTGTGATTACTATTCACCAAGACAAAACTTCGGCACGCTACTCCTCCCGCATTTTTTGTCGTAGACCCATGAATGAGGTGTCAAATCGACCGGCTCATTGAGGAGAGGTGTGCTATGACTTTTCTAAGTGATCGGTTGTACGATGTTCGTTCAGCAGCCGATAAATCGGATGAAAAAATTCCCATAGACTTAACATTGGCACAACATTTTTGAGATCATATCTTTTGACTAGAAGGTCACAGAGACTTGGGATTGGGCTCTTTTGACTCGGCCTATCAAGCAGCCAATAAGTAGGGGCATAACAACTTCATGGCCACGCCCTAGCAACCACTTATGCCACCCTAGCAACCATAAAACAAAATTTACAAGCTATATTTCAGCTCCAGAAAATCGTAGAGACGTGGAGTTCGGCTTTTTTGACTCAGACTGTCAACTAGTCTTCTAATATCATCTAATAAACTGCATAAGCACACCATAGCAACCATATAAGGTACCCTAGTAACCATACAAACACATAAATAAGCCATATCTCAGCACCAGAACATCGTACAGACGTGTTTTTTGTCTCGTATGCAATCGTGTGCCACACTCTAGCAACCGAGCTGCGAATTTTGCCACTGCAAGCACCACTTCACATTTTCTTCTGGAAATGTACATTCTAGTTAGTGGTGCTTGCCTATGGCGAAGCAACACTATTGTTATCTCACATACTTATTATTCTTATTCTTCTTATTCTTATTCTTCTGGCCACTTTTTGACGCGCTACTCCTCCCGCAGTTTTTGTCACAGACCCATGAATGAGGTGTCAAAACGTGCGGCCTGTTCGGGAATGGTGTGCTATGACTTTTCTAAGAGATCGGGGGTACGATGTTCGCCCCAGGGGCGAAAAACGGCCCAAAAAAATCCCATAGACTTAACATTGCGAAAAACTTTGACGAGTCGTAGCTCGGAACGAGGATGTCGCAGAAACGTGAAATTTGCCACATTTGAAGAGGCTGACAGACTCTGTAAGAACATACCACACAATGGGGTAAAAGTTGCACCCCTGGGGGGCAGGAGCTGCCCAAAGTTGCCCCATTGACTTACTATGGTGTAGGACGGCCCATGAAATGCATGCGTTTCTCCTACTATGGTAAATTACATAGGGATTTTGTATTGAACATAGCTGTGGGTCACAGTGTCATAGAGACAAGGGGGCGGACTCATTTTACTCAGACAACCAATCAGTCTCTCAGGATCATTGTGAAGCTATCAAGCCACGCCCTAGCAACCATTTAGAGCACCTTAGCAACAACTCCCATAGACTTCCATTGAAAGAGATCGAAGGGATATCTCTGGACTGAATTGTCATAGAAACATGAGGGTGGTCTCGTTTGACTCGGGCCAGCAAACAGCCAATCATGAATCACCTCAACACTTGCTAGCCACGCCCTAGCAACCATTGTCGAGCACCTTAGCAACCAAAATCCAAAAAGGAATATCGTCCATTCTGAATGTCACAGAGGCATGGGAGTTGGTTTATATCATTCATACTGACAAGCAGCCTTTGGAGTTTCATGATTGGCAGCTGCCAAGCCACTCCCTAGCAACCAAACGGAGTACCCTAGCAACCATTTTGCAAGACCTATATCTCTGCATCAGAACATCGTATAGAGATGGGGGTTGGTTTATACATTCACATTGACTTTGGAGCTTCATGATTGGCAGCTGCCAAGCCACTCCCTAGCAACCAAACAGAGTACCCTAGCAACCGTTTTGCAAGACCAATATCTCTGCATCAGAACATCGTATAGAGATGGGGGTTGGCTCTTTTGACTCATGCTAGCAAACAGGACTTGCTACATGCTAAACATGCTAGCTGTGAATAGCTACATGCTAATATTGATTAGCTAAGTGCTAAATCATGCCATGAACATTATAAAAACTCTATAGTAACCAAATGTAAACACTACCAACCACCTAGTAACACCATAGCAACCATCCAGAATACCATAGCAACCACCTAAAACACCCTAGCAACTGCCTAGCAACACCATAGCAACCACCCAGAATACCCTAGCAACCGCCTAGCAACAACCTAGCAACCACCCAGAATACCCTAGCAACCACCTAGCAACCACTCAGAACACCCTAGCAACCGCCTAGCAACACCCTAGCAACCACCCAGAACACCCTAGCAACCACCTAGCAACACCCTAGCAACCACTCACAACACCCTAGCAACCGCCTAGCAACACCCTAGCAACCACCCAAAACACCCTAGCAACCCCCTAGCAACACCCTAGCAACCACCCAGAACACCCTAGCAACCGCCTAGCAACCACCCAGAACACCCTAACAACCGCCTAGCAACACCCTAGCAACACCCTAGCAACCACTCAGAACACCCTAGCAACCGCCTAGCAACACCCTAGCAACCACCCAGAACACCCTAGCAACCGCCTAGCAACACCCTAGCAACCACCCAGAATACCCTAGCAACCACCTAGCAACACCCTAGCAACCACTCAGAACACCCTAGCAACCGCCTAGCAACACCCTAGCAACCACCCAGAACACCCTAGCAACCGCTTAGCAACACCCTAGCAACCACCCAGAATACCATAGCAACCACCTAGCAACACCCTAGCAACCACTCAGAATACCATAGCAACCACCTAGCAACACCCTAGCAACCACTCAGAACAACCTAGCAACCGCCTAACAACACCCTAGCAACCACCCAGAACACCCTAGCAACCGCCTAGCAACGCCCTAGCAACCACCCATAATACCCTAGCAACCCCCTAGTAACACCTTAGCAACCATGCTAGCATCATGCTAGCATCATGCTAATCATGCTAGCATGATGCTAGCAATATGCTAATCATGATAGCATCTACCTAAAACATGTTTGCAACATGCTTATTTTTGCTAGCATCATGCTAACAACATGCTAATCATGCTAGCATGTTGGTAGCATGATGCTAACAACATGCTAATCATGCTAGCATGATGCTAGCATGATGCTAACAACATGCTAATCATGCTAGCATGATGCTAGCAACATGCTAATCATGCTAGCAACATGCTAATCATGCTAGCATCATGCTAGCAACATGCTAATCATGCTAGCATCATGCTAGCAACATGCTAATCATGCTAGCATCATGCTATCAACATGCTAGCAAAATGCTAATCATGCTAACATCATGCTAGCAACATGCTAATCATGCTAGCAACATGCTAATCATGCTAGCAACATGCTAATCACGCTAGCATAATGCTAACAACATGTTAATCATTCTAGCATGATGCTAGCAACATGCTAATCATGCTAGCATCTTGGTAAAAACTAGCTAACCGCACGCTAGCAACCGAGCGGCGAGTTTTGCCACTGCAAGCACCACTTCACATTTTCTTCTGGAAATGTACATTCTAGTTAGTGGTGCTTGCCTATGGCGAAGCAACACTATTGTTATCTCACATACTTATTAGTGGTGCTTGCCTATGGCGAAGCAACACTATTGTTATCTCACATACTTATTAGTGGTGCTTGCCTATGGCAAAGCAACACTATTGTTATCTCACATACTTATTATTCTTCTTCTTCTTCTTCTTCTTATTATTATTCTTCTGGCCACTTTTTGACGCGCTACTCCTCCCGCAGTTTTTGTCACAGACCCATGAATGAGGTGTCAAAACGTGCGGCCTGTTCGGGAATGGTGTGCTATGACTTTTCTAAGAGATCGGGGGTACGATGGTCGCCCCAGGGGCGAAAAACGGCCCAAAAAAATCCCATAGACTTAACATTGCGAAAAACTTTGACGAGCCGTAGCTCGGAACGAGGATGTCGCAGAAACGTGAAATTTGCCACATTTGAAGAGGCTGACAGACTCTGTAAGAACATACCACACAATGGGGTAAAAGTTGCACCCCTGAGGGGCAGGAGGGGCCCAAAGTTGCCCCATTGACTTACTATGGTGTAGGACGGCCCATGAAATGGGCCGTCCTACACCATAGAAACCGCTTTTGTATTGAACATAACTCTGGATCACAGTGTCATAGAGACAAGAGGGCGGGCTCATTTTACTCAGACAACCAATCAGTCTCTCAGGATCATTGTGAAGCTATCAAGCCACGCCCTAGCAACCATTTAGAGCACCTTAGCAACAACTCCCATAGACTTCCATTGAAAGAGATCGAAGGGATATCTCTGGACTGAATTGTCATAGAAACATGAGGGTGGGCTCGTTTGACTCGGGGCAGCAAACAGCCAATCCTGAATCACCTCAACACTTACTGGCCACGCCCTAGCAACCATTGTCGAGCACCTTAGCAACAAAAATCCAAAGAGGAATATCGTCCATTCTGAATGTCACAGAGGCATGGGAGTTGGTTTATATCATTCATACTGACAAGCAGCCTTTGGAGTTTCATGATTGGCAGCTGCCAAGCCACTCCCTAGCAACCAAACAGAGTACCCTAGCAACCATTTTGCAAGACCTACATCTCTATATCAGAACATCGTATAGAGATGGGGGGTGGTTTATATCATTCATACTGACAAGCAGCCTTTGGAGTTTCATCATTGGCAGCTGCCAAGCCACTCCCTAGCAACCAAACAGAGTACCCTAGCAACCATTTTGCAAGACCTACATCTCTGCATCAGAACATCGTATAGAGATGGGGGTTGGTTTATATCATTCATACTGACAAGCAGCCTTTGGAGTTTCATGATTGGCAGCTGCCAAGCCACTCCCTAGCAACCAAACAGAGTACCCTAGCAACCATTTTGCAAGACCTACATCTCTATATCAGAACATCGTATAGAGATGGGGGGTGGTTTATATCATTCATACTGACAAGCAGCCTTTGGAGTTTCATCATTGGCAGCTGCCAAGCCACTCCCTAGCAACCAAACAGAGTACCCTAGCAACCATTTTGCAAGACCTACATCTCTGCATCAGAACATCGTATAGAGATGGGGGTTGGTTTATATCATTCATACTGACAAGCAGCCTTTGGAGTTTCATCATTGGCAGCTGCCAAGCCACTCCCTAGCAAACAAACAGAGTACCCTAGCAACCAATTTGCAAGACCTACATCTCTGCATCAGAACATCGTATAGAGATGGGGGTTGGGTCTTTTGACTCATGCTAGCACACAGGACTTTCAACATGCTAAACATGCTAGCTGTGAATAGCTACATGCTAATATTGATTAGCTAAGTGCTAAATCATGCCATGAACATTATAAACTCTATAGTAACCAAATGTGAACACTACCAACCACCTAGTAACACCATAGCAACCATCCAGAATACTATAGCAACCACCTAAAACACCCTAGCAACCACCCAAAACACCCTAGCAACCGCCTAGCAACACCATAGCAACCACCCAGAATACCTTAGCAACCGCCTAGCAACACCCTAGCAACCACCCAGAACACCCTAGCAACCGCCTAGCAACACCCTAGCAACCACCCAGAATACCCTAGCAACCACCTAGCAACACCCTAGCAACCACCCAGAATACCCTAGCAACCACCTAGCAACACCCTAGCAACCACTCATACCACCCTAGCAACCGCCTAGCAACACCCTAGCAACCACCCAGAACACCTTAGCAACCACCCAGAATACCCTAGCAACCGCATAGCAACCACCCAGAACACCCTAGCAACCGCCTAGCAACACCCTAGCAACCACTCAGAACACCCTAGCAACCACCTAGCAACACCCTAGCAACCACTCAGAACACCCTAGCAACCACCTAGCAACACCCTAGCAACCACCCAGAACACCCTAGCAACCACCTAGCAACACCCTAGCAACCACCCAGAATACCCTAGCAACCACCTAGCAACACCCTAGCAACCACTCAGAACACCCTAGCAACCACCTAGCAACACCCTAGCAACCACCCAGAACACCCTAGCAACCGCCTAGCAACACCCTAGCAACCACCCAAAACACCCTAGCAACCACCTAGCAACACCCTAGCAACCACCCAGAACACCCTAGAAACCGCCTAGCAACCACCCAAAACACCTTAGCAACCACCCAGAATACCCTAGCAACCGCATAGCAACACCATAGCAACCACCCAGAACACCCTAGCAACTGCCTTGCATCATCATAGCAAAATCCAAGAACACCCTAGCAACCGAGCGGCGAGTTTTGCCACTGCAAGCACCACTTCACATTTTCTTCTGGAAATGTACATTCTAGTTAGTGGTGCTTGCCTATGGCGAAGCAACACTATTGTTATCTCACATACTTATTATTATTCTTCTTATTATTATTCTTCTGGCCACTTTTTGACGCGCTACTCCTCCCGCAGTTTTTGTCACAGACCCATGAATGAGGTGTCAAAACGTGCGGCCTGTTCGGGAATGGTGTGCTATGACTTTTCTAAGAGATCGGGGGTACGATGGTCGCCCCAGGGGCGAAAAACGGCCCAAAAAAATCCCATAGACTTAACATTGCGAAAAACTTTGACGAGTCATAGCTCAGAGTGTGAATTTCGCAGAAACGTGAAATTTGCCACATTTGAAGAGGCTGACAGACTCTGTAAGAACATACCACACAATGGGGTAAAAGTTGCACCCCTGGGGGGCAGGAGCTGCCCAAAGTTTCCCCATTGACTTACTATGGTGTAGGACGGCCCATGAAATGGGCCGTCCTACACCATAGAAACCGCTTTTATATTGAACATAACTCTGGATCACAGTGTCATAGAGACAAGGGGGCGGGCTCATTTTACTCAGACAACCAATCAGTCTCTCAGGATCATTGTGAAGCTATCAAGCCACGCCCTAGCAACCATTTAGAGCACCTTAGCAACAACTCCCATAGACTTCCATTGAAAGAGATCGAAGGGATATCTCTGGACTGAATTGTCATAGAAACATGAGGGTGGTCTCGTTTGACTCGGGGCAGCAAACAGCCAATCATGAATCACCTCAACACTTCCTAGCCACGCCCTAGCAACCATTGTCGAGCACCTTAGCAACCAAAATCCAATGAGGGATATCTTCCATTCTGAATGTCACAAAGGCGTGGGAGTTGGTTTATATCATTCATAGTGACAAGAAGCCTTTGGAGTTTCATGATTGGCAACTGCCAAGCCACTCCCTAGCAACCAAACAGAGTACCCTAGCAACCATTTTGCAAGACCAATATCTCTGCATCAGAACATCGTATAGAGATGGGGGTTGGTTTATACATTCACATTGACTTTGGAGCTTCATGATTGGCAGCTGCCAAGCCACTCCCTAGCAACCAAACAGAGTACCCTAGCAACCGTTTTGCAAGACCAATATCTCTGCATCAGAACATCGTATAGAGATGGGGGTTGGGTCTTTTGACTCATGCTAGCAAACAGGACTTGCTACATGCTACACATACTAGCAGTGAATAGCTACATGCTAATATTGATTAGCTAAGTGCTAAATCATGCCAATAAAATGCTACAAACTCAACAGTAACCATCTTTGACAACTACCAACCACCTAGTAACACCATAGCAACCACCCAAATTACCCTAGCAACACCCTAGCAACCACCCAGAACACCCTAGCAACTGCCTAGCAACGCCCTAGCAACCACCCAGAACACCCTAGCAACCGCCTAGCAACACCCTAGCAACCACCCAGAACACCCTAGCAACCGCCTAGCAACCACTCAAAACACCCTAGCAACCACCTAGCAACACCCTAGCAACCAACCAGAACACCCTAGCAACCACCCAGAACACCCTAGCAACGCCCTAGCAACCACCCAGAACACCCTAGCAACCGCCTAGCAACACCCTAGCAACCACCCAGAACACCCTAGCAACCGCCTAGCAACCACTCAAAACACCCTAGCAACCGCCTAGCAACACCATAGCAACCACCCAGAATACCCTAGCAACCGCCTAGCAACCGCACAGAACACCCTAGCAACCACCTAGCAACACCCTAGCAACCACCCAGAATACCCTAGCAACCACCTAGCAACACCCTAGCAACCACTCAGAACACCCTAGCAACCGCCTAGCAACACCCTAGCAACCACCCAGAACACCCTAGCAACCGCCTAGCAACACCCTAGCAACCACCCAGAATACCCTAGCAACCACCCAGAATACCCTAGCAACCACCCAGAACACCCTAGCAACCACTCAGAACACCCTAGCAACCACCTAGCAACACCCTAGCAACCACCCAGAACACCCTAGCAACCGCCTAGCAACACCCTAGCAACCACCCAGAATACCCTAGCAACCACCTAGCAACACCCTAGCAACCACTCAGAACACCCTAGCAACCACCTAGCAACCACCCAGAACACCCTAGCAACTGCCTTGCATCATCATAGCAAACTCCAACAACACCCTAGCAACCGAGCGGCGAGTTTTGCCACTGCAAGCACCACTTCACATTTTCTTCTGGAAATGTACATTCTAGTTAGTGGTGCTTGCCTATGGCAAAGCAACACTAGTGTTATTGTGCATACTTATTATTCTTATTATTCCACACAAAGTTTGGCGCGCTACTCCTCCCGCAGCTTTTGTCACACACACCTGAGTGAGGCGTCAAATCGACCGGCTCATTGAGGAGAGGTGTGCTATGACTTTTCTAAGAGATCGGGTGTACGATGTTCGCACAGCGGACGAAAAAGCGGCCAAAAAAGTCCCATTGACTTAACATTGCGGAATTTTCAGAAATTTAAATCTCAACTGCCACTTTCACACACACCCACAGAAAAGGGCCTGACAGCCCTGCTGTCAGGCCCTCTCTCTCTCCCTCAGAGGATTTATTTTATCAAGCAGCCAATAAGTAATGGCCTAACATCTTCATAGCCACACCATAGCAACCAGTTACAGCACCCTAGCAACCGTAGGCCATAGGCACGAGGCCGCAGGCCGAGTGCCATACTAAATATCTCTATAAAAACTCTATAAAAACTCCATATAAAACTCCATAGTAATTATCTGTAAATAAATACATGCCGACATCACAGACCCCTGAGTGAGGCGTCAAATTGTGCGGATTATTGAGGAGAGGTGTGCTGTGACTTTTCTTACCGATCGGGGGTACGGTGTTTGCCCCAGGGGCAAATAATTGGCTGAAAAAAGTCCCATAGACTTAACATTGGCACAAAATTTGTGAGATCATATCTTTTGACCAGAAGGTCATATAGACTTGGGGTTGGGCTCTTTTGACTCGGCCTATCAAGCAGCCAATAAGTAGTGACATAATACATTCATATTGCCGCCCTAGCAACCACTTAGGGCAGCCTAGCAACCATAAAACAACATATTCAAGCCATATCTCAGCTCCAGAAAATAGTAGAAACATGGAGTTTGCCTTTTTTGACTCAGACTGTCAACTACTCTTTAAATATCATCTCATAAACTGTATAAGCACACCATAGCAACCATATAGAGTACCCTAGTAACCACCTGAACACATGAATAAGCCATATCTCAGCACCAGAACATCGTACAGACATGGTTGTTGGCTCGTATGCAATAATGTACCACACTCTAGCAACCGAGCGGCGAGTTTTGCCACTGCAAGCACCACTTCACATTTTCTTCTGGAAATGTACATTCTAGTGTTGTGATTACTATTCACCCAGATAAAACTTCGGCACGCTACTCCTCCCGCACGTTTTCTCGTAGACCCATGAATGAGGTATCAAATCGACCGGTTCATTGTGGAGAGGTGTGCTATGTCTTTTCTAAGCGATCGGTTGTACGATGTTCGTCCGGCGGGCGATAAATGGGCCGAATAAAGTCCCATAGACTTAACATTGGCACAAAATTTGTGAGATCATATCTTTTGACCAGAAGGTCATAGAGACTTGGGGTTGGGCTCTTTTGACTCGGCCTATCAAGAAGCCAATAAATAGTGATACAATAACTTCATAGCCGTGCCCTAGCAACCACTTAGGGCACCCTAGCAACCATCAAACTACATTTCCAAGCCATATTTCAGCCCCAGAAAATAGTAGAAACATGGAGTTTGGCTTTTTTGACTTAGACTGTCAACTAGTCTTTGAATATCATCTCATAAACTGTATAAGCACACCATAGCAACCATATAGAGTACCCTAGTAACCACCTGAACACATGAATAAGCCATATCTCAGCACCAGAACATCGTACAGACGTAGTTGTTGGCTCGTATGCAATAATGTACCACACTCTAGCAACCGAGCGGCGAGTTTTGCCACTGCAAGCACCACTTCACATTTTCTTCTGGAAATGTACATTCTAGTTCTTCTTCTTCTTCTTCTTCTTATTATTATTCTTCTGGCCACTTTTTGACGCGCTACTCCTCCCGCAGTTTTTGTCACAGACCCATGAATGAGGTGTCAAAACGTGCGGCCTGTTCGGGAATGGTGTGCTATGACTTTTCTAAGAGATCGGGGGTACGATGGTCGCCCCAGGGGCGAAAAACGGCCCAAAAAAATCCCATAGACTTAACATTGCGAAAAACTTTGACGAGCCGTAGCTCGGAACGAGGATGTCGCAGAAACGTGAAATTTGCCACATTTGAAGAGGCTGACAGACTCTGTAAGAACATACCACACAATGGGGTAAAAGTTGCACCCCTGAGGGGCAGGAGGGGCCCAAAGTTGCCCCATTGACTTACTATGGTGTAGGACGGCCCATGAAATGGGCCGTCCTACACCATAGAAACCGCTTTTGTATTGAACATAACTCTGGATCACAGTGTCATAGAGACAAGAGGGCGGGCTCATTTTACTCAGACAACCAATCAGTCTCTCAGGATCATTGTGAAGCTATCAAGCCACGCCCTAGCAACCATTTAGAGCACCTTAGCAACAACTCCCATAGACTTCCATTGAAAGAGATCGAAGGGATATCTCTGGACTGAATTGTCATAGAAACATGAGGGTGGGCTCGTTTGACTCGGGGCAGCAAACAGCCAATCCTGAATCACCTCAACACTTACTGGCCACGCCCTAGCAACCATTGTCGAGCACCTTAGCAACAAAAATCCAAAGAGGAATATCGTCCATTCTGAATGTCACAGAGGCATGGGAGTTGGTTTATATCATTCATACTGACAAGCAGCCTTTGGAGTTTCATGATTGGCAGCTGCCAAGCCACTCCCTAGCAACCAAACAGAGTACCCTAGCAACCATTTTGCAAGACCTACATCTCTATATCAGAACATCGTATAGAGATGGGGGGTGGTTTATATCATTCATACTGACAAGCAGCCTTTGGAGTTTCATCATTGGCAGCTGCCAAGCCACTCCCTAGCAACCAAACAGAGTACCCTAGCAACCATTTTGCAAGACCTACATCTCTGCATCAGAACATCGTATAGAGATGGGGGTTGGTTTATATCATTCATACTGACAAGCAGCCTTTGGAGTTTCATGATTGGCAGCTGCCAAGCCACTCCCTAGCAACCAAACAGAGTACCCTAGCAACCATTTTGCAAGACCTACATCTCTATATCAGAACATCGTATAGAGATGGGGGGTGGTTTATATCATTCATACTGACAAGCAGCCTTTGGAGTTTCATCATTGGCAGCTGCCAAGCCACTCCCTAGCAACCAAACAGAGTACCCTAGCAACCATTTTGCAAGACCTACATCTCTGCATCAGAACATCGTATAGAGATGGGGGTTGGTTTATATCATTCATACTGACAAGCAGCCTTTGGAGTTTCATCATTGGCAGCTGCCAAGCCACTCCCTAGCAAACAAACAGAGTACCCTAGCAACCAATTTGCAAGACCTACATCTCTGCATCAGAACATCGTATAGAGATGGGGGTTGGGTCTTTTGACTCATGCTAGCACACAGGACTTTCAACATGCTAAACATGCTAGCTGTGAATAGCTACATGCTAATATTGATTAGCTAAGTGCTAAATCATGCCATGAACATTATAAAAACTCTATAGTAACCAAATGTGAACACTACCAACCACCTAGTAACACCATAGCAACCATCCAGAAAACCATAGCAACCACCTAAAACACCCTAGCAACCACCCAAAACACCCTAGCAACCGCCTAGCAACACCATAGCAACCACCCAGAATACCCTAGCAACCACCTAACAACACCCTAGCAACCACCCAGAATACCCTAGCAACACCATAGCAACCACTCAGAACACCCTAGCAACCGCCTAGCAACACCCTAGCAACCACCCAGAACACCCTAGCAACTGCCTAGCAACACCCTAGCAACCACCCAGAATACCCTAGCAACCGCCTAGCAACACCCTAGCAACCACTCAGAACACCCTAGCAACCGCCTAGCAACACCCTAGCAACCACCCAGAACACCCTAGCAACCGCCTAGCAACACCATAGCAACCAGCCAAAAACCCTAGCAACCGCCTAGCAACGCCCTAGCAACCACCCATAATACCCTAGCAACCACCTAGTAACACCTTAGCAACCATGCTAGCATCATGCTAGCAACATGCTAAACATGCTAGCATCATGCTAGCAATATGCTAATCATGCTAGCATCTACCTAAAACATGTTTGCAACATGCTTATTTTTGCTAGCATCATGCTAGCAACATGCTAATCATGCTAGCATGTTGGTAGCATGATGCTAACAACATGCTAATCATGCTAGCATGATGCTAACAACATGCTAATCATGCTAGCATAATGCTAACAACATGCTAATCATGCTAGCATCATGCTAGCAACATGCTAATCATGCTAGCAACATGCTAGCGACATGCTAATCATGCTAGCAACATGCTAGCGACATGCTAATCATGCTAACATCATGCTAGCAACATGCTAATCATGCTAGCAACATGCTAGCGACATGCTTATCATGCTAGCATCATGCTAGCAACATGCTAATCATGCTAGCAACATGCTATAAACATGCTAATCATGTTAGCATCATGCTAGCAACATGCTAGCAAAATGCTAATCATGCTAACATCATGCTAGTAAACATGCTAATCATGCTAGTATGTTGGTAGCATGATGCTAACAACATGCTAATCATGCTAGCATGATGCTAACAACATGCTAATCATGATAGCATCATGCTAGCAACATGCTAATCATGCTAGCAACATGCTAGCAAAATGCTAATCATGCTAGCATCATGCTAGCAACATGCTAATCATCATGCTAGCAACATGCTAATCATGCTAGCATCATGCTAGCAACATGCTAATCATGCTAGCAACATGCTAGCAAAATGCTAATCATGCTAGCATCATGCTAGCAACATGCTAATCATCATGCTAGCAACATGCTAATCATACTAACATCATGCTAGCAACATGCTAGAAACATGCTAATCATGCTAGCAACATGCTTGCAAAATGCTAATCATGGTAACATCATGCTAGCAACATGCTAATCATGCTAGCAACATGCTAATAATGCTAGCATAATGCTAACAACATGCTAATCATGCTAGCATGATAATAGCAACATGCTAATCATGCTAGCATCTTGGTAAAAACTAGCTAACCGCACGCTAGCAACCGAGCGGCGAGTTTTGCCACTGCAAGCACCACTTCACATTTTCTTCTGGAAATGTACATTCTAGTTATTCTTATTCTTCTTATTCTTCTGGCCACTTTTTGACGCGCTACTCCTCCCGCAGTTTTTGTCACAGACCCATGAATGAGGTGTCAAAACGTGCGGCCTGTTCGGGAATGGTGTGCTATGACTTTTCTAAGAGATCGGGGGTACGATGGTCGCCCCAGGGGCGAAAAACGGCCCAAAAAAATCCCATAGACTTAACATTGCGAAAAACTTTGACGAGCCGTAGCTCGGAACGAGGATGTCGCAGAAACGTGAAATTTGCCACATTTGAAGAGGCTGACAGGCTCTGTAAGAACATACCACACAATGGGGTAAAAGTTGCACCCCTGAGGGGCAGGAGGGGCCCAAAGTTGCCCCATTGACTTACTATGGTGTAGGACGGCCCATGAAATGCATGTGTTTTTCCTACTATGGTAAATTGCATAGGGATTTTGTATTGAACATAACTCTGGATCACAGTGTCATAGAGACAAAGGGGCGGGCTCATTTTACTCAGACAGCCAATCAGTCTCTCAGGATCATTGTGAAGCTATCAAGCCACGCCCTAGCAACCATTTAGAGCTCCTTAGCAACAAGTTCCATAGACTTCCATTGAAACAGATCAAAGGGATATCTCAGGATATAAGTGTCATAGAAACATGAGGGTGGGCTCGTTTCACTCGGGCCAGCAAACAGCCAATCCTGAATCACCTCAACACTTACTGGCCACGCCCTAGCAACCATTGTCGAGCACCTTAGCAACCAAAATCCAAACAGGGATATCTTCCATTCTGAATGTCACAGAGGCATGGCAGTTGGTTTATATCATTTATACTGACAAGCAGCCTTTGGAGCTTCATGATTGGCAGCTGCCAAGCCACTCCCTAGCAACCAAACAGAGTACCCTAGCAACCATTTTGCAAGACCTATATGTCTGCTTTAAAACATCGTATAGAGATGGGGGTTGGTTTATACATTCACATTCACTTTGGAGCTTCATGATTGGCAGCTGCCAAGCCACTCCCTAGCAACCAAACAGAGTACCCTAGCAACCGTTTTGCAAGACCTATATCTCTGTATCAGAACATCGTATAGAGATGGGGGTTGGCTCTTTTGACTCATGCTAGCAAACAGGACTTGCTACATCCTACACATGCTAGCAGTGAATAGCTACATGCTAATATTGATTAGCTAAGTGCTAAATCATGCCAATAAAATGCTACAAACTCAACAGTAACCATCATTGACAACTACCAACCACCTAGTAACACCATAGCAACCACCCAGATTACCCTAGCAACACCCTAGCAACTGCCTAGCAACGCCCTAGCAACCACCAGAACACCCTAGCAACCGCCTAGCAACCACCCAGGACACCATAGCAACCACCTAGCAACTTCCTAGCAACCAACCACATTACCTTAGCAACCGCCTAGCAACGCCCTAGCAACCGCATAGCAACCCCCCAGAACACCCTAGCAACCATCTAGCAACGCCCTAGCAACCACCCAAAACACCCTAGCAACCACCTAGCAACCACCCAAAACACCCTAGCAACCACCCAGAATACCCTAGCAACCGCCTAGCAACACCATAGCAACCACCCAGAACACCCTAGCAACCGCCTAGCAACGCCCTAGCAACCACCCATAATACCCTAGCAACCACCTAGTAACACCTTAGCAACCATGCTAGCAACATGCTAATCATGCTAGCATCATGCTAGCAACATGCTAATCATGCTAGCAACATGCTATAAACATGCTAATCATGCTAGCATCATGCTAGCAACATGCTAGCAAAATGCTAATCATGCTAACATCATGCTAGCAACATGCTAATCATGCTAGCAACATGCTAATAATGGTAGCATAATGCTAACAACATGCTAATCATGCTAGCATGTTGGTAGCATGATGCTAACAACATGCTAATCATGATAGCATGATGCTAACAACATGCTAATCATGCTAGCATCATGCTAGCAACATGCTAATCATGCTAGCATCATGCTAGCAACATGCTATAAACATGCTAATCATGCTAGCAACATACTAGCAAAATGCTAATCATGCTAACATCATGCTAGCAACATGCTAATAATGCTAGCATAATGCTAACAACATGCTAATCATGCTAGCATGATGCTAGCAACATGCTAATCATGCTAGCATCTTGGTAAAAACTAGATAACCGCACGCTAGCAACCGAGCGGCGAGTTTTGCCACTGCAAGCACCACTTCACATTTTCTTCTGGAAATGTACATTCTAGTTATTCTTATTCTTCTTATTCTTATTCTTCTGGCCACTTTTTGACGCGCTACTCCTCCCGCAGTTTTTGTCACAGACCCATGAATGAGGTGTCAAAACGTGCGGCCTGTTCGGGAATGGTGTGCTATGACTTTTCTAAGAGATCGGGGGTACGATGTTCGCCCCAGGGGCGAAAAACGGCCCAAAAAAATCCCATAGACTTAACATTGCGAAAAACTTTGACGAGTCGTAGCTCGGAACGAGGATGTCGCAGAAACGTGAAATTTGCCACATTTGAAGAGGCTGACAGACTCTGTAAGAACATACCACACAATGGGGTAAAAGTTGCACCCCTGGGGGGCAGGAGCTGCCCAAAGTTGCCCCATTGACTTACTATGGTGTAGGACGGCCCATGAAATGCATGCGTTTCTCCTACTATGGTAAATTACATAGGGATTTTGTATTGAACATAGCTGTGGGTCACAGTGTCATAGAGACAAGGGGGCGGACTCATTTTACTCAGACAACCAATCAGTCTCTCAGGATCATTGTGAAGCTATCAAGCCACGCCCTAGCAACCATTTAGAGCACCTTAGCAACAACTCCCATAGACTTCCATTGAAAGAGATCGAAGGGATATCTCTGGACTGAATTGTCATAGAAACATGAGGGTGGTCTCGTTTGACTCGGGCCAGCAAACAGCCAATCATGAATCACCTCAACACTTGCTAGCCACGCCCTAGCAACCATTGTCGAGCACCTTAGCAACCAAAATCCAAAAAGGAATATCGTCCATTCTGAATGTCACAGAGGCATGGGAGTTGGTTTATATCATTCATACTGACAAGCAGCCTTTGGAGTTTCATGATTGGCAGCTGCCAAGCCACTCCCTAGCAACCAAACGGAGTACCCTAGCAACCATTTTGCAAGACCTATATCTCTGCATCAGAACATCGTATAGAGATGGGGGTTGGTTTATACATTCACATTGACTTTGGAGCTTCATGATTGGCAGCTGCCAAGCCACTCCCTAGCAACCAAACAGAGTACCCTAGCAACCGTTTTGCAAGACCAATATCTCTGCATCAGAACATCGTATAGAGATGGGGGTTGGCTCTTTTGACTCATGCTAGCAAACAGGACTTGCTACATGCTAAACATGCTAGCTGTGAATAGCTACATGCTAATATTGATTAGCTAAGTGCTAAATCATGCCATGAACATTATAAAAACTCTATAGTAACCAAATGTAAACACTACCAACCACCTAGTAACACCATAGCAACCATCCAGAATACCATAGCAACCACCTAAAACACCCTAGCAACTGCCTAGCAACACCATAGCAACCACCCAGAATACCCTAGCAACCGCCTAGCAACAACCTAGCAACCACCCAGAATACCCTAGCAACCACCTAGCAACCACTCAGAACACCCTAGCAACCGCCTAGCAACACCCTAGCAACCACCCAGAACACCCTAGCAACCACCTAGCAACACCCTAGCAACCACTCACAACACCCTAGCAACCGCCTAGCAACACCCTAGCAACCACCCAAAACACCCTAGCAACCCCCTAGCAACACCCTAGCAACCACCCAGAACACCCTAGCAACCGCCTAGCAACCACCCAGAACACCCTAACAACCGCCTAGCAACACCCTAGCAACACCCTAGCAACCACTCAGAACACCCTAGCAACCGCCTAGCAACACCCTAGCAACCACCCAGAACACCCTAGCAACCGCCTAGCAACACCCTAGCAACCACCCAGAATACCCTAGCAACCACCTAGCAACACCCTAGCAACCACTCAGAACACCCTAGCAACCGCCTAGCAACACCCTAGCAACCACCCAGAACACCCTAGCAACCGCTTAGCAACACCCTAGCAACCACCCAGAATACCATAGCAACCACCTAGCAACACCCTAGCAACCACTCAGAATACCATAGCAACCACCTAGCAACACCCTAGCAACCACTCAGAACAACCTAGCAACCGCCTAACAACACCCTAGCAACCACCCAGAACACCCTAGCAACCGCCTAGCAACGCCCTAGCAACCACCCATAATACCCTAGCAACCCCCTAGTAACACCTTAGCAACCATGCTAGCATCATGCTAGCATCATGCTAATCATGCTAGCATGATGCTAGCAATATGCTAATCATGATAGCATCTACCTAAAACATGTTTGCAACATGCTTATTTTTGCTAGCATCATGCTAACAACATGCTAATCATGCTAGCATGTTGGTAGCATGATGCTAACAACATGCTAATCATGCTAGCATGATGCTAGCATGATGCTAACAACATGCTAATCATGCTAGCATGATGCTAGCAACATGCTAATCATGCTAGCAACATGCTAATCATGCTAGCATCATGCTAGCAACATGCTAATCATGCTAGCATCATGCTAGCAACATGCTAATCATGCTAGCATCATGCTATCAACATGCTAGCAAAATGCTAATCATGCTAACATCATGCTAGCAACATGCTAATCATGCTAGCAACATGCTAATCATGCTAGCAACATGCTAATCACGCTAGCATAATGCTAACAACATGTTAATCATTCTAGCATGATGCTAGCAACATGCTAATCATGCTAGCATCTTGGTAAAAACTAGCTAACCGCACGCTAGCAACCGAGCGGCGAGTTTTGCCACTGCAAGCACCACTTCACATTTTCTTCTGGAAATGTACATTCTAGTGTTGTGATTACTATTCACCTAGACAAAACTTCGGCACGCTACTCCTCCCGCACCTTTTGTCGTAGACACATGAATGAGGTGTCAAATCGACCGGTTCATTGAGGAGAGGTGTGCTATGTCTTTTCTAAGCGATCGGTTTTATAATGTTCGTCCGGCGGGCGATAAATTAGCCGAAAAAAGTCCCATAGACTTAACATTGGCACAAAATTTGTTATATCATATCTTTTGACCAGAAGGTCATAGAGACTTGGGGTTGAGCTCTTTTGACTCGGCCTATCAAGCAGCCAATAAGTAGAGACATAATAACTTCATATTCGTGCCCTAGCAACCACTTAGGGCAGCCTAGCAACCATAAAACAACATATTCAAGCCATATCTCAGCTCCAGAAAATTGTAAAAACGTGCAGTTCAGCTTTTTTGACTCAGACGGTCAACTAGTCTTTAAATATCATCTCATAAACTGTATAAGCACACCATAGCAACCATTTAGGGTACCCTAGTAACCATACAAACACATGAATAAGCCATATCTAAGCTCCACAATATCGTACAGACAAGTTTGTTGTCTTGTATGCAATCATGCACATCACCGTAGCAACCGAGCGGCGAGTTTTGCCACTGCAAGCACCACTTCACATTTTCTTCTGGAAATGTACATTCTAGTTAGTGGTGCTTGCCTATGGCAAAGCAACACTAGTGTTATTGTGCATACTTATTATTCTTATTCTAATTTTTATTATTATTATTCTGGACAAAGTTTGACGCGCTACTCCTCCCGCAGTTTTTGTCACAGACCCATGAATGAGGTGTCAAAACGTGCGGCCTGTTCGGGAATGGTGTGCTATGACTTTTCTAAGGGATCGGGGGTACGATGTTCGCCCCAGGGGCGAAAAACCGGCCGAAAAATCCCATAGACTTAACATTGCGTCAAACTTTGACGAGTCGTAGCTCGGAACGAGGATGTCGCAGAAACGTGAAATTTACCACATTTAAAGAGGCTGACAGGCTCTGTAAGAATATACCACACAATGGGGTAAAAGTTGCACCCCTGGGGGGCAGGAGCTGCCCAAAGTTGCCCCATTGACTTACTATGGTGTAGGACGGCCCATGAAATGGGCCGTCCTACACCATAGAAACCGCTTTTATATTGAACATAACTCTGGATCACAGTGTCGTAGAGACAAAGGGGCGGGCTCATTTTACTCAGACGGCCAATCAGTCTCTCAGGATCATTGTGAAGCTATCTAGCCACGCCCTAGCAACCATTTAGAGCTCCTTAGCAACAAGTTCCATAGACTTCCATTGAAACAGATCAAAGGGATATCTCAGAATATAAGAGTCATAGAAACATGAGGGTGGGCTCGTTTGACTCGGGGCAGCAAACAGCCAATCCTGAATCACCTCAACACTTACTGGCCACGCCCTAGCAACCATTGTCGAGCACCTTAGCAACCAAAATCCAAAGAGGAATATCGTCCATTCTGAATGTCACAGAGGCACGGGAGTTGGTTTATATCATTCATACTGACAAGCAGCCTTTGGAGTTTCATGATTGGCAGCTGCCAAGCCACTCCCTAGCAACCAAACAAGGTACCCTAGCAACCATTTTGCAAGACCTATATCTCTGCATCAAAACATCGTATAGAGATGGGGGTTGGTTTATACATTCACATTGACTTTGGAGCTTCATGATTGGCAGCTGCCAAGCCACTCCCTAGCAACCAAACAGAGTACCCTAGCAACCGTTTTGCAAGACCAATATCTCTGCATCAGAACATCGTATAGAGATGGGGGGTGGTTTATATCATTCATACTGACAAGCAGCCTTTGGAGTTTCATCATTGGTAGCTGCCAAGCCACTCCCTAGCAACCAAACAGAGTACCCTAGCAACCATTTTGCAAGACCTACATCTCTGCATCAGAACATCGTATAGAGATGGGGGGTGGTTTATATCATTCATACTGACAAGCAGCCTTAGGAGTTTCATCATTGGCAGCTGCCAAGCCACTCCCTAGCAACCAAACAGAGTACCCTAGCAACCAATTTGCAAGACCTACATCTCTGCATCAGAACATCGTATAGAGATGGGGGTTGGCTCTTTTGACTCATGCTAGCAAACAGGACTTGCTACATGCTAAACATGCTAGCTGTGAATAGCTACATGCTAATATTGATTAGCTAAGTGCTAAATCATGCCATGAACATTATAAAAACTCTATAGTAACCAAATGTGAACACTACCAACCACCTAGTAACACCATAGCAACCATCCAGAATACCATAGCAACCACCTAAAACACCCTAGCAACCACCCAAAACACCCTAGCAACCGCCTAGCAACACCATAGCAACCACCCAGAATACCCTAGCAACCGCCTAGCAACCACCCAGAACACCCTAGCAACCGCCTAGCAACACCCTAGCAACCACTCAGAACACCATAGCAACCACCTAGCAACACCCTAGCAACCACCCAGAACACCCTAGCAACCGCCTAGCAACACCCTAGCAACCACCCAGAACACCCTAGCAACCACCTAGCAACACCCTAGCAACCACCCAAAACACCCTAGCAACCACCTAGCAACCCCCTAGCAACCACCCAGAACACCCTAGCAACCGCCTAGCAACACCCTAGCAACCACCCAGAACACCCTAGCAACCACCTAGCAACACCCTAGCAACCACCCAGAACACCCTAGCAACCGCATAGCAACACCCTAGCAACCAACCAGAACACCCTAGCAACCCCCTAGCAACACCCTAGCAACCACCCAGAACACCCTAGCAACCGCCTAGCAACCACCCAAAACACCTTAGCAACCACCCAGAATACCCTAGCAACCGCATAGCAACACCATAGCAACCACCCAGAACACCCTAGCAACCGCCTAGCAACGCCCTAGCAACCACCCAGAACACCCTAGCAACCGCCTAGCAACCACCCAAAACACCTTAGCAACCACCCAGAATACCCTAGCAACCGCATAGCAACACCATAGCAACCACCCAGAACACCCTAGCAACCACCTAGCAACACCCTAGCAACCACTCAGAACACCCTAGCAACCGCCTAGCAACACCCTAGCAACCACCCAGAACACCCTAGCAACCACCTAGCAACACCCTAGCAACCACTCAGAACACCCTAGCAACCACCCAGAACACCCTAGCAACCGCCT
This sequence comes from Rhinichthys klamathensis goyatoka, assembly GCF_029890125.1. Lineage (NCBI taxonomy): Eukaryota > Metazoa > Chordata > Actinopteri > Cypriniformes > Leuciscidae > Rhinichthys > Rhinichthys klamathensis. Next base: position 82,638 of record NW_026606757.1, read on the forward strand.
AGCAACCACCCAGAACACCCTAGCAACCGCCTAGCAACCACCCAAAACACCCTAGCAACCACCCAGAATACCCTAGCAACCGCCTAGCAACACCATAGCAACCACCCAGAACACCCTAGCAACCGCCTAGCAACGCCCTAGCAACCACCCAAAATACCCTAGCAACCACCTAGTAACACCTTAGCAACCATGCTAGCAAAATGCTAAACATGCTAGCATGATGCTAGCAATATGCTAATCATACTAGCATCTAGCTAAAACATGTTTGCAACATGCTTATTTTTGCTAGCAACATGCTAGCATGTTGGTAGCATGATGCTAACAACATGCTAATCATGCTAGCATGATGCTAGCATGATGCTAACAACATGCTAATCATGCTAGCATAATGCTAGCATGATGCTAACAACATGCTAATCATGCTAGCATGATGCTAGGAACATGCTTATCATGCTAGCAACATGCTAATCATGTTAGCATCATGCTAGCAACATGCTAGCAAAATGGTAATCATGCTAGCATCATGCTAACAACATGCTAATAATGCTAAAAGAATGCTAACAACATGCTAATCATGCTAGCATGATGTTAGCAACATGCTAATCATGCTAGCATCTTGGTAAAAACTAGCTAACCGCACGCTAGCAACCGAGCGGCGAGTTTTGCCACTGCAAGCACCACTTCACATTTTCTTCTGGAAATGTACATTCTAGTTAGTGGTGCTTGCCTATGGCGAAGCAACACTATTGTTATCTCACATACTTATTATTCTTCTTATAATTATTATTATTCTTCTGGCCACTTTTTGACGCGCTACTCCTCCCGCAGTTTTTGTCACAGACCCATGAATGAGGTGTCAAAACGTGCGGCCTGTTCGGGAATGGTGTGCTATGACTTTTCTAAGAGATCGGGGGTACGATGGTCGCCCCAGGGGCGAAAAACGGCCCAAAAAAATCCCATAGACTTAACATTGCGAAAAACTTTGACGAGTCGTAGCTCGGAACGAGGATGTCGCAGAAACATGAAATTTGCCACATTTGAAGAGGCTGACAGGCTCTGTAAGAACATACCACACAATGGGGTAAAAGTTGCACCCCTGGGGGGCAGGAGCGGCCCAAAATTTCCCCATTGACTTACTATGGTGTAGGACGGCCCATGAAATGGGCCGTCCTACACCATAGAAACCGCTTTTATATTGAACATAACTCTGGATCACAGTGTCGTAGAGACAAAGGGGCGGGCTCATTTTACTCAGACGGCCAATCATTCTCTCAGGATCATTGTGAAGCTATCAAGCCACGCCCTAGCAACCATTTAGAGCTCCTTAGCAACAAGTTCCATAGACTTCCATTGAAAGAGATCGAAGGGATATCTCTGGACTGAATTGTCATAGAAACATGAGGGTGGTCTCGTTTGACTCGGGGCAGCAAACAGCCAATCATGAATCACCTCAACACTTCCTAGCCACGCCCTAGCAACCATTGTCGAGCACCTTAGCAACCAAAATCCAATGAGGGATATCTTCCATTCTGAATGTCACAAAGGCGTGGGAGTTGGTTTATATCATTCATAGTGACAAGAAGCCTTTGGAGTTTCATGATTGGCAACTGCCAAGCCACTCCCTAGCAACCAAACAGAGTACCCTAGCAACCATTTTGCAAGACCAATATCTCTGCATCAGAACATCGTATAGAGATGGGGGTTGGTTTATACATTCACATTGACTTTGGAGCTTCATGATTGGCAGCTGCCAAGCCACTCCCTAGCAACCAAACAGAGTACCCTAGCAACCGTTTTGCAAGACCAATATCTCTGCATCAGAACATCGTATAGAGATGGGGGTTGGGTCTTTTGACTCATGCTAGCAAACAGGACTTGCTACATGCTACACATACTAGCAGTGAATAGCTACATGCTAATATTGATTAGCTAAGTGCTAAATCATGCCAATAAAATGCTACAAACTCAACAGTAACCATCTTTGACAACTACCAACCACCTAGTAACACCATAGCAACCACCCAAATTACCCTAGCAACACCCTAGCAACCACCCAGAACACCCTAGCAACTGCCTAGCAACGCCCTAGCAACCACCCAGAACACCCTAGCAACCGCCTAGCAACACCCTAGCAACCACCCAGAACACCCTAGCAACCGCCTAGCAACCACTCAAAACACCCTAGCAACCACCTAGCAACACCCTAGCAACCACCCAGAACACCCTAGCAACCACCCAGAACACCCTAGCAACGCCCTAGCAACCACCCAGAACACCCTAGCAACCGCCTAGCAACGCCCTAGCAACCACCCAGAACACCCTAGCAACCGCCTAGCAACCACTCAAAACACCCTAGCAACCGCCTAGCAACACCATAGCAACCACCCAGAATACCCTAGCAACCGCCTAGCAACCGCACAGAACACCCTAGCAACCACCTAGCAACACCCTAGCAACCACCCAGAATACCCTAGCAACCACCTAGCAACACCCTAGCAACCACTCAGAACACCCTAGCAACCGCCTAGCAACACCCTAGCAACCACCCAGAACACCCTAGCAACCGCCTAGCAACACCCTAGCAACCACCCAGAATACCCTAGCAACCACCCAGAATACCCTAGCAACCACCCAGAACACCCTAGCAACCACTCAGAACACCCTAGCAACCACCTAGCAACACCCTAGCAACCACCCAGAACACCCTAGCAACCGCCTAGCAACACCCTAGCAACCACCCAGAATACCCTAGCAACCACCTAGCAACACCCTAGCAACCACTCAGAACACCCTAGCAACCACCTAGCAACCACCCAGAACACCCTAGCAACTGCCTTGCATCATCATAGCAAACTCCAACAACACCCTAGCAACCGAGCGGCGAGTTTTGCCACTGCAAGCACCACTTCACATTTTCTTCTGGAAATGTACATTCTAGTGTTGTGATTACTATTCACCTAGACAAAACTTCGGCACGCTACTCCTCCCGCACCTTTTGTCGTAGACCCATGAATGAGGTGTCAAATCGACCGGTTCATTGAGGAGAGGTGTGCTATGACTTTTGTAAGCGATCGGTTGTATGATGTTCGTTCGGCGGGCGAAAAATTAGCCGAAAAAAGTCCCATAGACTTAACATTGGCACAAAATTTGTGAGATCATATCTTTTGACCAGAAGGTCATAGAGACTTGGGGTTGGGCTCTTTTGACTCGGCCTATCAAGAAGCCGATAACTAGTGAAATAATAACTTCATAGCCGTGCCCTAGCAACCACTTAGGGCACCCTAGCAACCATCAAACTACATTTCCAAGCCATATTTCAGCTCCAGAAAATAGAAGAAACATGGAGTTTGCCTTTTTTGACTCAGACTGTCAACTAATCTTTAAATATCATCTCATAAACTGTATAAGCACACCATAGCAACCATATAGAGTACCCTAGTAACCATACAAACACATGAAAAAGCCATATCTCAGCTCCACAATATCGTACAGACATGGTTGTTGGCTCATATGCAATCATGTACAACACCCTAGCAACCGAGCGGCGAGTTTTGCCACTGCAAGCACCACTTCACATTTTCTTCTGGAAATGTACATTCTAGTGTTGTGATTACTATTCACCTAGACAAAACTTCGGCACGCTACTCCTCCCGCACCTTTTGTCGTAGACACATGAATGAGGTGTCAAATCGACCGGTTCATTGAGGAGAGGTGTGCTATGTCTTTTCTAAGCGATCGGTTTTATAATGTTCGTCCGGCGGGCGATAAATTAGCCGAAAAAAGTCCCATAGACTTAACATTGGCACAAAATTTGTTATATCATATCTTTTGACCAGAAGGTCATAGAGACTTGGGGTTGAGCTCTTTTGACTCGGCCTATCAAGCAGCCAATAAGTAGAGACATAATAACTTCATATTCGTGCCCTAGCAACCACTTAGGGCAGCCTAGCAACCATAAAACAACATATTCAAGCCATATCTCAGCTCCAGAAAATTGTAAAAACGTGCAGTTCAGCTTTTTTGACTCAGACGGTCAACTAGTCTTTAAATATCATCTCATAAACTGTATAAGCACACCATAGCAACCATTTAGGGTACCCTAGTAACCATACAAACACATGAATAAGCCATATCTAAGCTCCACAATATCGTACAGACAAGTTTGTTGTCTTGTATGCAATCATGCACATCACCGTAGCAACCGAGCGGCGAGTTTTGCCACTGCAAGCACCACTTCACATTTTCTTCTGGAAATGTACATTCTAGTGTTGTGATTACTATTCACCTAGACAAAACTTCGGCACGCTACTCCTCCCGCACCTTTTGTCGTAGACCCATGAATGAGGTGTCAAATCGACCGGTTCATTGAGGAGAGGTGTGCTATGACTTTTGTAAGCGATCGGTTGTATGATGTTCGTTCGGCGGGCGAAAAATTAGCCGAAAAAAGTCCCATAGACTTAACATTGGCACAAAATTTGTGAGATCATATCTTTTGACCAGAAGGTCATAGAGACTTGGGGTTGGGCTCTTTTGACTCGGCCTATCAAGAAGCCGATAACTAGTGAAATAATAACTTCATAGCCGTGCCCTAGCAACCACTTAGGGCACCCTAGCAACCATCAAACTACATTTCCAAGCCATATTTCAGCTCCAGAAAATAGAAGAAACATGGAGTTTGCCTTTTTTGACTCAGACTGTCAACTAATCTTTAAATATCATCTCATAAACTGTATAAGCACACCATAGCAACCATATAGAGTACCCTAGTAACCATACAAACACATGAAAAAGCCATATCTCAGCTCCACAATATCGTACAGACATGGTTGTTGGCTCATATGCAATCATGTACAACACCCTAGCAACCGAGCGGCGAGTTTTGCCACTGCAAGCACCACTTCACATTTTCTTCTGGAAATGTACATTCTAGTGTTGTGATTACTATTCACCTAGACAAAACTTCGGCACGCTACTCCTCCCGCACCTTTTGTCATAGACCCATGAGTGAGGTGTCAAATCGACCGGTTCATTGAGGAGAGGTGTGCTATGTCTTTTCTAAGCGATCGGTTGTACGATGTTCGTCCGACGGGCGATAAATCGGCCGAAAAAAGTCCCATAGACTTAACATTGGCACAAAATTTGTTATATCATATCATTTCACCAGAAGGTCATAGAGACTTGGGGTTGGCCTCTTTTGACTCGGCCTATCAAGCAGCCAATAAGTAGGGGCATAACCACTTCATGGCCACGCCCTAGCAACCACTTATGCCACCCTAGCAACCATAAAACAACATTTACAAGCAATATTTCAGCTCCAGAAAATCGTAGAGATGTGGAGTTCGGCTTTTTTGACTCAGACTGTCAACTAGTCTTTAAATATCATCTAATAAAATGTATAAGCACACCATAGCAACCATATAGGGTACCCTAGTAACCATACAAACACATAAATAAGCCATATCTCAGCACCAGAACATCCTACAGACGTGTTTGTTGTCTCGTATGCAATCATGTGCCACACTCTAGCAACAGAGCGGCGAGTTTTGCCACTGCAAGCACCACTTCACATTTTCTTCTGGAAATGTACATTCTAGTTATTATTATTCTTCTGGCCACTTTTTGACGCGCTACTCCTCCCGCAGTTTTTGTCACAGACCCATGAATGAGGTGTCAAAACGTGCGGCCTGTTCGGGAATGGTGTGCTATGACTTTTCTAAGAGATCGGGGGTACGATGGTCGCCCCAGGGGCGAAAAACGGCCCAAAAAAATCCCATAGACTTAACATTGCGAAAAACTTTGACGAGTCGTAGCTCGGAACGAGGATGTCGCAGAAACGTGAAATTTGCCACATTTGAAGAGGCTGACAGGCTCTGTAAGAACATACCACACAATGGGGTAAAAGTTGCACCCCTGAGGGGCAGGAGGGGCCCAAAGTTGCCCCATTGACTTACTATGGTGTAGGACGGCCCATGAAATGGGCCGTCCTACACCATAGAAACCGCTTTTGTATTGAACATAACTCTGGATCACAGTGTCATAGAGACAAGAGGGCGGGCTCATTTTACTCAGACAACCAATCAGTCTCTCAGGATCATTGTGAAGCTATCAAGCCACGCCCTAGCAACCATTTAGAGCTCCTTAGCAACAAGTTCCATAGACTTCCATTGAAAGAGATCAATGGGATATCTCAGGATATAAGTGTCATAGAAACATGAGGGTGGGCTCGTTTGACTCGGGCCAGCAAACAGCCAATCCTGAATCACCACAACACTTACTGGCCACGCCCTAGCAACCATTGTCGAGCACCTTAGCAACCAAAATCCAAAAAGGGATATCTTCCATTCTGAATGTCACAAAGGCGTGGGAGTTGGTTTATATCATTCATACTGACAAGCAGCCTTTGGAGTTTCATGATAGGCAGCTGCCAAGCCACTCCCTAGCAACCAAACAGAGTACCCTAGCAACCATTTTGCAAGACCTATATCTCTGCATCAAAACATCGTATAGAGATGGGGGTTGGTTTATACATTCACATTGACTTTGGAGCTTCATGATTGGCAGCTGCCAAGCCACTCCCTAGCAACCAAACAGAGTACCCTAGCAACCATTTTGCAAGACCAATATCTCTGCATCAGAACATCGTATAGAGATGGGGGTTGGGTCTTTTGACTCATGCTGGCACACAGGACTTTCAACATGCTAAACATGCTAGCTGTGAATAGCTACATGCTAATATTGATTAGCTAAGTGCTAAATCATGCCATGAACATTATAAAAACTCTATAGTAACCAAATGTGAACACTACCAACCACCTAGTAACTCCATAGCAACCATCCAGAATACCATAGCAACCACCTAAAACACCCTAGCAACCACCCAAAACACCCTAGCAACCGCCTAGCAACACCATAGCAACCACCCAGAATACCCTAGCAACCGCCTAGCAACACCCTAGCAACCACCCAGAACACCCTAGCAACCGCCTAGCAACACCCTGGCAACCACCCAGAATACCCTAGCAACCACCTAGCAACACCCTAGCAACCACCCAGAATACCCTAGCAACCACCTAGCAACACCCTAGCAACCACTCAGAACACCCTAGCAACCACCCAGAACACCCTAGCAACCGCCTAGCAACCACCCAAAACACCTTAGCAACCACCCAGAATACCCTAGCAACCGCATAGCAACAACATAGACACCACCCAGAACCGCCTAGCAACCGCCTAGCAACCACCCAGAACACCCTAGCAACCGCCTAGCAACACCCTAGCAACCACCCAGAACACCCTAGCAACCGCCTAGCAACCACCCAGAATACCCTAGCAACCGCATAGCAACACCATAGCAACCACCCAGAACACCCTAGCAACCGCCTAGCAACGCCCTAGCAACCACCCATAATACCCTAGCAACCACCTAGTAACACCTTAGCAACCATGCTAGCAACATGCTAGCAACATGCTAGCAACATGCTAGCATGATGCTAGCAATATGCTAATCATGCTAGCATCTAGCTAAAACATGTTTGCAACATGCTTATTTTTGCTAGCATCATGCTAGCAACATGCTAATCATGCTAACAACATGCTAATAATGCTAACAACATGCTAATAATGCTAGCATCATGCTAGCAACATGCTAATCATGCTAGCATCATGCTAATCATGCTAGCAACATGCTAATCATGCTAGCAACATGCTAATAATGCTAGCATAATGCAACTGAGCGGTGAGTTTTGCCACTGCAAGCACCACTTCACATTTTCTTCTGGAAATGTACATTCTAGTTAGTGGTGCTTGCCTATGGCAAAGCAACACTAGTGTTATTGTGCATACTTATTATTCTTCTTCTTCTTATTAGTGGTGCTTGCCTATGGCGAAGCAACACTATTGTTATCTCACATACTTATTATTCTTCTTCTTATTATTCTTCCGGCCACTTTTTGACGCGCTACTCCTCCCGCAGTTTTTGTCACAGACCCATGAATGAGGTGTCAAAACGTGCGGCCTGTTCGGGAATGGTGTGCTATGACTTTTCTAAGAGATCGGGGGTACGATGGTCGCCCCAGGGGCGAAAAACGGCCCAAAAAAATCCCATAGACTTAACATTGCGAAAAACTTTGACGAGTCGTAGCTCGGAACGAGGATGTCGCAGAAACGTGAAATTTGCCACATTTGAAGAGGCTGACAGACTCTGTAAGAACCTACCACACAATGGGGTAAAAGTTGCACCCCTGGGGTGCAGGAGCTGCCCAAAGTTTCCCCATTGACTTACTATGGTGTAGGACGGCCCATGAAATGGGCCGTCCTACACCATAGAAACCGCTTTTATATTGAACATAACTCTGGATCACAGTGTCATAGAGACAAGGGGGCGGGCTCATTTTACTCAGACAACCAATCAGTCTCTCAGGATCATTGTGAAGCTATCAAGCCACGCCCTAGCAACCATTTAGAGCACCTTAGCAACAACTCCCATAGACTTCCATTGAAAGAGATCGAAGGGATATCTCTGGACTGAATTGTCATAGAAACATGAGGGTGGTCTCGTTTGACTCGGGCCAGCAAACAGCCAATCATGAATCACCTCAACACTTGCTAGCCACGCCCTAGCAACCATTGTCGAGCACCTTAGCAACCAAAATCCAAAGAGGAATATCGTCCATTCTGAATGTCACAGAGGCATGGGAGTTGGTTTATATCTTTCATAGTGACAAGCAGCCTTTGGAGTTTCATGATTGGCAGCTGCCAAGCCACTCCCTAGCAACCAAACAGAGTACCCTAGCAACCATTTTGCAAAACCAATATCTCTGCATCAGAACATCGTATAGAGATGGGGGTTGGTTTATACATTCACATTGACTTTGGAGCTTCATGATTGGCAGCTGCCAAGCCACTCCCTAGCAACCAAACAGAGTACCCTAGCAACCATTTTGCAAGACCTACATCTCTGCATCAGAACATCGTATAGAGATGGGGGTTGGGTCTTTTGACTCATGCTAGCAAACAGGACTTGCTACATGCTACACATGCTAGCAGTGAATAGCTACATGCTAATATTGATTAGCTAAGTGCTAAATCATGCCAATAAAATGCTACAAACTCAACAGTAACCATCTTTGACAACTACCAACCACCTAGTAACACCATAGCAACCACCCAAATTACTCTAGCAACACCCTAGCAACCACCCAGAACACCCTAGCAACTGCCTAGCAACGCCCTAGCAACCACCCAGAACACCCTAGCAACCGCCTAGCAACCACCCAGGATACCCTAGCAACCGCCTAGCAACGCCCTAGCAACAACCCAGATTACCCTAGCAACCGCCTAGCAACGCCCTAGCAACCGCCTAGCAACCACCCAAAACACCCTAGCAACTGCCTAGCAACCACCCAGAACACCATAGCAACCGCCTAGCAACCGCCCAGGATACCCTAGCAACTGCCTAGCAACGCCCTAGCAACCACCCTCGAACACCATAGCAACGGCCTAGCAACACCCTAGCAACCACTCAGAACACCCTAGCAACCACCTAGCAACACCCTAGCAACCACTCAGAACACCCTAGCAACCACCTAGCAACACCCTAGCAACCACCCAGAATACCCTAGCAACCACCTAGCAACACCCTAGCAACCACTCAGAACACCCTAGCAACCACCTAGCAACACCCTAGCAACCACCCAGAACACCCTAGCAACCGCCTAGCAACACCCTAGCAACCACCCAGAACACCCTAGCAACCGCCTAGCAACACCCTAGCAACCACCCAAAACACCCTAGCAACCACCTAGCAACAAACTAGCAACACCCTAGCAACCACCCAGAACACCCTAGAAACCGCCTAGCAACCACCCAAAACACCTTAGCAACCACCCAGAATACCCTAGCAACCGCATAGCAACACCATAGCAACCACTCAGAACACCCTAGCAACCACCTAGCAACACCCTAGCAACCACCCAGAATACCCTAGCAACCACCTAGCAACACCCTAGCAACCACTCAGAACACCCTAGCAACCACCTAGCAACACCCTAGCAACCACTCAGAACACCCTAGCAACCACCTAGCAACACCCTAGCAACCACCCAGAATACCCTAGCAACACCCTAGCAACCACTCAGAACACCCTAGCAACCACCTAGCAACACCCTAGCAACCACCCAGAACACCCTAGCAACCGCCTAGCAACACCCTAGCAACCACCCAGAACACCCTAGCAACCGCCTAGCAACACCCTAGCAACCACCCAAAACACCCTAGCAACCACCTAGCAACAAACTAGCAACACCCTAGCAACCACCCAGAACACCCTAGAAACCGCCTAGCAACCACCCAAAACACCTTAGCAACCACCCAGAATACCCTAGCAACCGCATAGCAACACCATAGCAACCACCCAGAACACCCTAGCAACTGCCTTGCATCATCATAGCAAACTCCAAGAACACCCTAGCAACCGAGCGGCGAGTTTTGCCACTGCAAGCACCACTTCACATTTTCTTCTGGAAATGTACATTCTAGTATTGTGATTACTATTCACCTAGACAAAACTTCGGCACGCTACTCCTCCCGCACGTTTTGTCACAGACCCATAAATGAGGTGTCAAATCGACCGGCTCATTGAGGAGAGGTGTGCTATGACTTTTCTAAGTGATCGGTTGTACGATGTTCGTTCAGCGGGCGATAAATCGGACGAAAAAAATCCCATAGACTTAACATTGGCACAACATTTGTGAGATCATATTTTTTGACTAGAAGGTCATAGAGACTTGGGGTTGGGCTCTTTTGATTTGGCCTATCAAGCAGCCAATAAGTAGTGACATAATAAATTCATATTCCCGCCCTAGCAACCACTTAGGGCAGCCTAGCAACCAAAAAACAACATATTCAAGCCATAGCTCAGCTCCAGAAAATACAAGTTTGAAAGAAACTCCACGTTTTTTGACTCAGACTGTCAACTAGTCTTTAAATATCATCTCATAAACTGTATAAGCACACCATAGCAACCATATAGAGTACCCTAGTAACCACCTGAACGCATGAATGAGCCATATCTCAGCACTAGAACATTGTACAGACATGGTTCTTGGCTTGTATAAAACCATGTACCACACTCTAGCAACCGAGCGGCGAGTTTTGCCACTGCAAGCACCACTTCACATTTTCTTCTGGAAATGTACATTCTAGTTCTTCTTATTCTTCTGGCCACTTTTTGACGCGCTACTCCTCCCGCAGTTTTTGTCACAGACCCATGAATGAGGTGTCAAAACGTGCGGCCTGTTCGGGAATGGTGTGCTATGACTTTTCTAAGGGATCGGGGGTACGATGTTCGCCCCAGGGGCGAAAAACCGGCCGAAAAATCCCATAGACTTAACATTGCGTCAAACTTTGACGAGTCGTAGCTCGGAACGAGGATGTCGCAGAAACGTGAAATTTACCACATTTAAAGAGGCTGACAGGCTCTGTAAGAATATACCACACAATGGGGTAAAAGTTGCACCCCTGTGGGGCAGGAGCTGCCCAAAGTTGCCCCATTGACTTACTATGGTGTAGGACGGCCCATGAAATGGGCCGTCCTACACCATAGAAACCGCTTTTATATTGAACATAACTCTGGATCACAGTGTCGTAGAGACAAAGGGGCGGGCTCATTTTACTCAGACAGCCAATCAGTCTCTCAGGATCATTGTGAAGCTATCTAGCCACGCCCTAGCAACCATTTAGAGCTCCTTAGCAACAAGTTCCATAGACTTCCATTGAAACAGATCAAAGGGATATCTCAGAATATAAGAGTCATAGAAACATGAGGGTGGGCTCGTTTGACTCGGGGCAGCAAACAGCCAATCCTGAATCACCTCAACACTTACTGGCCACGCCCTAGCAACCATTGTCGAGCACCTTAGCAACCAAAATCCAAAGAGGAATATCGTCCATTCTGAATGTCACAGAGGCACGGGAGTTGGTTTATATCATTCATACTGACAAGCAGCCTTTGGAGTTTCATGATTGGCAGCTGCCAAGCCACTCCCTAGCAACCAAACAAGGTACCCTAGCAACCATTTTGCAAGACCTATATCTCTGCATCAAAACATCGTATAGAGATGGGGGTTGGTTTATACATTCACATTGACTTTGGAGCTTCATGATTGGCAGCTGCCAAGCCACTCCCTAGCAACCAAACAAGGTACCCTAGCAACCGTTTTGCAAGACCAATATCTCTGCATCAGAACATCGTATAGAGATGGGGGTTGGCTCTTTTGACTCATGCTAGCAAACAGGACTTGCTACAGGCTAAACATGCTAGCTGTGAATAGCTACATGCTAATATTGATTAGCTAAGTGCTAAATCATGCCATGAACATTATAAAAACTCTATAGTAACCAAATGTGAACACTACCAACCACCTAGTAACACCATAGCAACCATCCAGAATACCATAGCAACCACCTAAAACACCCTAGCAACCACCCAAAACACCCTAGCAACCGCCTAGCAACACCATAGCAACCACCCAGAATACCCTAGCAACCACCTAGCAACCACCCAGAACACCCTAGCAACCGCCTAGCAACACCCTAGCAACCACTCAGAACACCCTAGCAACCACCTAGCAACACCCTAGCAACCACCCAGAACACCCTAGCAACCGCCTAGCAACACCCTAGCAACCACCCAGAACACCCTAGCAACCACCTAGCAACACCCTAGCAACCACCCAAAACACCCTAGCAACCACCTAGCAACCCCCTAGCAACCACCCAGAACACCCTAGCAACCGCCTAGCAACACCCTAGCAACCACCCAGAACACCCTAGCAACCACCTAGCAACACCCTAGCAACCACCCAGAACACCCTAGCAACCGCCTAGCAACACCCTAGCAACCATCCAGAACACCCTAGCAACCCCCTAGCAACACCCTAGCAACCACCCAGAACACCCTAGCAACCGCCTAGCAACCACCCAAAACACCTTAGCAACCACCCAGAACACCCTAGCAACCGCCTAGCAACCACCCAAAACACCTTAACAACCACCCAAAACACCCTAGCAACCGCCTAGCAACACCATAGCAACCACCCAGAATACCCTAGCAACCGCCTAGCAACACCCTAGCAACCACCCAGAATACCCTAGCAACCGCCTAGCAACACCCTAGCAACCACCCAGAATACCCTAGCAACCACCTAGCAACACCATAGCAACTACCCAGAATACCCTAGCAACTGCATAGCAACACCCTAGCAACCACCCAGAACACCCTAGCAACCGCCTAGCAACACCATAGCAACCACCCAGAATACCCTAGCAACTGCATAGCAACACCCTAGCAACCACCCAGAACACCCTAGCAACCGCCTAGCAACACCATAGCAACCAACCAGAATACCCTAGCAACTGCCTAGCAACACCATAGCAACTAACCAGAACACCCTAGCAACTGCCTAGCAACACCCTAGCAACCACCCATAACACCCTAGCAACGCCTAGCAACACCCTAGCAACCACCCAGAATACCCTAGCAACCACCTAGCAACACCATAGCAACTACCCAGAACATCCTAGCAACCGAGCGGCGAGTTTTGCCACTGCAAGCACCACTTCACATTTTCTTCTGGAAATGTACATTCTAGTTCTTCTTATTATTATTCTTCTGGCCACTTTTTGACGCGCTACTCCTCCCGCAGTTTTTGTCACAGACCCATGAATGAGGTGTCAAAACGTGCGGCCTGTTCGGGAATGGTGTGCTATGACTTTTCTAAGAGATCGGGGGTACGATGGTCGCCCCAGGGGCGAAAAACGGCCCAAAAAAATCCCATAGACTTAACATTGCGAAAAACTTTGACGAGTCGTAGCTCGGAACGAGGATGTCGCAGAAACGTGAAATTTGCCACATTTGAAGAGGCTGACAGGCTCTGTAAGAACATACCACACAATGGGGTAAAAGTTGCACCCCTGAGGGGCAGGAGGGGCCCAAAGTTGCCCCATTGACTTACTATGGTGTAGGACGGCCCATGAAATGGGCCGTCCTACACCATAGAAACCGCTTTTGTATTGAACATAACTCTGGATCACAGTGTCATAGAGACAAGAGGGCGGGCTCATTTTACTCAGACAACCAATCAGTCTCTCAGGATCATTGTGAAGCTATCAAGCCACGCCCTAGCAACCATTTAGAGCACCTTAGCAACAACTCCCATAGACTTCCATTGAAAGAGATCGAAGGGATATCTCTGGACTGAATTGTCATAGAAACATGAGGGTGGGCTCGTTTGACTCGGGGCAGCAAACAGCCAATCCTGAATCACCTCAACACTTACTGGCCACGCCCTAGCAACCATTGTCGAGCACCTTAGCAACAAAAATCCAAAGAGGAATATCGTCCATTCTGAATGTCACAGAGGCATGGGAGTTGGTTTATATCATTCATACTGACAAGCAGCCTTTGGAGTTTCATGATTGGCAGCTGCCAAGCCACTCCCTAGCAACCAAACAGAGTACCCTAGCAACCATTTTGCAAGACCTACATCTCTATATCAGAACATCGTATAGAGATGGGGGGTGGTTTATATCATTCATACTGACAAGCAGCCTTTGGAGTTTCATCATTGGCAGCTGCCAAGCCACTCCCTAGCAACCAAACAGAGTACCCTAGCAACCATTTTGCAAGACCTACATCTCTGCATCAGAACATCGTATAGAGATGGGGGTTGGTTTATATCATTCATACTGACAAGCAGCCTTAGGAGTTTCATCATTGGCAGCTGCCAAGCCACTCCCTAGCAACCAAACAGAGTACCCTAGCAACCAATTTGCAAGACCTACATCTCTGCATCAGAACATCGTATAGAGATGGGGGTTGGGTCTTTTGACTCATGCTAGCACACAGGACTTTCAACATGCTAAACATGCTAGCTGTGAATAGCTACATGCTAATATTGATTAGCTAAGTGCTAAATCATGCCATGAACATTATAAAAACTCTATAGTAACCAAATGTGAACACTACCAACCACCTAGTAACACCATAGCAACCATCCAGAATACCATAGCAACCACCTAAAACACCCTAGCAACCACCCAAAACACCCTAGCAACCGCCTAGCAACACCATAGCAACCACCCAGAATACCCTAGCAACCACCTAACAACACCCTAGCAACCACCCAGAATACCCTAGCAACACCATAGCAACCACTCAGAACACCCTAGCAACCGCCTAGCAACACCCTAGCAACCACCCAGAACACCCTAGCAACTGCCTAGCAACACCCTAGCAACCACCCAGAATACCCTAGCAACCGCCTAGCAACACCCTAACAACCACTCAGAACACCCTAGCAACCGCCTAGCAACACCCTAGCAACCACCCAGAACACCATAGCAACCGCCTAGCAACACCATAGCAACCAGCCAAAAACCCTAGCAACCGCCTAGCAACGCCCTAGCAACCACCCATAATACCCTAGCAACCACCTAGTAACACCTTAGCAACCATGCTAGCATCATGCTAGCAACATGCTAAACATGCTAGCATCATGCTAGCAATATGCTAATCATGCTAGCATCTACCTAAAACATGTTTGCAACATGCTTATTTTTGCTAGCATCATGCTAGCAACATGCTAATCATGCTAGCATGTTGGTAGCATGATGCTAACAACATGCTAATAATGCTAGCATGATGCTAACAACATGCTAATCATGCTAGCATCATGCTAGCAACATGCTAATCATGCTAGCAACATGCTAGCAACATGCTAATCATGCTAGCATCATGCTAGCAACATGCTAATCATGCTAGCAACATGCTATAAACATGCTAATCATGTTAGCATCATGCTAGCAACATGCTAGCAAAATGCTAATAATGCTAACATCATGCTAGTAAACATGCTAATCATGCTAGTATGTTGGTAGCATGATGCTAACAACATGCTAATCATGCTAGCATGATGCTAACAACATGCTAATCATGCTAGCAACATGCTAATCATGCTAGCAACATGCTAGCAAAATGCTAATCATGCTAGCATCATGCTAGCAACATGCTAATCATCATGCTAGCAACATGCTAATCATGCTAGCATCATGCTAGCAACATGCTAATCATGCTAGCAACATGCTAGCAAAATGCTAATCATGCTAGCATCATGCTAGCAACATGCTAATCATCATGCTAGCAACATGCTAATCATGCTAGCATCATGCTAGCAACATGCTAGAAACATGCTAATCATGCTAGCATCATGCTAGCAACATGCTAGCAAAATGCTAATCATGCTAACATCATGCTAGCAACATGCTAATCATGCTAGCAACATGCTAATCATGCTAGCAACATGCTAATAATGCTAGCATAATGCTAACAACATGCTAATCATGCTAGCATGATAATAGCAACATGCTAATCATGCTAGCATCTTGGTAAAAACTAGCTAACCGCACGCTAGCAACCGAGCGGCGAGTTTTGCCACTGCAAGCACCACTTCACATTTTCTTCTGGAAATGTACATTCTAGTTAGTGGTGCTTGCCTATGGCAAAGCAACACTAGTGTTATTGTGCATACTTATTATTCTTATTATTCTTATTCTTCCGGCCACATTTTGACGCGCTACTCCTCCCGCAGTTTTTGTCACAGACCCACGAATGAGGTGTCAAAACGTGCGGCCTGTTCGGGAATGGTGTGCTATGACTTTTATAAGGGATCGGGGGTACGATGTTCGCCCCAGGGGCGAAAAACCGGCCGAAAAATCCCATAGACTTAACATTGCGTCAAACTTTGACGAGTCGTAGCTCGGAACGAGGATGTCGCAGAAACGTGTAATTTACCACATTTGAAGAGGCTGACAGGCTCTGTAAGAACACACCACACAATGGGGTAAAAGTTGCACCCCTGGGGCGCAGGAGGGGCCCAAAGTTGCCCCATTGACTTACTATGGTGTAGGACGGCCCATGAAATGGGCCGTCCTACACCATAGAAACCGCTTTTATATTGAACATAACTCTGGATCACAGTGTCATAGAGACAAGGGGGCGGGCTCATTTTACTCAGACAACCAATCAGTCTCTCAGGATCATTGTGAAGCTATCAAGCCACGCCCTAGCAACCATTTAGAGCACCTTAGCAACAACTCCCATAGACTTCCATTGAAAGAGATCGAAGGGATATCTCTGGACTGAATTGTCATAGAAACATGAGGGTGGTCTCGTTTGACTCGGGCCAGCAAACAGCCAATCATGAATCACCTCAACACTTGCTAGCCACGCCCTAGCAACCATTGTCGAGCACCTTAGCAACCAAAATCCAAAGAGGAATATCGTCCATTCTGAATGTCACAGAGGCATGGGAGTTGGTTTATATCATTCATACTGACAAGCAGCCTTTGGAGTTTCATGATTGGCAGCTGCCAAGCCACTCCCTAGCAACCAAACAGAGTACCCTAGCAACCATTTTGCAAGACCTACATCTCTATATCAGAACATTGTATAGAGATGGGGGTTGGTTTATATCATTCATACTGACAAGCAGCCTTTGGAGTTTCATCATTGGCAGCTGCCAAGCCACTCCCTAGCAACCAAACAGAGTACCCTAGCAACCATTTTGCAAGACCTACATCTCTGCATCAGAACATCGTATAGAGATGGGGGTTGGGTCTTTTGACTCATGCTAGCACACAGGACTTTCAACATGCTAAACATGCTAGCTGTGAATAGCTACATGCTAATATTGATTAGCTAAGTGCTACATCATGCCATGAACATTATAAAAACTCTATAGTAACCAAATGTGAACACTACCAACCACCTAGTAACACCATAGCAACCATCCAGAATACCATGGCAACCACCCAAAACACCCTAGCAACCGCCTAGCAACACCATAGCAACCACCCAGAATACCCTAGCAACCGCCTAGCAACACCCTAGCAACCACCCAGAATACCCTAGCAACCACCTAGCAACACCCTAGCAACCACTCAGAACACCCTAGCAACCGCCTAGCAACACCCTAGCAACCACCAAGAACACCCTAGCAACCGCCTAGCAACACCCTAGCAACCACCCAGAATACCCTAGCAACCACCTAGCAACACCCTAGCAACAACCCAGAACACCCTAGCAACTGCCTAGCAACACCCTAGCAACCACCCAGAACGCCCTAGCAACCACCTAGCAACACCCTAGCAACCATCCAGAAGACCATAGCAACCGCCTAGCAACACCCTAGCAACCACCCAAAACACCCTAGCAACACCCTAGCAACCCCCTAGCAACCCCCTAGCAACCACCCAGAACACCCTAGCAACCGCCTAGCAACCACCCAAAACATCTTAGCAACCACCCAGAACACCCTAGCAACACCCTAGCAACCACTCAGAACACCCTAGCAACCACCCAGCAACACCCTAGCAACCACCCAGAATACCCTAGCAACCACTTAGCAACACCCTAGCAACCACTCAGAACACCCTAGCAACCGCCTAGCAACACCCTAGCAACCACCCAGAACACCCTAGCAACCGCCTAGCAACACCCTAGCAACCACTCAGAACACCCTAGCAACCGCCTAGCAACCACCCAGAACACCCTAGCAACCGCCTATGAACCACCCAGAACACCCTAGCAACCACCCAAAACACCCTAGCAACACCCTAGCATCCACCCAGAACACCCTAGCAACCGCCTAGCAACCACCCAAAACACCTTAGCAACCACCCAGAATACCCTAGCAACCGTATAGCAACACCATAGCAACCACACAGAACCACACGCTAGCAACCGAGCGGCGAGTTTTGCCACTGCAAGCACCACTTCACATTTTCTTCTGGAAATGTACATTCTAGTTAGTGGTGCTTGCCTATGGCGAAGCAACACTATTGTTATCTCACATACTTATTATTCTTATTCTTCTTATTCTTATTCTTCTGGCCACTTTTTGACGCGCTACTCCTCCCGCAGTTTTTGTCACAGACCCATGAATGAGGTGTCAAAACGTGCGGCCTGTTCGGGAATGGTGTGCTATGACTTTTCTAAGAGATCGGGGGTACGATGGTCGCCCCAGGGGCGAAAAACGGCCCAAAAAAATCCCATAGACTTAACATTGCGAAAAACTTTGACGAGTCGTAGCTCGGAACGAGGATGTCGCAGAAACGTGAAATTTGCCACATTTGAAGAGGCTGACAGACTCTGTAAGAACATACCACACAATGGGGTAAAAGTTGCACCCCTGTGGGGCAGGAGCTGCCCAAAGTTGCCCCATTGACTTACTATGGTGTAGGACGGCCCATGAAATGCATGCGTTTCTCCTACTATGGTAAATTACATAGGGATTTTGTATTGAACATAGCTGTGGGTCACAGTGTCATAGAGACAAGGGGGCGGACTCATTTTACTCAGACAACCAATCAGTCTCTCAGGATCATTGTGAAGCTATCAAGCCACGCCCTAGCAACCATTTAGAGCACCTTAGCAACAACTCCCATAGACTTCCATTGAAAGAGATCGAAGGGATATCTCTGGACTGAATTGTCATAGAAACATGAGGGTGGTCTCGTTTGACTCGGGCCAGCAAACAGCCAATCATGAATCACCTCAACACTTGCTAGCCACGCCCTAGCAACCATTGTCGAGCACCTTAGCAACCAAAATCCAAAAAGGAATATCGTCCATTCTGAATGTCACAGAGGCATGGGAGTTGGTTTATATCATTCATACTGACAAGCAGCCTTTGGAGTTTCATGATTGGCAGCTGCCAAGCCACTCCCTAGCAACCAAACAGAGTACCCTAGCAACCATTTTGCAAGACCTATATCTCTGCATCAGAACATCGTATAGAGATGGGGGTTGGTTTATACATTCACATTGACTTTGGAGCTTCATGATTGGCAGCTGCCAAGCCACTCCCTAGCAACCAAACAGAGTACCCTAGCAACCGTTTTGCAAGACCAATATCTCTGCATCAGAACATCGTATAGAGATGGGGGTTGGCTCTTTTGACTCATGCTAGCAAACAGGACTTGCTACATGCTAAACATGCTAGCTGTGAATAGCTACATGCTAATATTGATTAGCTAAGTGCTAAATCATGCCATGAACATTATAAAAACTCTATAGTAACCAAATGTAAACACTACCAACCACCTAGTAACACCATAGCAACCATCCAGAATACCATAGCAACCACCTAAAACACCCTAGCAACTGCCTAGCAACACCATAGCAACTACCCAGAATACCCTAGCAACCGCCTAGCAACACCCTAGCAACCACCCAGAATACCCTAGCAACCACCTAGCAACCACTCAGAACACCCTAGCAACCGCCTAGCAACACCCTAGCAACCACCCAGAACACCCTAGCAACACCCTAGCAACCACTCAGAACACCCTAGCAACCGCCTAGCAACACCCTAGCAACCACCCAAAACACCCTAGCAACCCCCTAGCAACACCCTAGCAACCACCCAGAACACCCTAGCAACCGCCTAGCAACCACCCAAAACACCTTAGCAACCACCCAGAACACCCTAACAACCGCCTACCAACACCCTAGCAACCACTCAGAACACCCTAGCAACCGCCTAGCAACACCCTAGCAACCACCCAGAACACCCTAGCAACCGCCTAGCAACACCCTAGCAACCACCCAGAATACCCTATCAACCACCTAGCAACACCCTAGCAACCACTCAGAACACCCTAGCAACCGCCTAGCAGCACCCTAGCAACCACCCAGAACACCCTAGCAACCGCTTAGCAACACCCTAGCAACCACCCAGAATACCATAGCAACCACCTAGCAACACCCTAGCAACCACTCAGAATACCATAGCAACCACTCAGAATACCATAGCAACCACCTAGCAACACCCTAGCAACCACTCAGAACACCCTAGCAACCGCCTACCAACACCCTAGCAACCACCCAGAACACCCTAGCAACCGCCTAGCAACGCCCTAGCAACCACCCATAATACCCTAGCAACCCCCTAGTAAAACCTTAGCAACCATGCTAGCATCATGCTAGCAACATGCTAATCATGCTAGCATGATGCTAGCAATATGCTAATCATGCTAGCATCTACCTAAAACATGTTTGCAACATGCTTATTTTTGCTAGCATCATGCTAACAACATGCTAATCATGCTAGCATGTTGGTAGCATGATGCTAACAACATGCTAATCATGCTAGCATGATGCTAGCATGATGCTAACAACATGCTAATCATGCTAGCATGATGCTAGCAACATGCTAATCATGCTTACAACATGCTAATCATGCTAGCATCATGCTAGCAACATGCTAATCATGCTAGCATCATGCTAGCAACATGCTTATCATGCTATCAACATGCTAGCAAAATGCTAATCATGCTAACATCATGCTAGCAACATGCTAATCATGCTAGCAACATGCTAATCACGCTAGCATAATGCTAACAACATGTTAATCATTCTAGCATGATGCTAGCAACATGCTAATCATGCTACCATCTTGGTAAAAAATAGCTAACCGCACGCTAGCAACCGAGCGGCGAGTTTTGCCACTGCAAGCACCACTTCACATTTTCTTCTGGAAATGTACATTCTAGTTAGTGGTGCTTGCCTATGGCAAAGCAACACTAGTGTTATTGTGCAAACTTATTATTCTTATTATTCCACACAAAGTTTGGCGCGCTACTCCTCCCGCAGCTTTTGTCACAGACCCACGAATGAGGCGTCAAAACGTGCGGCCTGTTCGGGAATGGTGTGCTATGACTTTTATAAGGGATCGGGGGTACGATGTTCGCCCCAGGGGCGAAAAACCGGCCGAAAAATCCCATAGACTTAACATTGCGTCAAACTTTGACGAGTCGTAGCTCGGAACGAGGATGTCGCAGAAACGTGTAATTTACCACATTTGGAGAGGCTGACAGGCTCTGTAAGAACACACCACACAATGGGGTAAAAGTTGCACCCCTGGGGGGCAAGAGGGGCCCAAAGTTTCCCCATTGACTTACTATGGTGTAGGACGGCCCATGAAATGGGCCGTCCTACACCATAGAAACCGCTTTTGTATTGAACATAACTCTGGATCACAGTGTCATAGAGACAAGAGGGCGGGCTCATTTTACTCAGACAACCAATCAGTCTCTCAGGATCATTGTGAAGCTATCAAGCCACGCCCTAGCAACCATTTAGAGCACCTTAGCAACAACTCCCATAGACTTCCATTGAAAGAGATCGAAGGGATATCTCTGGACTGAATTGTCATAGAAACATGAGGGTGGTCTCGTTTGACTCGGGGCAGCAAACAGCCAATCATGAGTCACCTCAACACTTCCTAGCCACGCCCTAGCAACCATTGTCGAGCACCTTAGCAACCAAAATCCAAAGAGGAATATCGTCCATTCTGAATGTCACAGAGGCATGGGAGTTGGTTTATATCATTCATACTGACAAGCAGCCTTTGGAGTTTCATGATTGGCAGCTGCCAAGCCACTCCCTAGCAACCAAACAGAGTACCCTAGCAACCATTTTGCAAGACCTACATCTCTGCATCAGAACATCGTATAGAGATGGGGGTTGGTTTATACATTCACATTGACTTTGGAGCTTCATGATTGGCAGCTGCCAAGCCACTCCCTAGCAACCAAACAGTGTACCCTAGCAACCGTTTTGCAAGACCGATATCTCTGCATCAGAACATCGTATAGAGATGGGGGTTGGCTATTTTGACTCATGCTAGCAAACAGGACTTGCTACATGCTACACATGCTAGCAGTGAATAGCTACATGCTAATATTGATTAGCTAAGTGCTAAATCATGCCAATAAAATGCTACAAACTCAACAGTAACCATCTTTGACAACTACCAACCACCTAGTAACACCATAGCAACCACACAGATTACCCTAGCAACCACCCAGAACACCCTAGCAACTGCCTAGCAACTGCCTAGCAACCACCCAGAACACCCTAGCAACCGCCTAGCAACCACCCAGGATACCCTAGCAACTGCCTAGCAACACCCTAGCAACCACCCAGAACACCCTAGCAACTGCCTAGCAACGCCCTAGCAACCACCCAAATTACCCTAGCAACCGCCTAGCAACCACCCAGGATACCCTAGCAACTGCCTAGCAACACCATAGCAACCACCCAGAACACCCTAGCAACCGCCTAGCAACCACAAAATATACCTTAGAACACCCTAGCAACCACCCAGAACACCCTAGCAACCACCCAAAATACCTTAGAACACCCTAGCAACCACCCAAAATAACTTAGAACACCCTAGCAACCACCCAAAATACCTTAGAACACCCTAGCAACACCATAGCAACCACCCAAAATACCTTAGAACACCCTAGCAACACCCTAGCAACCACCAAAATACCTTAGAACACCCTAGCAACCACCCAAAATACCTTAGAACACCCTAGCAACCACCTAAAATACCTTAGAACACCCTAGCAACACCATAGCAACCACCCAAAATACCTTAGAACACCCTAGCAACACCCTAGCAACCACCCGAAATACCTCTGTAAGAATATATAAAAATATACAGTAATCAGAACACCCTAGCAACCGCCTAGCAACCACCCAGAACACCCTAGCAACCATCCAGAATACCTTAGCAACAACCTAGCAACACCCTAGCAACCACCCTGAACACCCTAGGAATGCCCTAGCAACCACACAAATTACCCTAGCAACCGCTTAGCAACCACCCAGGATACCCTAGCAACTGCCTAGCAACGCCCTAGCAACCACCCAGAACACCCTAGCAACCGCCTAGCAACACCCTAGCAACCACCTAGTAATACCTTAGCAACCATGCTAGCAACATGCTAAACATGCTAGCATCATGCTAGCAACATGCTAATCATGCTAGCATAATGCTAGCAACATGCTAATCATGCTAGCATGATGCTAGAAACATGCTAATAATGCTAGCAACTAGCTACAAACATGCTAGCAACAGGCTAATTATGCTAGCATCATGCTAGCAACATGCTAATCATGCTAGTAACATGGTAGCAACATGCTAATCATGCTACAAATATGCTAGAAACATGCTAATCATGCTAGCATCATGCTAGCAACATGCTAATCATGCTAGCATCATGCTAGCAACATGCTAATCATGCTAGCATCATGCTAGCATCATGCTAGCAACATGCTAATCATGCTAGCAACATGCTAGCAATATGCTAGCAACATGCTAATCATGCTAGCATCATGCTAGCAACATGCTAATCATGCTAGCATGATGCTAGAAACATGCTAATAATGCTAGCAACTAGCTACAAACATGCTAGCAACAGGCTAATTATGCTAGCATCATGCTAGCAACATGCTAATCATGCTAGTAACATGGTAGCAACATGCTAATCATGCTACAAATATGCTAGAAACATGCTAATCATGCTAGCATCATGCTAGCAACATGCTAATCATGCTAGCATCATGCTAGCAACATGCTAATCATGCTAGCATCATGCTAGCATCATGCTAGCAACATGCTAATCATGCTAGCAACATGCTAGCAATATGCTAGCAACATGCTAATCATGCTAGCATCATGCTAGCAACATGCTAATCATGCTAGCATCATGTTAGCAACATGCTAGCAACATGCTAAACATGCTAGCATCATGCTAGCAACATGCTAATCATGCTAGCATCATGCTAGCAACATGCTAGCAACATGCTAAACATGCTAGCATCATGCTAGCAAGATGCTAGCAACATGCTAGCAACATGCTAAACATGCTAGCATCATGCTAGCAACATGCTAAACATGCTAGCATGATGCTAGCAATATGCTAATCATGCTAGCATGATGCTAGCAATATGCTAATCATGCTAGCATGATGCTAGCAATATGCTAATCATGCTAGCATGATGCAAATAATGCTAGCATCTAACTAAAACATGTTTGCAACATTCTTATTTTTGCTAGCATCATGCTAGCAACATGCTAGCATAATGGGAGAATCTAACTAAAACATGCTAGTAACATGCTTATAATGCTAGCATGATGCTAGCAACATGCTAATCATGCTAGCATGATGCTAGCAACATGCTAATCATGCTAATCATGCTAGCATCTTGGTAAAAACTAGCTAACCGCACGCTAGCAACCGAGCGGCGAGTTTTGCCACTGCAAGCACCACTTCACATTTTCTTCTGGAAATGTACATTCTAGTGTTGTGATTACTATTCACCTAGACAAAACTTCGGCACGCTACTCCTCCCGCACCTTTTGTCGTAGACCCATGAATGAGGTGTCAAATCAACCGGTTCATTGAGGAGAGGTGTGCTATGTCTTTTCTAAGCGATCGGTTGTACGATGTTCGTCCGGCGGGCGAAAAATTTGCCGAAAAAAGTCCCATAGACTTAACATTGGCAAAAAATTTGTGAGATCATATCTTTTGACCAGGAGGTCATAGAGACTTGGGATTGGGCTCTTTTGACTCGGCCTATCCAGAAGCCTATAAGTAGTGACATAACAACTTCATGGCCACGCCCTAGCAACCACTTAGGGCACCCTAGCAACCATAAAACTACATTTACAAGCCATATTTTAGCTCCAGAATATAGTAGAAACATGGAGTTTGCCTTTTTTGACTCAGACTGTCAACTAGTCTTTAAATATCATCTCATAAACTGTATAAGCACACCATAGCAACCATATAGAGTACCCTAGTAACCATACAAACACATGAATAAGCCATATCTCAGCACCAGAATATCGTACAGACATGGTTCTTTGCTCGTATGCAATCATGTCCAACAACCTAGCAACCGAGCGGCGAGTTTTGCCACTGCAAGCACCACTTCACATTTTCTTCTGGAAATGTACATTCTAGTATTGTGATTACTATTCACCAAGACAACACTTCGGCATGCTACTCCTCCCGCATTTTTTGTCGTAGACCCATGAATGAGGTGTCAAATTGACCGGCTCATTGAGGAGAGGTGTGCTATGACTTTTCTAAGTGATCTGTTGTACGATGTTCGTTCAGCAGCCGATAAATCGGACGAAAAAATTCCCATAGACTTAACATTGGCACAACATTTGTGAGATAATATCTTTTGACTAGAAGGTCACAGAGACTTGGGGTTGGGCTCTTTTGACTCGGCCTATCAAGCAGCCAATAAGTAGGGGCATAACAACTTCATGGCCACGCCCTAGCAACCACTTATGCCACCCTAGCAACCATAAAACAACATTTACAAGCTATATTTCAGCTCCAGAAAATCGTAGAGACGTGGAGTTCGGCTTTTTTGACTCAGACTGTCAACTAGTCTTCTAATATCATCTCATAAACTGTATAAGCACACCATAGCAACCATATAAGGTACCCTAGTAACCATACAAACACATAAATAAGCCATATCTCAGCACCAGAACATCGTACAGACGTGTTTTTTGTCTCGTATGCAATCGTGTGCCACACTCTAGCAACCGAGCTGCGAATTTTGCCACTGCAAGCACCACTTCACATTTTCTTCTGGAAATGTACATTCTAGTGTTGTGATTACTATTCACCTAGACAAAACTTCGGCACGCTACTCCTCCCGCACCTTTTGTCGTAGACCCATGAGTGAGGTGTCAAATCGACCGGTTCATTGAGGAGAGGTGTGCTATGTCTTTTCTAAGCGATCGGTTGTACGATGTTCGTCCGGCGGGCGATAAATCGGCCGAAAAAAGTCCCATAGACTTAACATTGGCACAAAATTTGTGAGATCATATCTTTTCACCAGAAGGTCATAGAGACTTGGAGTTGGTCTCTTTTGACTCGGCCTATCAAGCAGCCAATAAGTAGTGACATAATAACTTCATGGCCACGCCCTAGCAACCACTTAGGGCACCCTAGCAACCATAAAACTACATTTACAAGCCATATTTTAGCTCCAGTTCGGCTTTTTTTGACTCAGACTGTCAACTAGTCTTTAAATGTCATCCCATAAACTGTATAAGCACACCATAGCAACCATATAGGGTGCCCTAGTAACCATACAAACACATGAATAAGCCATATCTCAACTCCACAATATCGTACCGACATGGTTGTTGGCTCGTATGCAATCATGTACAACAACCTAGCAACCGAGCGGCGAGTTTTGCCACTGCAAGCACCACTTCACATTTTCTTCTGGAAATGTACATTCTAGTTAGTGGTGCTTGCCTATGGCAAAGCAACACTAGTGTTATTGTGCAAACTTATTATTCTTATTATTCCACACAAAGTTTGGCGCGCTACTCCTCCCGCAGCTTTTGTCACAGACCCACGAATGAGGCGTCAAAACGTGCGGCCTGTTCGGGAATGGTGTGCTATGACTTTTATAAGGGATCGGGGGTACGATGTTCGCCCCAGGGGCGAAAAACCGGCCGAAAAATCCCATAGACTTAACATTGCGTCAAACTTTGACGAGTCGTAGCTCGGAACGAGGATGTCGCAGAAACGTGTAATTTACCACATTTGGAGAGGCTGACAGGCTCTGTAAGAACACACCACACAATGGGGTAAAAGTTGCACCCCTGGGGGGCAAGAGGGGCCCAAAGTTTCCCCATTGACTTACTATGGTGTAGGACGGCCCATGAAATGGGCCGTCCTACACCATAGAAACCGCTTTTGTATTGAACATAACTCTGGATCACAGTGTCATAGAGACAAGAGGGCGGGCTCATTTTACTCAGACAACCAATCAGTCTCTCAGGATCATTGTGAAGCTATCAAGCCACGCCCTAGCAACCATTTAGAGCACCTTAGCAACAACTCCCATAGACTTCCATTGAAAGAGATCGAAGGGATATCTCTGGACTGAATTGTCATAGAAACATGAGGGTGGTCTCGTTTGACTCGGGGCAGCAAACAGCCAATCCTGAATCACCTCAACACTTACTGGCCACGCCCTAGCAACCATTGTCGAGCACCTTAGCAACCAAAATCCAAACAGGGATATCTTCCATTCTGAATGTCACAGAGGCATGGGAGTTGGTTTATATCATTTATACTGACAAGCAGCCTTTGGAATTTCATGATTGGCAGCTGCCAAGCCACTCCCTAGCAACCAAACAGAGTACCCTAGCAACCATTTTGCAAGACCTACATCTCTATATCAGAACATCGTATAGAGATGGGGGTTGGTTTATATAATTCATACTGACAAGCAGCCTTTGGAGTTTCATTATTGGCAGCTTCCAAGCCACTCCCTAGCAACCAAACAGAGTACCCTAGCAACCATTTTGCAAGACCTACATCTCTGCATCAGAACATCGTATAGAGATGGGGTTTGGGTCTTTTGACTCATGCTAGCAAACAGGACTTGCTACATGCTAAACATGCTAGCTGTGAATAGCTACATGCTAATATTGATTAGCTAAGTGCTAAATCATGCCATGAACATTATAAAAACTCTATAGTAACCAAATGTGAACACTACCAACCACCTAGTAACACCATAGCAACCATCCAGAATACCATAGCAACCACCTAAAACACCCTAGCAACCACCCAAAACACCCTAGCAACCGCCTAGCAACACCATAGCAACCACCCAGAATACCCTAGCAACCGCCTAGCAACACCCTAGCAACCACCCAGAACACCCTAGCAACCGCCTAGCAACACCCTGGCAACCACCCAGAATACCCTAGCAACCACCTAGCAACACCCTAGCAACCACCCAGAATACCCTAGCAACCACCTAACAACACCCTAGCAACCACTCAGAACACCCTAGCAACCACCCAGAACACCCTAGCAACCGCCTAGCAACCACCCAAAACACCTTAGCAACCACCCAGAATACCCTAGCAACCGCATAGCAACAACATAGCAACCACCCAGAACCGCCTAGCAACCGCCTAGCAACACCCTAGCAACCACCCAGAACACCCTAGCAACCGCCTAGCAACACCCTAGCAACCAACCAGAACCCCCTAGCAACCCCCTAGCAACACCCTAGCAACCACCCAGAACACCCTAGCAACCGCCTAGCAACCACCCAGAATACCCTAGCAACCGCATAGCAACACCATAGCAACCACCCAAAACACCCTAGCAACCGCCTAGCAACGCCCTAGCAACCACCCATAATACCCTAGCAACCACCTAGTAACACCTTAGCAACCATGCTAGCAACATGCTAGCAACATGCTAAACATGCTAGCATGATGCTAGCAATATGCTAATCATGCTAGCATCTAGCTAAAACATGTTTGCAACATGCTTATTTTTGCTAGCATCATGCTAGCAACATGCTAATCATGCTAGCATCATGCTAGCAACATGCTAATCATGCTAGCATGTTGGTAGCATGATGCTAACAACATGCTAATCATGCTAGCATGATGCTAGCATAATGCTAACAACATGCTAATCATGCTAGCATTATGCTAGCAACATGCTAATCATGCTAGCATCATGCTAATCATGCTAGCATCATGCTAGCATCATGCTAGCAACATGCTAATCATGCTAGCAAAATGCTAATAATGCTAGCATAATGCTAACAACATGCTAATCATGCTAGCATGATACTAGCAACATGCTAATCATGCTAGCATCTTGGTAAAAACTAGCTAATCGCACCCTAGCAACCGAGCGGCGAGTTTTGCCACTGCAAGCACCACTTCACATTTTCTTCTGGAAATGTACATTCTAGTGTTGTGATTACTATTCACCTAGACAAAACTTCGGCACGCTACTCCTCCCGCACGTTTTCTCGTAGACCCATGAATGAGGTGTCAAATCGACCGGTTCATTGAGGAGAGGTGTGCTATGTCTTTTCTAAGCGTTCGGGTGTACGATGATCGTCCGGCGGGCGATAAAGCGGCCGAAAAAAGTCCCATAGACTTAACATTGGCACAACATTTGTGAGATCATATCTTTTGACCAGAAGGTCATAGAGACTTGGGATTGGGCTCTTTTGACTCGGCCTATCAAGCAGCCAATAAGTAGTGACATAATAACTTCATAGCCGTGCCCTAGCAACCACTTAGGGCAACCTAGCAACCATAAAACTACATTTCCAAGCCATATTTCAGCTCCTGAAAATACTAGAAACATGGAGTTCGGCTTTTTTGACTCACACTGTCAACTAGTCTTTAAATATCATCTCATAAACTGTATGAGCACACCATAGCAACCATATAGGGTACCCTAGTAACCATACAAACACATGAAAAAGCCATATCTCAGCTCCACAATATCGTACAGACTTGGTTCTTGGCTCGTATGCAATCATCTACCACACCCTAGCAACCGAGCGGCGAGTTTTGCCACTGCAAGCACCACTTCACATTTTCTTCTGGAAATGTACATTCTAGTATTGTGATTACTATTCACCTAGACAAAACTTCGGCACGCTACTCCTCCCGCACCTTTTGTCGTAGACCCATGAATGAGGTGTCAAATCGACCGGTTCATTGAGGAGAGGTGTGCTATGACTTTTCTAAGTGATCGGTTTTACGATGTTCGTCCGGCGGGCGATAAATTAGCCGAAAAATGTCCCATAGACTTAACATTGGCACAAAATTTGTTACATCATATCTTTTGACCAGAAGCTCATAGAGACTTGGGGTTGGGCTCTTTTGACTCGGCCTATCAAGCAGCCAATAAGTAGAGACATAATAACTTCATATTCGTGCCCTAGCAACCACTTAGGGCAGCCTAGCAACCATAAAACAACATATTCAAGCCATATCTCAGCTCCAGAAAATAGTAGAAACATGGAGTTTGCCTTTTTTGACTCATACAGTTTATGAGATGATATTTAAAGACTAGTTGACAGTCTAAGCACACCATAGCAACCATATAGGGTACCCTAGTAACCATACAAACACATGAATAAGCCATATCTCAGGACTTGAACATCGTACAGACATGGTTGTTGGCTCGTATGCAATAATGTACCGCACTCTAGCAACCGGGCGGCGAGTTTTGCCACTGCAAGCACCACTTCACATTTTCTTCTGGAAATGTACATTCTAGTTAGTGGTGCTTGCCTATGGCAAAGCAACACTATTGTTATCTCACATACTTATTATTCTTATTATTATTATTCTTCTGGCCACTTTTTGACGCGCTACTCCTCCCGCAGTTTTTGTCACAGACCCATGAATGAGGTGTCAAAACGTGCGGCCTGTTCGGGAATGGTGTGCTATGACTTTTCTAAGAGATCGGGGGTACGATGGTCGCCCCAGGGGCGAAAAACGGCCCAAAAAAATCCCATAGACTTAACATTGCGAAAAACTTTGACGAGTCGTAGCTCGGAACGAGGATGTCGCAGAAACGTGAAATTTGCCACATTTGAAGAGGCTGACAGGCTCTGTAAGAACATACCACACAATGGGGTAAAAGTTGCACCCCTGGGGGGCAGGAGGGGCCCAAAGTTGCCCCATTGACTTACTATGGTGTAGGACGGCCCATGAAATGCATGCGTTTCTCCTACTATGGTAAATTACATAGGGATTTTGTATTGAACATAGCTGTGGGTCACAGTGTCATAGAGACAAGGGGGCGGACTCATTTTACTCAGACAACCAATCAGTCTCTCAGGATCATTGTGAAGCTATCAAGCCACGCCCTAGCAACCATTTAGAGCACCTTAGCAACAACTCCCATAGACTTCCATTGAAAGAGATCGAAGGGATATCTCTGGACTGAATTGTCATAGAAACATGAGGGTGGTCTCGTTTGACTCGGGCCAGCAAACAGCCAATCATGAATCACCTCAACACTTGCTAGCCACGCCCTAGCAACCATTGTCGAGCACCTTAGCAACCAAAATCCAAAAAGGGATATCTTCCATTCTGAAGGTCACAAAGGCGTCGGAGTTGGTTTATATCATTTATACTGACAAGCAGCCTTTGGAGTTTCATGATTGGCAGCTGCCAAGCCACTCCCTAGCAACCAAACAGAGTACCCTAGCAACCATTTTGCAAGACCTATATCTCTGCATCAAAACATCGTATAGAGATGGGGGTTGGTTTATACATTCACATTGACTTTGGAGCTTCATGATTGGCAGCTGCCAAGCCACTCCCTAGCAACCAAACAGAGTACCCTAGCAACCGTTTTGCAAGACCAATATCTCTGCATCAGAACATCGTATAGAGATGGGGGTTGGGTCTTTTGACTCATGCTGGCACACAGGACTTTCAACATGCTAAACATGCTAGCTGTGAATAGCTACATGCTAATATTGATTAGCTAAGTGCTAAATCATGCCATGAACATTATAAAAACTCTATAGTAACCAAATGTGAACACTACCAACCACCTAGTAACACCATAGCAACCATCCAGAATACCATAGCAACCACCTAAAACACCCTAGCAACCACCCAAAACACCCTAGCAACCGCCTAGCAACACCATAGCAACCACCCAGAATACCCTAGCAACCGCCTAGCAACACCCTAGCAACCACCCAGAACACCCTAGCAACCGCCTAGCAACACCCTGGCAACCACCCAGAATACCCTAGCAACCACCTAGCAACACCCTAGCAACCACCCAGAATACCCTAGCAACCACCTAGCAACACCCTAGCAACCACTCAGAACACCCTAGCAACCACCCAGAACACCCTAGCAACCGCCTAGCAACCACCCAAAACACCTTAGCAACCACCCAGAATACCCTAGCAACCGCATAGCAACAACATAGCAACCACCCAGAACCGCCTAGCAACACCCTAGCAACCACCCAGAACACCCTAGCAACCGCCTAGCAACCACCCATAATACTCTAGCAACCACCTAGTAACACCTTAGCAACCATGCTAGCAACATGCTAAACATGCTAGCATGATGCTAGCAATATGC
This sequence comes from Rhinichthys klamathensis goyatoka, assembly GCF_029890125.1. Lineage (NCBI taxonomy): Eukaryota > Metazoa > Chordata > Actinopteri > Cypriniformes > Leuciscidae > Rhinichthys > Rhinichthys klamathensis. The sequence continues at coordinate 115,490 of NW_026606757.1, forward strand.
TAATCATGCTAGCATCTAGCTAAAACATGTTTGCAACATGCTTATTTTTGCTAGCATCATGCTAGCAACATGCTAATCATGCTAGCATCATGCTAGCAACATGCTAATCATGCTAGCATGTTGGTAGCATGATGCTAACAACATGCTAATCATGCTAGCATGATGCTAGCATGATGCTAACAACATGCTAATCATGCTAGCATGATGCTAGCAACATGCTAATCATGCTAGCATCATGCTAGCAACATGCTAGCAACATGCTAATCATGCTAGCATCATGCTAATCATGCTAGCATCATGTTAGCATCATGCCAGCAACATGCTAATCATGCTAGCAACATGCTAATAATGCTAGCATAATGCTAACAACATGCTAATCATGCTAGAATGATACTAGCAACATGCTAATCATGCTAGCAGCTTGGTAAAAACTAGCTAACCGCACCCTAGCAACCGAGCGGCGAGTTTTGCCACTGCAAGCACCACTTCACATTTTCTTCTGGAAATGTACATTCTAGTTAGTGGTGCTTGCCTATGGCAAAGCAACACTAGTGTTATTGTGCATACTTATTATTCTTATTCTTATTCTTCTTATTCTTCTGGCCACTTTTTGACGCGCTACTCCTCCCGCAGTTTTTGTCACAGACCCATGAATGAGGTGTCAAAACGTGCGGCCTAATCGGGAATGGTGTGCTATGACTTTTCTAAGGGATCGGGGGTACGATGTTCGCCCCAGGGGCGAAAAACCGGCCGAAAAATCCCATAGACTTAACATTGCGTCAAACTTTGACGAGTCGTAGCTCGGAACGAGGATGTCGCAGAAACGTGTAATTTACCACATTTGAAGAGGCTGACAGGCTCTGTAAGAATATACCACACAATGGGGTAAAAGTTGCAACCCTGTGGGGCAGGAGCTGCCCAAAGTTGCCCCATTGACTTACTATGGTGTAGGACGGCCCATGAAATGGGCCGTCCTACACCATAGAAACCGCTTTTATATTGAACATAACTCTGGATCACAGTGTCGTAGAGACAAAGGGGCGGGCTCATTTTACTCAGACGGCCAATCAGTCTCTCAGGATCATTGTGAAGCTATCTAGCCACGCCCTAGCAACCATTTAGAGCTCCTTAGCAACAAGTTCCATAGACTTCCATTGAAACATATCAAAGGGATATCTCAGGATATAAGAGTCATAGAAACATGAGGGTGGGCTCGTTTGACTCGGGGCAGCAAACAGCCAATCCTGAATCACCTCAACACTTACTGGCCACGCCCTAGCAACCATTGTCGAGCACCTTAGCAACCAAAATCCAAACAGGGATATCTTCCATTCTGAATGTCACAGAGGCATGGGAGTTGGTTTATATCATTTATACTGACAAGCAGCCTTTGGAGTTTCATGATTGGCAGATGCCAAGCCACTCCCTAGCAACCAAACAGAGTACCCTAGCAACCATTTTGCAAGACCTATATCTCTGCATCAAAACATCGTATAGAGATGGGGGTTGGTTTATACATTCACATTGACTTTGGAGCTTCATGATTGGCAGCTGCCAAGCCACTCCCTAGCAACCAAACAGAGTACCCTAGCAACCGTTTTGCAAGACCAGTATCTCTGCATCAGAACATCGTATAGAGATGGAGGTTGGCTCTTTTGACTCATGCTAGCAAACAGGACTTGCTATATGCTACACATGCTAGCAGTGAATAGCTACATGCTAATATTAATTAGCTAAGTGGTAAATCATGCCATGAACATTATAAAAACTCTATAGTGACCAAATGTGAACACTACCAACCACATAGTAACACCATAGCAACCATCCAGAATACCATAGCAACCACCTAAAACACCCTAGCAACCGCCTAGCAACACCCTAGCAACCGCCTAGCAACACCATAGCAACCACCCAGAATACCCTAGCAACCGCCTAGCAACCACCCAGAACACCCTAGCAACCACCTAGCAACACCCTAGCAACCACTCAGAACACCCTAGCAACCACCTAGCAACACCCTAGCAACCACCCAGAACACCCTAGTAACCGCCTAGTAACCACCCAGAACACCCTAGCAACCACCTAGCAACACCCTAGCAACCACCCAAAACACCCTAGCAACCACCTAGCAACCCCCTAGCAACCACCCTGAACACCCTAGCAACCACCTAGCAACACCCTAGCAACCACCCAGAACACCATAGCAACCACCTAAAACACCCTAGCAACCACCCAAAACACCCTAGCAACCGCCTAGCAACACCATAGCAACCACCCAGAATACCCTAGCAACCACCTAACAACACCCTAGCAACCACCCAGAATACCCTAGCAACACCATAGCAACCACCCAGAACACCCTAGCAACCGCCTAGCAACACCATAGCAACCAGCCAAAAACCCTAGCAACCGCCTAGCAACGCCCTAGCAACCAACCATAATACCCTAGCAACCACCTAGTAACACCTTAGCAACCATGCTAGCATCATGCTAGCAACATGCTAAACATGCTAGCATCATGCTAGCAATATGCTAATCATGCTAGCATCTACCTAAAACATGTTTGCAACATGCTTATTTTTGCTAGCATCATGCTAGCAACATGCTAATCATGCTAGCATGTTGGTAGCATGATGCTAACAACATGCTAATCATGCTAGCATGATGCTAACAACATGCTAATCATGCTAGCATCATGCTAGCAACATGCTAATCATGCTAGCAACATGCTAGCAAAATGCTAATCATGCTAGCATCATGCTAGCAACATGCTAATCATCATGCTAGCAACATGCTAATCATGCTAGCATCATGCTAGCAACATGCTAATCATGCTAGCAACATGCTAGCAAAATGCTAATCATGCTAGCATCATGTTAGCAACATGCTAATCATCATGCTAGCAACATGCTAATCATGCTAGCATCATGCTAGCAACATGCTAGAAACATGCTAATCATGCTAGCATCATGCTAGCAACATGCTAGCAAAATGCTAATCATGCTAACATCATGCTAGCAACATGCTAATCATGCTAGCAACATGCTAATAATGCTAGCATAATGCTAACAACATGCTAATCATGCTAGCATGATAATAGCAACATGCTAATCATGCTAGCATCTTGGTAAAAACTAGCTAACCGCACGCTAGCAACCGAGCGGCGAGTTTTGCCACTGCAAGCACCACTTCACATTTTCTTCTGGAAATGTACATTCTAGTGTTGTGATTACTATTCACCAAGACAAAACTTCGGCACGCTACTCCTCCCGCATTTTTTGTCGTAGACCCATGAATGAGGTGTCAAATCGACCGGCTCATTGAGGAGAGGTGTGCTATGACTTTTCTAAGTGATCGGTTGTACGATGTTCGTTCAGCAGCCGATAAATCGGATGAAAAAATTCCCATAGACTTAACATTGGCACAACATTTTTGAGATCATATCTTTTGACTAGAAGGTCACAGAGACTTGGGATTGGGCTCTTTTGACTCGGCCTATCAAGCAGCCAATAAGTAGGGGCATAACAACTTCATGGCCACGCCCTAGCAACCACTTATGCCACCCTAGCAACCATAAAACAAAATTTACAAGCTATATTTCAGCTCCAGAAAATCGTAGAGACGTGGAGTTCGGCTTTTTTGACTCAGACTGTCAACTAGTCTTCTAATATCATCTAATAAACTGCATAAGCACACCATAGCAACCATATAAGGTACCCTAGTAACCATACAAACACATAAATAAGCCATATCTCAGCACCAGAACATCGTACAGACGTGTTTTTTGTCTCGTATGCAATCGTGTGCCACACTCTAGCAACCGAGCTGCGAATTTTGCCACTGCAAGCACCACTTCACATTTTCTTCTGGAAATGTACATTCTAGTTAGTGGTGCTTGCCTATGGCGAAGCAACACTATTGTTATCTCACATACTTATTATTCTTATTCTTCTTATTCTTATTCTTCTGGCCACTTTTTGACGCGCTACTCCTCCCGCAGTTTTTGTCACAGACCCATGAATGAGGTGTCAAAACGTGCGGCCTGTTCGGGAATGGTGTGCTATGACTTTTCTAAGAGATCGGGGGTACGATGTTCGCCCCAGGGGCGAAAAACGGCCCAAAAAAATCCCATAGACTTAACATTGCGAAAAACTTTGACGAGTCGTAGCTCGGAACGAGGATGTCGCAGAAACGTGAAATTTGCCACATTTGAAGAGGCTGACAGACTCTGTAAGAACATACCACACAATGGGGTAAAAGTTGCACCCCTGGGGGGCAGGAGCTGCCCAAAGTTGCCCCATTGACTTACTATGGTGTAGGACGGCCCATGAAATGCATGCGTTTCTCCTACTATGGTAAATTACATAGGGATTTTGTATTGAACATAGCTGTGGGTCACAGTGTCATAGAGACAAGGGGGCGGACTCATTTTACTCAGACAACCAATCAGTCTCTCAGGATCATTGTGAAGCTATCAAGCCACGCCCTAGCAACCATTTAGAGCACCTTAGCAACAACTCCCATAGACTTCCATTGAAAGAGATCGAAGGGATATCTCTGGACTGAATTGTCATAGAAACATGAGGGTGGTCTCGTTTGACTCGGGCCAGCAAACAGCCAATCATGAATCACCTCAACACTTGCTAGCCACGCCCTAGCAACCATTGTCGAGCACCTTAGCAACCAAAATCCAAAAAGGAATATCGTCCATTCTGAATGTCACAGAGGCATGGGAGTTGGTTTATATCATTCATACTGACAAGCAGCCTTTGGAGTTTCATGATTGGCAGCTGCCAAGCCACTCCCTAGCAACCAAACGGAGTACCCTAGCAACCATTTTGCAAGACCTATATCTCTGCATCAGAACATCGTATAGAGATGGGGGTTGGTTTATACATTCACATTGACTTTGGAGCTTCATGATTGGCAGCTGCCAAGCCACTCCCTAGCAACCAAACAGAGTACCCTAGCAACCGTTTTGCAAGACCAATATCTCTGCATCAGAACATCGTATAGAGATGGGGGTTGGCTCTTTTGACTCATGCTAGCAAACAGGACTTGCTACATGCTAAACATGCTAGCTGTGAATAGCTACATGCTAATATTGATTAGCTAAGTGCTAAATCATGCCATGAACATTATAAAAACTCTATAGTAACCAAATGTAAACACTACCAACCACCTAGTAACACCATAGCAACCATCCAGAATACCATAGCAACCACCTAAAACACCCTAGCAACTGCCTAGCAACACCATAGCAACCACCCAGAATACCCTAGCAACCGCCTAGCAACAACCTAGCAACCACCCAGAATACCCTAGCAACCACCTAGCAACCACTCAGAACACCCTAGCAACCGCCTAGCAACACCCTAGCAACCACCCAGAACACCCTAGCAACCACCTAGCAACACCCTAGCAACCACTCACAACACCCTAGCAACCGCCTAGCAACACCCTAGCAACCACCCAAAACACCCTAGCAACCCCCTAGCAACACCCTAGCAACCACCCAGAACACCCTAGCAACCGCCTAGCAACCACCCAGAACACCCTAACAACCGCCTAGCAACACCCTAGCAACACCCTAGCAACCACTCAGAACACCCTAGCAACCGCCTAGCAACACCCTAGCAACCACCCAGAACACCCTAGCAACCGCCTAGCAACACCCTAGCAACCACCCAGAATACCCTAGCAACCACCTAGCAACACCCTAGCAACCACTCAGAACACCCTAGCAACCGCCTAGCAACACCCTAGCAACCACCCAGAACACCCTAGCAACCGCTTAGCAACACCCTAGCAACCACCCAGAATACCATAGCAACCACCTAGCAACACCCTAGCAACCACTCAGAATACCATAGCAACCACCTAGCAACACCCTAGCAACCACTCAGAACAACCTAGCAACCGCCTAACAACACCCTAGCAACCACCCAGAACACCCTAGCAACCGCCTAGCAACGCCCTAGCAACCACCCATAATACCCTAGCAACCCCCTAGTAACACCTTAGCAACCATGCTAGCATCATGCTAGCATCATGCTAATCATGCTAGCATGATGCTAGCAATATGCTAATCATGATAGCATCTACCTAAAACATGTTTGCAACATGCTTATTTTTGCTAGCATCATGCTAACAACATGCTAATCATGCTAGCATGTTGGTAGCATGATGCTAACAACATGCTAATCATGCTAGCATGATGCTAGCATGATGCTAACAACATGCTAATCATGCTAGCATGATGCTAGCAACATGCTAATCATGCTAGCAACATGCTAATCATGCTAGCATCATGCTAGCAACATGCTAATCATGCTAGCATCATGCTAGCAACATGCTAATCATGCTAGCATCATGCTATCAACATGCTAGCAAAATGCTAATCATGCTAACATCATGCTAGCAACATGCTAATCATGCTAGCAACATGCTAATCATGCTAGCAACATGCTAATCACGCTAGCATAATGCTAACAACATGTTAATCATTCTAGCATGATGCTAGCAACATGCTAATCATGCTAGCATCTTGGTAAAAACTAGCTAACCGCACGCTAGCAACCGAGCGGCGAGTTTTGCCACTGCAAGCACCACTTCACATTTTCTTCTGGAAATGTACATTCTAGTTAGTGGTGCTTGCCTATGGCGAAGCAACACTATTGTTATCTCACATACTTATTAGTGGTGCTTGCCTATGGCGAAGCAACACTATTGTTATCTCACATACTTATTATTCTTATTCTTCTTATTCTTCTGGCCACTTTTTGACGCGCTACTCCTCCCGCAGTTTTTGTCACAGACCCATGAATGAGGTGTCAAAACGTGCGGCCTGTTCGGGAATGGTGTGCTATGACTTTTCTAAGAGATCGGGGGTACGATGGTCGCCCCAGGGGCGAAAAACGGCCCAAAAAAATCCCATAGACTTAACATTGCGAAAAACTTTGACGAGCCGTAGCTCGGAACGAGGATGTCGCAGAAACGTGAAATTTGCCACATTTGAAGAGGCTGACAGGCTCTGTAAGAACATACCACACAATGGGGTAAAAGTTGCACCCCTGAGGGGCAGGAGGGGCCCAAAGTTGCCCCATTGACTTACTATGGTGTAGGACGGCCCATGAAATGCATGTGTTTTTCCTACTATGGTAAATTGCATAGGGATTTTGTATTGAACATAACTCTGGATCACAGTGTCATAGAGACAAAGGGGCGGGCTCATTTTACTCAGACAGCCAATCAGTCTCTCAGGATCATTGTGAAGCTATCAAGCCACGCCCTAGCAACCATTTAGAGCTCCTTAGCAACAAGTTCCATAGACTTCCATTGAAACAGATCAAAGGGATATCTCAGGATATAAGTGTCATAGAAACATGAGGGTGGGCTCGTTTCACTCGGGCCAGCAAACAGCCAATCCTGAATCACCTCAACACTTACTGGCCACGCCCTAGCAACCATTGTCGAGCACCTTAGCAACCAAAATCCAAACAGGGATATCTTCCATTCTGAATGTCACAGAGGCATGGCAGTTGGTTTATATCATTTATACTGACAAGCAGCCTTTGGAGCTTCATGATTGGCAGCTGCCAAGCCACTCCCTAGCAACCAAACAGAGTACCCTAGCAACCATTTTGCAAGACCTATATGTCTGCTTTAAAACATCGTATAGAGATGGGGGTTGGTTTATACATTCACATTCACTTTGGAGCTTCATGATTGGCAGCTGCCAAGCCACTCCCTAGCAACCAAACAGAGTACCCTAGCAACCGTTTTGCAAGACCTATATCTCTGTATCAGAACATCGTATAGAGATGGGGGTTGGCTCTTTTGACTCATGCTAGCAAACAGGACTTGCTACATCCTACACATGCTAGCAGTGAATAGCTACATGCTAATATTGATTAGCTAAGTGCTAAATCATGCCAATAAAATGCTACAAACTCAACAGTAACCATCATTGACAACTACCAACCACCTAGTAACACCATAGCAACCACCCAGATTACCCTAGCAACACCCTAGCAACTGCCTAGCAACGCCCTAGCAACCACCAGAACACCCTAGCAACCGCCTAGCAACCACCCAGGACACCATAGCAACCACCTAGCAACTTCCTAGCAACCAACCACATTACCTTAGCAACCGCCTAGCAACGCCCTAGCAACCGCATAGCAACCCCCCAGAACACCCTAGCAACCATCTAGCAACGCCCTAGCAACCACCCAAAACACCCTAGCAACCACCTAGCAACCACCCAAAACACCCTAGCAACCACCCAGAATACCCTAGCAACCGCCTAGCAACACCATAGCAACCACCCAGAACACCCTAGCAACCGCCTAGCAACGCCCTAGCAACCACCCATAATACCCTAGCAACCACCTAGTAACACCTTAGCAACCATGCTAGCAACATGCTAATCATGCTAGCATCATGCTAGCAACATGCTAATCATGCTAGCAACATGCTATAAACATGCTAATCATGCTAGCATCATGCTAGCAACATGCTAGCAAAATGCTAATCATGCTAACATCATGCTAGCAACATGCTAATCATGCTAGCAACATGCTAATAATGGTAGCATAATGCTAACAACATGCTAATCATGCTAGCATGTTGGTAGCATGATGCTAACAACATGCTAATCATGATAGCATGATGCTAACAACATGCTAATCATGCTAGCATCATGCTAGCAACATGCTAATCATGCTAGCATCATGCTAGCAACATGCTATAAACATGCTAATCATGCTAGCAACATACTAGCAAAATGCTAATCATGCTAACATCATGCTAGCAACATGCTAATAATGCTAGCATAATGCTAACAACATGCTAATCATGCTAGCATGATGCTAGCAACATGCTAATCATGCTAGCATCTTGGTAAAAACTAGATAACCGCACGCTAGCAACCGAGCGGCGAGTTTTGCCACTGCAAGCACCACTTCACATTTTCTTCTGGAAATGTACATTCTAGTTATTCTTATTCTTCTTATTCTTATTCTTCTGGCCACTTTTTGACGCGCTACTCCTCCCGCAGTTTTTGTCACAGACCCATGAATGAGGTGTCAAAACGTGCGGCCTGTTCGGGAATGGTGTGCTATGACTTTTCTAAGAGATCGGGGGTACGATGTTCGCCCCAGGGGCGAAAAACGGCCCAAAAAAATCCCATAGACTTAACATTGCGAAAAACTTTGACGAGTCGTAGCTCGGAACGAGGATGTCGCAGAAACGTGAAATTTGCCACATTTGAAGAGGCTGACAGACTCTGTAAGAACATACCACACAATGGGGTAAAAGTTGCACCCCTGGGGGGCAGGAGCTGCCCAAAGTTGCCCCATTGACTTACTATGGTGTAGGACGGCCCATGAAATGCATGCGTTTCTCCTACTATGGTAAATTACATAGGGATTTTGTATTGAACATAGCTGTGGGTCACAGTGTCATAGAGACAAGGGGGCGGACTCATTTTACTCAGACAACCAATCAGTCTCTCAGGATCATTGTGAAGCTATCAAGCCACGCCCTAGCAACCATTTAGAGCACCTTAGCAACAACTCCCATAGACTTCCATTGAAAGAGATCGAAGGGATATCTCTGGACTGAATTGTCATAGAAACATGAGGGTGGTCTCGTTTGACTCGGGCCAGCAAACAGCCAATCATGAATCACCTCAACACTTGCTAGCCACGCCCTAGCAACCATTGTCGAGCACCTTAGCAACCAAAATCCAAAAAGGAATATCGTCCATTCTGAATGTCACAGAGGCATGGGAGTTGGTTTATATCATTCATACTGACAAGCAGCCTTTGGAGTTTCATGATTGGCAGCTGCCAAGCCACTCCCTAGCAACCAAACGGAGTACCCTAGCAACCATTTTGCAAGACCTATATCTCTGCATCAGAACATCGTATAGAGATGGGGGTTGGTTTATACATTCACATTGACTTTGGAGCTTCATGATTGGCAGCTGCCAAGCCACTCCCTAGCAACCAAACAGAGTACCCTAGCAACCGTTTTGCAAGACCAATATCTCTGCATCAGAACATCGTATAGAGATGGGGGTTGGCTCTTTTGACTCATGCTAGCAAACAGGACTTGCTACATGCTAAACATGCTAGCTGTGAATAGCTACATGCTAATATTGATTAGCTAAGTGCTAAATCATGCCATGAACATTATAAAAACTCTATAGTAACCAAATGTAAACACTACCAACCACCTAGTAACACCATAGCAACCATCCAGAATACCATAGCAACCACCTAAAACACCCTAGCAACTGCCTAGCAACACCATAGCAACCACCCAGAATACCCTAGCAACCGCCTAGCAACAACCTAGCAACCACCCAGAATACCCTAGCAACCACCTAGCAACCACTCAGAACACCCTAGCAACCGCCTAGCAACACCCTAGCAACCACCCAGAACACCCTAGCAACCACCTAGCAACACCCTAGCAACCACTCACAACACCCTAGCAACCGCCTAGCAACACCCTAGCAACCACCCAAAACACCCTAGCAACCCCCTAGCAACACCCTAGCAACCACCCAGAACACCCTAGCAACCGCCTAGCAACCACCCAGAACACCCTAACAACCGCCTAGCAACACCCTAGCAACACCCTAGCAACCACTCAGAACACCCTAGCAACCGCCTAGCAACACCCTAGCAACCACCCAGAACACCCTAGCAACCGCCTAGCAACACCCTAGCAACCACCCAGAATACCCTAGCAACCACCTAGCAACACCCTAGCAACCACTCAGAACACCCTAGCAACCGCCTAGCAACACCCTAGCAACCACCCAGAACACCCTAGCAACCGCTTAGCAACACCCTAGCAACCACCCAGAATACCATAGCAACCACCTAGCAACACCCTAGCAACCACTCAGAATACCATAGCAACCACCTAGCAACACCCTAGCAACCACTCAGAACAACCTAGCAACCGCCTAACAACACCCTAGCAACCACCCAGAACACCCTAGCAACCGCCTAGCAACGCCCTAGCAACCACCCATAATACCCTAGCAACCCCCTAGTAACACCTTAGCAACCATGCTAGCATCATGCTAGCATCATGCTAATCATGCTAGCATGATGCTAGCAATATGCTAATCATGATAGCATCTACCTAAAACATGTTTGCAACATGCTTATTTTTGCTAGCATCATGCTAACAACATGCTAATCATGCTAGCATGTTGGTAGCATGATGCTAACAACATGCTAATCATGCTAGCATGATGCTAGCATGATGCTAACAACATGCTAATCATGCTAGCATGATGCTAGCAACATGCTAATCATGCTAGCAACATGCTAATCATGCTAGCATCATGCTAGCAACATGCTAATCATGCTAGCATCATGCTAGCAACATGCTAATCATGCTAGCATCATGCTATCAACATGCTAGCAAAATGCTAATCATGCTAACATCATGCTAGCAACATGCTAATCATGCTAGCAACATGCTAATCATGCTAGCAACATGCTAATCACGCTAGCATAATGCTAACAACATGTTAATCATTCTAGCATGATGCTAGCAACATGCTAATCATGCTAGCATCTTGGTAAAAACTAGCTAACCGCACGCTAGCAACCGAGCGGCGAGTTTTGCCACTGCAAGCACCACTTCACATTTTCTTCTGGAAATGTACATTCTAGTGTTGTGATTACTATTCACCTAGACAAAACTTCGGCACGCTACTCCTCCCGCACCTTTTGTCGTAGACACATGAATGAGGTGTCAAATCGACCGGTTCATTGAGGAGAGGTGTGCTATGTCTTTTCTAAGCGATCGGTTTTATAATGTTCGTCCGGCGGGCGATAAATTAGCCGAAAAAAGTCCCATAGACTTAACATTGGCACAAAATTTGTTATATCATATCTTTTGACCAGAAGGTCATAGAGACTTGGGGTTGAGCTCTTTTGACTCGGCCTATCAAGCAGCCAATAAGTAGAGACATAATAACTTCATATTCGTGCCCTAGCAACCACTTAGGGCAGCCTAGCAACCATAAAACAACATATTCAAGCCATATCTCAGCTCCAGAAAATTGTAAAAACGTGCAGTTCAGCTTTTTTGACTCAGACGGTCAACTAGTCTTTAAATATCATCTCATAAACTGTATAAGCACACCATAGCAACCATTTAGGGTACCCTAGTAACCATACAAACACATGAATAAGCCATATCTAAGCTCCACAATATCGTACAGACAAGTTTGTTGTCTTGTATGCAATCATGCACATCACCGTAGCAACCGAGCGGCGAGTTTTGCCACTGCAAGCACCACTTCACATTTTCTTCTGGAAATGTACATTCTAGTGTTGTGATTACTATTCACCTAGACAAAACTTCGGCACGCTACTCCTCCCGCACCTTTTGTCGTAGACCCATGAATGAGGTGTCAAATCGACCGGTTCATTGAGGAGAGGTGTGCTATGACTTTTGTAAGCGATCGGTTGTATGATGTTCGTTCGGCGGGCGAAAAATTAGCCGAAAAAAGTCCCATAGACTTAACATTGGCACAAAATTTGTGAGATCATATCTTTTGACCAGAAGGTCATAGAGACTTGGGGTTGGGCTCTTTTGACTCGGCCTATCAAGAAGCCGATAACTAGTGAAATAATAACTTCATAGCCGTGCCCTAGCAACCACTTAGGGCACCCTAGCAACCATCAAACTACATTTCCAAGCCATATTTCAGCTCCAGAAAATAGAAGAAACATGGAGTTTGCCTTTTTTGACTCAGACTGTCAACTAATCTTTAAATATCATCTCATAAACTGTATAAGCACACCATAGCAACCATATAGAGTACCCTAGTAACCATACAAACACATGAAAAAGCCATATCTCAGCTCCACAATATCGTACAGACATGGTTGTTGGCTCATATGCAATCATGTACAACACCCTAGCAACCGAGCGGCGAGTTTTGCCACTGCAAGCACCACTTCACATTTTCTTCTGGAAATGTACATTCTAGTGTTGTGATTACTATTCACCTAGACAAAACTTCGGCACGCTACTCCTCCCGCACCTTTTGTCGTAGACACATGAATGAGGTGTCAAATCGACCGGTTCATTGAGGAGAGGTGTGCTATGTCTTTTCTAAGCGATCGGTTTTATAATGTTCGTCCGGCGGGCGATAAATTAGCCGAAAAAAGTCCCATAGACTTAACATTGGCACAAAATTTGTTATATCATATCTTTTGACCAGAAGGTCATAGAGACTTGGGGTTGAGCTCTTTTGACTCGGCCTATCAAGCAGCCAATAAGTAGAGACATAATAACTTCATATTCGTGCCCTAGCAACCACTTAGGGCAGCCTAGCAACCATAAAACAACATATTCAAGCCATATCTCAGCTCCAGAAAATTGTAAAAACGTGCAGTTCAGCTTTTTTGACTCAGACGGTCAACTAGTCTTTAAATATCATCTCATAAACTGTATAAGCACACCATAGCAACCATTTAGGGTACCCTAGTAACCATACAAACACATGAATAAGCCATATCTAAGCTCCACAATATCGTACAGACAAGTTTGTTGTCTTGTATGCAATCATGCACATCACCGTAGCAACCGAGCGGCGAGTTTTGCCACTGCAAGCACCACTTCACATTTTCTTCTGGAAATGTACATTCTAGTGTTGTGATTACTATTCACCTAGACAAAACTTCGGCACGCTACTCCTCCCGCACCTTTTGTCGTAGACCCATGAATGAGGTGTCAAATCGACCGGTTCATTGAGGAGAGGTGTGCTATGACTTTTGTAAGCGATCGGTTGTATGATGTTCGTTCGGCGGGCGAAAAATTAGCCGAAAAAAGTCCCATAGACTTAACATTGGCACAAAATTTGTGAGATCATATCTTTTGACCAGAAGGTCATAGAGACTTGGGGTTGGGCTCTTTTGACTCGGCCTATCAAGAAGCCGATAACTAGTGAAATAATAACTTCATAGCCGTGCCCTAGCAACCACTTAGGGCACCCTAGCAACCATCAAACTACATTTCCAAGCCATATTTCAGCTCCAGAAAATAGAAGAAACATGGAGTTTGCCTTTTTTGACTCAGACTGTCAACTAATCTTTAAATATCATCTCATAAACTGTATAAGCACACCATAGCAACCATATAGAGTACCCTAGTAACCATACAAACACATGAAAAAGCCATATCTCAGCTCCACAATATCGTACAGACATGGTTGTTGGCTCATATGCAATCATGTACAACACCCTAGCAACCGAGCGGCGAGTTTTGCCACTGCAAGCACCACTTCACATTTTCTTCTGGAAATGTACATTCTAGTTTCATTTTGCTGCTCTCATAATTGCTTTTTGAGATATTTATAAACAACTGTGCCTACCCAGATAGCAACATTGTTTTGTCCCAGATCCGGCCCACATCTGGCACCCGTGGAATGATGATCTGGCCCACATGCAGCGTTTAATGATGGCACTTGGGTGGACCGCTCCTGTCTGCCAGATCTGGGCCACAAGCAGGCCATAGCCTGCAGGCCACAGCCACTTATAAAACTGTGAAAATTAATCATAAGTAGAAGTTTATACTAGTTCAAGTTTGCTCGGTTTGAAAATTAATCATATATAGAAGTTTATATTCGAGTTTGCTCGGTGTGGATGTATTGTTCTGTTCTAGTGAGGTTCTGTGACTCAACTTTGAAGGGAAAATATATCGCCTATGGGGTCAAACCCTGTTCCCCAATGGCATCTGCTGAAGCCTTATCAAGCAAAAGCCTCCTGACCCGCTCGAGACATAATTACCCCTCAGGTCTCAGCAAGATCTCACCAAGATGGTAGGTTCCAGCGAGCAATTTCGACACTTAACATACCTTGTTTATTCGTGTAGCCTGCCTTCCAGAGAATAAATATGCACACGCTTTGGAATTCATCCATTGGGTTATCATGCAATCAAACAAATCAAGAGTTCTAGGCTTTGATGGGTTGTTCTTATTTATTGTCATTTTGCTGTTCTCATAATTGCTGTATGAGATATTATAAACAATTTTGGGTAACACTTTACTTGAAGGGGTGTACATAAGACTGACATGACACCTTCATAACCATGACATGACATATGTCATGAATATGAAGTAGGGTTTATGCATGTTTATGACAACTGTCATTAAGTGTCTTTCGCTCAATAATGCCATTTTGAATGCAAATATGACATTGTTTAAGATGTCTTTGTTATGACACCTTGACATAAACCATAACATCATGACCTGTCAGTGTCTTTGTCATGACAACATGACATTAAATTAAGTTAAACTGTCATGTGGTTGGTTTTGACATTGGCTGTCATAAGGCCATTATAACTGTGTCATGAATATTTTTCGTGACCTCAACTACAGTGGTACAAATTTAATTTGTCATTAAACAGTTATAATGGCTTCATGACAGCCAAACAACCAGCCACCTGACAGTTTAATGTAATGTTAACCAATAAAGCTAAGTGGTTTCTTAAGTTTGATAATTAATCTGCTATGTCATGTTTATGACAGGTTGTGTTGTCTTAGTAATGTCAAGTTGTCATGACAAAGACACTGACAGGTTTTGATGTATTGGTTTATGTCAAGGTGTCATAACAAAGACATCTCAAACAATGTCATATTTGCTTAAAAATGTCATAATTGAGCGAATGACACTCAATGACAGTTGTCACAAACATGCATAAAACTTCCTTCATATTCATAACATGTGTCATGTCATGATTATGAAGGTGTCATGTTAGTCTTATGCACACCCCTTCAAGTAAAGTGTTACCCAATTTTGCCTAGGGTCTTGAAGTTCACACCACATGTAGCCACTTACATGTAAGCTTACTTGGCATATGTAACTCTTTAGGTATTTACAGCACCACTTGTCACTATATGATAAAAGTGTGAAAATTAATCATAAGTAGAAGTTTATACTAGTTCAAGTTTGCTCGGTGTGAAAATTAATCATAAGTAGAAGCTTATATTAGTTCAAGTTTGCTCTGTTTGGATGTATTGTTCTGTTCCAGTGATGTTCTGTGACTTAACTCGCTGTTGTCATTTAAAAAATTGGCTGCTTGGTCGTCATTAAAAAAAACAAAAAAACTTTAACAAACAAAAATTGCTCCGAACATTTGTCTAAATTAACTTAATAAAGAAATGAAAAGAAACATAACTACTTTGCTTTGAAAACAAAGCTGTTTGAGCTGAATAGAGCTGTTTGAGATGAATAGAGCTGAATAGAGCTGTTTGAGCTGAATAGAGCTGTTTGAGCTGAATAGAGCTGAATAGAGCTGTTTGAACTGAATAGAGCTGAATAGAGCTGAATAGATTTGAAGCCAGTGCAAACATCATCTTCAGAAACATTTTTCCATTTTCTCCAAGTAAATGAAAGCCGTTATTTTGTTTCTGTCAGTTATCTGTCATCATGATTCGGTTCCACATTCTCAGTGAATTTTTTTGGGCTCATTGTTTTTTCCACTAACAGTCAAGGGAAGATCCATTATATTTATCTGCTTCCTGCTTACTTTTCTTTTCTTTTCCTAATCAGGGTTCACAGAGGGCATCATTGAGCTTGTAGTAGATATCCGTTTATTGTCAAACCAAATCAAGTGTTAATGGACAGAGATATATGAGGATTTTTACTCATGATTTTCTCTAAACAAAAAATCCCCATGACCCACAGCAATCAACATCTGCCACTTTAACTTTAATCAGAATTGCCATTGAGTTCCAGGTAATCCAGTCTGGATCTGAAGTAATTTAAAATAATAGTTGTACAAAACTGTGCCCAAATGCCAGATCTGTGCACAAACTATACACACATAGCTCTTGAAATAATGCCTCTAAATTACTGACCTGTATTTCAGGATTTAAAAAAAAAGTGGTAGAATAAGCAAAGAATAAGTATAACAATAAGTAGAGACACGTTTAATTAAGAGTTTTAGTATCCTGAAGAAAATTTTAGTCACTGTTGACTCCTTGATAATCAAGTACACTAACTTTAGAACAAACTTTATTAGGATCAAAATTGTTGGTTGTAGCAGAAATTTTGCCAAATAAATTTTTCACACAATACATATTTAAATTGTTTATGTTTATTAGATTATAACTGAAAGTTCTTCAAACAAGAGTGAAACAATAAAATCCATTTATAAAATATAATTTATTTTATGTAATTTAATTAAATGTGATATGTATTTATATGTATTTATTAAATCTCATTTAATTTATGTAATTTATTTCATGAGAGACATCAAACTAGCACAACATATTTATTTCGTTGCCAGGGACAACGGTCCAACAAAATAAGTAATTAAAGGGATATTCCTTTCAAAAAATGAAAGTTATCTCATCATTTGCTCACCCTTATGTCATTCCAAACCTGTATGCATTTCTTTCTTCTGCTTACCACAAAAGAAGATTTTTTTAAGATCGTTGATAACCAAACTGTTTTGGTTCCCATTAACTTCCGAAGTATTTTTTGTCCATACAATGGAAGTCTACGGGAACTGAAACTGTTTTACCAACATTCTTCAAAACATTTTTTTTTCTGTGTTCCACAAAAGAAAGAAAGTCATACAGGTTTGGAACGACATGCGCATGAAAAAAATATTGAAATTGAGATACAGAATTTTTCTATATCTTTGATTATCCCTTGATCAAAAGAGCCAATCCCCTGATATTCTGGCCCTCCTTTAATTTTCACAGGCCAAAATTCTATCACTTAGAAAAGAAATAGCTCACCCCTCACTCAAAATAAATGGAGACAAGAAATATAAAGGAAACTGAAATTTGATTGACTGAATTGCTCTTTGTGGGATAATTTGCAATTCAACCCCTCATTGAGTTATTATTTACATGTGTATCTAACACAGTGTCTTTTTTAGAAATGTTTTCAAGAGTTTCCTGCATCTTGACCAGTAAGGCCATAGCGTTATTGCAAATTATCCCACAAAGAGCAATTCAGTCAATCAAATTTCAGTTTCCTTTATATTTTTTGTCTCCATTTATTTTGAGTGAGGAAGTTAATTTCATCATATTGCCATGCAAGGAAGAGAGAGTGAGAGGACATGTGGTGACAAGGAGTCCAGGCTTGTTCAAAATCCCCCCAAAACAAGAGGAAAGAACATTTAGAGCCCACAGACTATCCAG
The DNA here is from genome assembly GCF_029890125.1 of Rhinichthys klamathensis goyatoka. Taxonomy (NCBI): domain Eukaryota; kingdom Metazoa; phylum Chordata; class Actinopteri; order Cypriniformes; family Leuciscidae; genus Rhinichthys; species Rhinichthys klamathensis. Next base: position 133,692 of record NW_026606757.1, read on the forward strand.
TTGTAAAATCCACCTTATTCCAGGATGCATAACACTAACCAGATGAGCTTGTTTGCATATTACCAAACCAGTCCAGAATTCTTTCCCATTTTAGGTATTTTGTTTGAAATCAGCCTTTCTTATCCCAACTGTGATTGCAGTATTACCACCGTTCCAAACCTCATTATTGTTTCACCATTGCTCTTTCTGCCCACCTCAGTGGAAATGATTGTTTGGTAGATAATCAAACGATATACTGTGGACACACTACAGAGTAAGGAAATTATGTAGTGATGATTCACATCAAATTGACCTTTAACTCTCTGGGGTCGGCGGTCTCGCCGGCGATACCAGCTCACTTTTTTCCTTATCAGTGCAAAAGAGACTCAAATTACTCTGTTAATTTTGATCTTACATATAAGTGTTGTACATCATTCGATCCTGTTAAGTTTGTATTTTTTTGTGGAACCTCACAATAAAAACAAAGTGTTGTGCTTTTCGCCTAATAAAGAAAAATAAACATGATGCGCGTTCTGCGTTCTCTCTGTCAGTGAAGTCCATTCTGAAACGCGTCCGAAAAATCATCTGTAACTCTGCAAATACTCAGTCAAACAGGTATACAGGCACACAGGCATGAAGCCTGAATTATCTTCTTTTAAATGAAGTAATTTATATTAAAAAAAAAATTTCTCATTTTATGTAATCTGTACGAAAAGAGAGAGATGATAGTCGTTCTCGTCTCAGCTCATTAAAGTTAATTTGACCACGCCCACGGAGCGCGCGCTCTATTCAAACACAAATGCTCTGAGGCGATCCACGCCCACACCAGCTGGATAACCACCGAAAGAGACACATATTACGATGCTGTGAGGAATAATAGTACTATCTTAATAATAATCCTGGAAAAAATTACCTCAGAAGTAGGCTACAGGTAGTTTCATTTGGAGGAGCAACGGATCCAGCCGAGGAAATAGGTAGGCTACATTCTTTATTTTCAAGTGCTTTGTTCTAATCGCGATATGGAATAGTGTCGGTAAACAAAAAGACTGTTTGGATCGCGTTTTTGTGTGTGAATGAATGAACAGCTTTTACCTAAGTATATTCCAATACTGAGATGAGTAAAAATCGACTGAAATATGTTGAAATAAAATATTTTTGTATAAGCAACGTATTAAACTGCAAATTAACATTTATATGTCCTAATCATAAAAACGATATGTTACATATGAAAGACAAGATGTCGTTTTTACTGTAAAATACTGCCACATCAAATAAGCTTGTTGCTAAGATGTTATTATAGTGTTTGTTCGATTGTAAGCTATATTCAAACTAATTAATCCGCAACTGTGAAATATGTATGATAAAATGTATACTTTAGTATATAATACAAAGAAAGATTACATTTGAAATATAGTTAAAATTTTAATTGTTGTTGTAATTGTAACCTTTTTATTAAAATAGCAAAAATATATGTAGGCTACATATAAATAAATCTTAGGTAAATCTTAAAAGCTCAATATAAGCCTCCTCTTTAAATTATTTGTATTGTGTTTTATTAGTGACACATTTGGGATACATTCCCAAACTTTCTGTAAAAACAGTATGATAATTAACTGCACAATTACTAGAAATTTTTACATTTGATATTATACAATTTGCAAGCACAATTTGAAAAATAAATAAATAATTGGAACTGTGAACCAATTTTGTATTATATAGGCATATATATATATATATATATATTGTCATTGCATTCTTGTGGCTCAGTGACACACCTGAATGAAAGGCTCATTAGTATGCAGCCCCATTATGCGCTCATTATGCGGGCCCATTGTCTTCTCAGGTGTGAATCACAGCAGGTCACACCCCTGCGCATATTGCCTTTCCAAACAAAAAGTGTCATTTTTAAATTTAAACCAATCTATTGTTTTATGTGAATGATAAGACAGGATGATTTTCAGATCATTTTGAAGAAAAAACTCTAGGCCACAACATCCATTAGTCAAAAGTCTTGTGGACACATATTTAGTATGTGTTTTGTGGCCTTATTTCAGAAACTTTAAGTTTTAGTTTTTTCAATAACCACGCATAAACAATATTCTCTCAAAAATACAAAAATGTACATACATGTTGATAACACATTATGGTAGCCCTGTGTGTGCTAAATAGAGTGTAATTACACCTTTGCCAGTAATATGTTTATAAGCAACTGAAAAAAGCACAAATGTCAGAGTATGTCGAAACATCTCAAGGACCCCAAAAACACCTTGGACCCCAGAGGGTTAATGTTTATAGGAGATATGATTTTAAAAAATATATATTTCATACATTTCATTATTGGGGAGGGTGCTGTACATTTAGAAGACTAATTTATTGGCCACTAGATTATGTTCTCAAGAAAGATGTTTAGTTTCCTGAAATGTGCAAGAGGTCTTAATGGGGTATTTATGGAGACAAATATTGCTCTACATATGTTATGTACTATTAATTGATTGTTTCTGTAGTCCTTGATATAAAAGGTTTGCCTTAAAATTGTATATTTATTATTTTGTAGTCTTTCATCTGTGAGATGAGCCAGAGACTTTGCACAGCTGAATAACCGCTTACTTTAGATTCAATTGTTCTGTTAAATGTCCTATTAGCTGTCTTGCTTCCAATTATTTTTGACATTTCCACTTGCACAGTACAATGTGACATGGCCTTTGATTATAGAGAATGACTAAGCCAGTCAAAGGGCTGGAAGAAGTTCTACTATCTTTTTTAAAACCAAAGTGGAATTCAACTGACATATAAAATGGTTATCTAACTGAGAGCAATTCTGAGACTATGGTGGTTTTAAATCCTTTGGGTTTTGGGGTTCTGTTAAAAAACAGAAGATATAAGAAACAAAAGACTGGGTAAACTGGATATGGCAGATTACATCATGACAGATTGCACAGATTTGTGAGAATAATGGAAATTAAATTGGGGAAGTCAAATAAAGTGTTTTATTAATTCACTTCTAAAACAAAATCACACATTCACATGTGTAAATGTGGCCAGTCCAATCCATTTTCTTTAAACTGAAACTGTCGTCTTCTCTGTCGTCTTCCCATGTTAAAGATGGAACCCAGGTGGATGTTGTCTAGTTGTGCCCCAACTAAAGCCCAGTGAAATATTGTATAAAACCCACATGGGCAACTGTCATGGGGCCAACATGGAGCCCGTGGACAAACCCTCTTACAACCCGTATTTCAGCCCATATTGCAGTTTGCAGTTTCTCTCATCCACAATACGAGTGAACCATCTTGGGTAATATAAAGCCAATAAACTTTGCAGTCCTTTGTTCTCAACAAGAGTCATTGTACTAAAATATTCTGTAAGAAACTCTGAATATATTGTATTTTTATACTCAGTCAAAAGCAAGGCATCATGAGACGATTAAAGTAATCAGTCTTTTTGTGCATTTGTTATATACATGGCCTTGTATATTATATTGATTGCCCTGGTTCAGTAAGATTTTTTTCAGCTTTTAAGACTCAATGATCTAAACATCATGACATACAGTATATAGTAAAGAATAACAACAAAAGCATCACACATCACCTGCTTTGCCATGGTTTCATGCTTTCAATTGATAACTAAACAAATGTGGTTCACTCCATTGAGTTTATTTAGAGTATGATGAATGTATTGATATTTTCTATATCAAGTAGCATTTACCAGTAGCAGCCCCATTCAGGTTGTATCGACATGATGCTTGATACAAACTGAAGCACCTGCAACACTGTCATGAATGAATAACGCTTTTCCAAACCAAATAAACTCCTGCTGGGTGTTGATCTTAATTTAGGCCTACTACGGCTAGCTAGAGCCTCTTTTGACAACTTTGTCTTGTGATTCTAATAAAAAATGGCAGTCATTGACTCTTCAAGGTCTGTAATCCTCTCATATTGTTTCAAAATGTAAGGATTCTGGAATTACATCCCTTCTTATGATGCCCACTCAGAGGAACCCTGCAGTCTGCACACTGAACACCAGCCACGTTTCAGGAGATCTTAATCAACTTTCCACCAAACAAAACACTTGAGCTCTGTTAGGGGTCTCATCAGGTTCTCTATGAGTTTTTGTGTTTTTGCTAATAGCCACATACTCATGAGAAACCAAGACAATGATGAATCTAGAGGTAACGTGGCACATTAAAGGCCATGTAGGCCTATAAAAATGGACCAAGTCGCCACCAACATCAGACCAGCTTGCAAGAGAAGACAAGAGACAGCAGCTGAACCACTAAAGCAACGCTCTGCATCAAGAATGAAGCTCTCCATTGGGACCATCCTCATCACTGTTGCACTTTTGTCAGAGTGCTATTTCAGAACCGCTGCCATTGCCATGACCAAAGCTGATGAAACGGAGTCAGATCTGCAAGGCTTGGGCGAGAAATTGGAGGAGAACTCTCTGAGATCTGCACCAGGGAACTCCAGGATCATCGTGGTAGCCGACTCCAATCTGCTGAGAACCCTGACATCTCTGAACAATGGAGCGCATCATCTCAGTCTACCTGAGAGCCTTCTCAGCACAGAGCGCAGAGATGTCAGTTCAGACTTGAGCCCGAGCATCGCCATCATCAGAAGAGACACCATGAGGTGCATGGTGGGAAGAGTGTATCGGCCATGCTGGGAGGTGTAGGTCTTCTGGGATGACGAGGAGAATGCAAGCTGCTGATGACAACAGATTCACCTTCTCTAATCCACTGTTGCTTAGTGAGAATGTAAAAGTGTATGCTATTTATCTAAAATGTATCTTGCAATTAAACATAGAAAAGATTATTCTACAAGATCTTATCTGTTCTCGTCTGTTCTAATTCAACATATTTTCTTTTATTTCATGTCACATTTAAATATGTGATCTGAGGGTGTCATGATCAGTGACATACCATACATTTTTTTACTAGATAAATGTGATATTTTAGCATTTAACATTTTTTTTTCTAAATTAAAATATTTTCTACAACCTTAGTTTAATATGAAGACTGGAGTATTATTAGACATTTGTATGCTGAATTACCATAGTTCATAGTTTTTGTCTTTTGATGAAAATATCCTTTATAATTTAGACAATATTTTGTCCTGCCGTAATCATTAATGACAGTCAGTTTTACTCTTAAACTTTTAGTTGACGAAAAATTAAACCAAGACAAACATTTTTTATATTAATATAGACATTTCATAAACATTATGAAAACTGTCCTTGTTTTGTGCTCCTGGGCACCTGAAATTATAACATTGTAATACAATATTTTAAATTATTTATGCTTTAGCTTGTCAGTGTTCATTTATATGGGACAAAAAGTTTGGAAAATAGACAGATGGATAGTCAATGTGTTTACACATTTTAGTGCATTTTTAGTGCATTGTTACGGAAAGAGCGTGAATTACATATTATGTTCAGCGTGTAATTTAGTTAAATTCACTTGTGCTGCGCATTTGAGTATTTTTTTGCAGGTGCAAGTTGTAATATTGCGTTTATGTTGTGTATAGATTAATCTCATACAGCATATGCATTTGCAGTAGCATGCTTTCAAAACATTTCAGTTTACTGGTGGTAATTCTTTATTCAGCTTTATCTAAGCAGCACAAGCGGGTCAAAACCTGACATTAATAAGGGATGAAAAACGTAGACGAAGTAGATCCAAATATAAACATGAAAGTACTATAAAGTAAACTGAGGCAGTGTAATATCAAAGAACACAAACGAAACAGTGTGCCGTATACTGGACAATGAATGGGAACTAAAGAGGAACTTACACAGTGATGAACCAAATACAGACAGGTGTGCTAATTAATCAAATGATGAATAACCGTGGTAAATAATGATAAACGGGAACACAGAAAACAAAGATGAGCAAACTAAAAGTCATTGAAAATTAAACTACAGCAAACTAAACTGAATGTACAGAATGCCCCCCTCCGGGAAGGCGTGACCTTTCACAGTAACATGACTGAGAAGGTTGTTGAGGAGGCGGACGAGGGGCTGGTGAAGGACGGGAGACAGGAACAGATGTCAGCAGGAGAAACCAAGGTGGTGATGATGGTGGGAGGAGCCAGGGAGGTTGAGGATTGGAGGAGTAGCCAGGCGAGAATCAACAGCATAGCCAGGATGAAAGCCCATGGTGGAGTCGATGGAGGGAGGAGCCATGTTGGAGACTTGGAGACTGTTAGTGGAATGATGGAGATGAAGCCGATGGTAGTGGAGCCCGGGGCACAGATGAAGAGCAGATGGGACCGGGCGGCATCGATGGTCCTTCATGGGTCGACATTTCATTCGATAACGTTAGGCAGTTTATATGCTGTTTAATGTTTGATGATCACGTTGTTTGATATTTACATAAGAAATCTTCTATCACTTGTTTCTGCTTCTTTACCTGTGTTTTGATCCACGTGATAGCGCCCCCTATCGCATAACAGTGAAAACATGTATAGCCGGAAAATTCAATTGCGGGGAAAGAGTAAAGAAGATTTGAAGTAAATTCCTATGTACACTAGAAAACTAGTCTACACAAAAATCCAGGTACTCAGAATTAGGAACGTATCTGTTTTGTTTCATTAATACAGTGTATACTTTTTCTTGATTTACCCCGAAAGAATGGACGTGAAATGTGACAACATTATACAAAACATAATAATAATTAATACTTTCTGAACATTGATTCTCAGTTTTTATTCACCTCTTTTTATGGTCTCTCAATAGAATTCATAAAAGATGTTAATGTGAATTATTGTTCTAATAGGGGCACATTGTAATGCAGTGTAACAGCGTGCCCCACCTATGCAACTGGGATTTAAACCCTGCTAATGTCTGCTAGTTAGCATTAAAGAAGATATCAACTGTTAAAAAAAAACAGATTGGAGATTAAAATAATATCAGATTTGCCTACTTTTAAATAAACACAAAAAAAAAACAGAGATGAAAAATGAATATAAGTAAGAAATTAAATTTTGCTGTGGTTAAATAAATGTTTAGTGATATCTTCCAAAGATTTCTTAATTTTGGTGCAATATTTTCTCTATATAGTGTTGATATGGCAACTAGTAAATACACTAAGTTTTGTCATGCTAGCATGGAAGTATTTAAAACAAGTGTGTTACCACTAGCCCCGCGTTAGTTTGTGCCTTGCTCACCCCTAGTACTCATTTGCCCTGCATTACTTCCTGCATAGTTACCTATTACAGTAATGACACACCATTATTCTAAAGTGTTACCCAGTATAATTGAGTATTCTAACTATACTTGGCTTGTAGTTGTGTTTACTCTTTTGATTGAGTAGCCTATTAAATACTTTTTTCATGTAGTTTTACATATTGTCTTGAAATTACATTGTTTGAAAATATTGATTCATAAAGAAAACCACATAATTGTACTAAACGTGTGAAATTAATGCGAAAAAAAATAATAATAAGTAGGTTTACACAAACTGAAAAAGTCAAAATATAACAGTAACAGTAATTTTGGGGGGTGGATTTAAAGTAATGTAATTGTCTGGTTTTAGGTTTCTGTTGAACACAGCACATCTAGGTTATGATCTGTAATCATATCATTTACAAGAAGTGCTTTTGAAGAAAGGGATTGTATATCCAGCAAACCGAGCTTTATCATTTGTTCATCTGTATTATATCTGTTTTTTATTTGTTGAACATCTACTAAAATGTTACCCTTAAATGGGTTTGAGAGTTTTATTTACTAATTCAAGGAAGAGACACAGTCTCTATATGGATTGGGTATAACCTTCATGCTGATCTGGTCTACTGAGAGGGGAGTTAACCTTTTGCATCTTTCTAATTAAAATGTCTACCATGATCAGAAGGCAAGCCTTATCTGTATGTTGTGCTGAAATGCTTATTCTGTCAAATGCAGACAGTAAAGGAGATGACAGGCAACCTTGAAAAGAAGGTTCACAATGCTGACTGACAAAAGAAAAACACAGGATTCTACATCACACATTTTGGGCAATAAAAATAGATCCTGGGTTATTCATCCACAATAATGAGAACTTGTAAAACGAACATTGTGAGAGCACTTACATGTCAGAGTTTAATACTTAAAATTATGGGTTTATTCAAAATGAAAGAGGTCTATAATACATTAGGAAAGCAATCCCATTCATTTAAAGGGCATCTAATTAAGCGCCTAAAACAGGGTTATTCTCTGTCTTGTTTTCATTGTTAAGTATTTGTTTGCTCGTTTTCCTTTTTGATTTAATTTTCCCTATGTGTTTCATTAGTTCATTCCATTCAACTGTGCCTTGTTAATCACCTTGTTAATTATCTCGTTTGCTCCTTTGTTTGACTGTGCATTTATACCCTCAGTTAGCTTCTGTGCTTTGTCTTGTGTTAACGTTACTACCTGGAAGTTATCGTCTGTTATAAACAGAGATATATTTCTTGATTTCTACTAAATACCACTTTAATGATCCTCAAGCCTGATCTTTCTGAATCCACCAGCCAGCAGGTGTGACATGACATCTGAGGACTAATTCTCATTTTCTCAGTTATTTTGCTTTATTTCCAGATTCAATCATAGGCCCGTTCTTACGTACTAGAGCATGTTACGTACATGCACACTCTTCAAAAAGGGTGCTTTAAATCTCTTGACAAAATAAAATGTCAATTGCATTTGTATATATTCAAAATAAAAGATATAGTTTGTACTGAATGTCAGCTAGCTTATTTTGCTCAAGATAAGAATTTATTAAGCCCACATGTCATGCAAACAATAAACTATGCTTCTAACCACTGTGAGATCTGTTGTTCCAATTACAGAAGTTTGCGATGCTGTTTGCAAATGTTCGTTGGAATTATGGTTTCAGGAAACACGACTCGTTGAACTATGCTGATAACGACGGAACTTGCGACCATAGATGGCTAATGATGCTTTTAGGAAACGCACCCCAGAACCAGACATATTTGGTCTATATAGGCCGGTCTAAAGCTGCAAGGTTCTGCATCAAACTAATTTCTTTCCACACTTCGCAAGTGACGACTACTACATAGCTAGCTGTCAACAGCCAGATGGAGAACATTAAGAAACATGAAAAAAAAAAAAAAAGTGACCCGATTATTTTGAAAATCGTGCAGTCTGAACTCGGCATAAGTTGTAACTAATGCCGAGTTCAGACTGCACGATTTTCAAAATAATCGGGTCACTGTTGTTTTCACACTGCATGACTATCTGGGGTAACATTCAGTTGCTGCTGTGTTCACACTGCACGATGGATCGGCGACAGGAGGTTTCACACTGCATGACTTTACAAAAGAAAGAATCGCCGACAACTTCTGCCTGGTCCGCAAACTACGTTTCACAACCAAACAAACGCGAGAAGTGATAAGGAAATAACGGAAGATCACGCGTGCGTGAGACCGGAGTTCTCGCGCGACACTGAATTTGTTATTAAAAATGATAGCATACAAATTGTCTGTGCACTGATTTGTAGCGAAAATGAAAAAATAATAATAAACAGTTTATGCAGGAAATGGTTGGGAAGATGAGGGGAGCAAGGACTGTGTTTTGCAAAGAGAGTTGGGGGTAAATAAACAATTTTGCAAATGTCCTGCTGTTGCTGCTGGTCATGCAAATGTTTGTGCTTTGTTTTTGTTTGATATAATTGTAAATATAGGCCTATCTATTAAAATACTGATATTCTGGTCTATAACTCCTCCTCCTCCTCCCTGTATCTTGCTCTCTCATTGGCTGTCGGTCATCGCCGATGTAGTTTTCAGTCAGAACACATTCACACAGCAGGATTGTGAATCGCCGACAGGTCCAGATATTTAGCATGCCAAATATCTCACGGGCGTCGGCGACTCGTCGGCGATTCTCTCAGATCGCGTCTTTGCTCATTCACACTGCGTGATTGTCACTCGCGTGAACGAGCACCGATTTGCCTGTGATTTCGGGCATTTGTCGACGATTTCTCAAAACCTGTCGGCGAGCCAAAATCGGGGCTAAAATCGTGCAGTCTGAACTCTGCATTACGCACTACTAAATATTTTTACGTTGCACCATTAAACTTAGTTTAAACGTAACTCTACGCTCCAACCATAGACTGTAAAAAAAATGGACAAAGCGTCTGTGACGACACCCATAGACTTTCTGAATAACGGTTTTGAGGCCGTTTATGGGGGGTATGGGCGGCGCCATCTTTTGAAAATCTTGGTAAATCCTAACCCCGCCCACCTTCTGGCCAATCCATATATGGGTAAAAGGGCGGGCTTTGTGTGAGACTGAGCTGGCCGGTGGACACGCCTCTTCAGTCTCTTCAGCCAAGCAGCCTCAGCTATCTGTAACGTTACAAGATCGACTGGCAGACTAGGCTACTAGGCTACTTTTTACAGTCTATGGCTACTACATTCACTGCAAAGCTGCTGAAGAGTACAACCAATCAAAATATATTAACACTCCAATGTGGGACATATCAGTCTATTCCTATATTACATTTATTCATTTGGCAGACGCATTTACAGTGTTTCAAACGTCAGTTATAACCGGTTATAACCATAGGTAAAGTACCTCGGACGCTAACTTATCTGAGGCGGTTTAATGCTAACTGTTGCAGTGCCACCGCCCACAAACATTGATGCTAAATAGTGCTAACTACGTGAAATAGTAGTGGAATGTCACTTACCGGAAAAAAATGGAGCGAAGTACTCCTACAGTGTGGGTTAATGCAGTTTATAGCAGAGCAACCTATTTTATGTACGATATTTCAATACAAATGTTCAGAAAGGATACAGAGGTGGTATGATGTGTTGTGTCAGACCATGGCCGAGACGTCAAATTTCAGGAATTCCACTCGGTGCAGCCCGTTATCGGCTGTCAATCAAAGTTAACCATGCCCTTATTTGTCATACATTTTATATCTCATTGTGTAGCATGTCTTGTTTTTATCAATATTTATTTATTGATCCTTATTCATTTAATTTCAAATACAGTTTCTGAATGTTATTTATATATAAAAACACTTATAATATTCATGATCAAGTATCATATCAAATGGAAACTTATTTTTACCGTTAGTAACGTGAGGCAAAATAAGTTAGAATGAAGGAAACTGAAATTCACGACATTTCAACACAACTTCTGCTCACGTATTTGAAGGCTGCTATTGGTTCATCGAGGCTAAATGTCATATTATGCGACTACGCATTACTTTACGGAGAGTTTATGACCTACTAGTTACGTTCTACCTTACGAACAAATGGTGCAACGGAATAAAGTACAGAGTTAGTTACAAACTAGCTAGTAGTTACTAAGCCTCTAGTGTGGACTTTAGGTTACAATTTAAGAAAGAACTTACGAACGGCTGGTGCAACCCTACCGTGAGGAGCAGTGTTTTAGTGGTGTGTGTTAGTGACAGTAAACAGAGTTATATTGCTTATAGAATATTTCAAATCAGTCACTAATGAGGTTCCATGGAGGTGTTTAAATCACTGGAGGTCAGCAAGTATCTATCCTTATTGTCCATATGGTGCGTTCACGTGCTATGGTAATTATGGTAAATACCAAAAGCTGACATGGAAAATGCACATGAACACCCCCTCATGTGGTATTTTCCACTGTGCAGCTCGTAGAATATTTTGATGCACGAGTTGCCGAGATGAGATAACCTTTGACCTTTTCAAAATGGCGGAGAGCAACACGAGAGTCGTGAATGGTAAAAATATGTACAAATCATGATCTAGAAAATATACAGCATATTATTTACCATAGCACGTGAACGCACCATAAATCGCTGGAGGTCAGCAAGCATTAGGTGTTTCTTATCAGGCAGCTGATCACTGTCTGCACTCTCCATTGGATAGTCACTGCGTCCCATTGCTACTCATTTGCATTAGGTTAAATTAAACTTTGTCGCACTTCCAACAGTTGCTATACTCAAAAAACGAATGACTCAAAATGTCATTATTAATGATCAGTATGCATTCAAAAAGATGTAAATCCTCAGATCTCTGAAAGAAATCTCTGAGGATTAATTTTGTTGAAAAAAGAAAGAAAAGAATAAATAAATTGTGAGATTAAAAGTAGATTAATGATTTGCAGGAATGCCAGCACAACAAAAGTCTGTGTATGGAGATAACCTTAACACCAGTGCATGCAAAATAACTGAGAATTACTTTGGAAAAGACCTCACATTTTTTCAAGTAATTATACCCTTTTTACAGTTTAAAAAAGAAAATCTGACATCTGGAAACATTTTATTCTTCTGTTATTCATCTGTCTCCTTGAAGGAAAATGTTGAGCTTTCTAGGAAAAAAATAATAAACAATTGTTAAAATCTGGCTAATGTTAAGTAAGTACTAAGTACAAAATGATTCTTGTGTTGGCTTGAGGCCAAATTAATAATTCTGATATTCAAAAGCTTAGAGCCGTGTTTCACAGAAGTCTCCTGATAACGCTCTGACATGCATAATGAGAGTATAAGCATATTCATTTATAATGACAAATACAAGATAAATTATACAATATTCAGTATAAATCCAACAAAACTATACATTTGAGATTACATGTACTAAAATAATCATTTTCACTGTTTAAAAGACACACTTTTTGTAACATTATCTTGATTTGTAATGTCATTGTAACACCAAAGCCCAAACAATCCCATTACTATCTATACAGCTTCACTGAGCATATGGTGCCCACAGTATTGAGCAACAGGCGGTGATTGAATTTTCCATTTCTCATTTAAATCATTTTGGTAACACTTTCTATGAAGATCATGCGTATAATGAATTATAGCTCCATTTATACTTATTTAAAAGTAAGTATTACTTTTAAATACATTTATAAAGACTCATTAAGACCTGTACTTATTATACTGCATAATAAGAACAATTATAGTTACTTTTATATTTTTTATAATTACTTAAAAGTCATGAATTAGCTTTTTCAAAGTGCATGCTCACAATCCATTATACACTGATTTATTTTACACTCAAGTGTTAATTAGTAAATCGTATGGTTCCATGAATGTATTTATAAAGATACAGCCTGCATTGCTATAATGTTATTATATTATAGTTGCAATGACTTTTTAGGAACTCAGATTTATTTCCGTCAAATAAGTGAATATATTGTTATTAATAGCCGTTTTGTTTTTTATGAATACTTATTGTGAGTGATAATACAGTTACTAACCTCTATAAATGTATCATTGATGTCTTTAAGTAAAGTGAAAACCTATAGGATGCAATTTTCCTAAAGCAAATGTTAAGAAATCATGAAGATGTGCTCATTATACATTTTAAGTTGTTTACTTGTAAATGTAATTAATGAACAATAATAAAACAATAAAAAAAAAACACAGACATCATTAATACAAACAGTTGAAAAACATATTTTTTAATGTTACATACTAGCAAAACAACTGCAACAATATTTTTTAAAGCTGCAGTCCGTAGCTTTTTTTGGGTTAAAAATTATCCAAAATACATATTTGAGAAAATACATAACCAGCCAGTGTTCAAAACTATCTGCTTGCCTTAGCTTGATTCAAAGCGGTAAGCTTGTAATAATGTTTTTAATTCCAGTGGTACTGGTGGATTTCCGCGGGAGATTCGAGCATGTCTTTGCGTCATTACGTCACATCTGTACACATAAAGAAGGAGTCTCGGCTAGTAGGCTATATTGCGAGTGAGGATGTTGGAGGTGGAGATTTATAGCCTTTTCTCACAGCACTTGATATACACTCACCTAAAGGATTATTAGGAACACCATACTAATACTGTGTTTGACCCCCTTTCGCCTTCAGAACTGCCTTAATGGGCTATATGCACGCATAACTTCCGCATTTGATGCAAGGATGCTCTTGCGTTTCCGGTTGGGGAGACTTAAAGCAGAGGAAAACCGAGGAAAACGGGATTATAGCAGAGTCTTCAAAATTCACTGTCCTCTCGTCTTTGAAACGAAACTTTAATACGTTTAGATGTAATTTTATATATAGTTATGTTTATTAAATATAATAAACAAAGAAGCATAAACAAAATGAGGGGTGTCTGTTTTGTCTGTTTTTGTGACTAACGTTTCTTTAGTATAGCAATAGAGTATAAAAAGCAATATAAATTGTCAGTATAGCATTGGACTCTACGATCGGCGGAAGTAATCCAGCATCCTTAGACCTTCACCGGAAATACCGCCGTGCATAGAGCCCATTCTACGTGGCATTGATTCAACAAGGTGCTGAAAGTATTCTTTAGAAATGTTGGCCCATATTGATAGGATAGCATCTTGCAGTTGATTTGTGGGATGCACATCCAGGGCACGAAGCTCCCGTTCCACCACATCCCAAAGATGCTCTATTGGGTTGAGATCTGGTGACTGTGGGGGCCATTTTAGTACAGTGAACTCATTGTCATGTTCAAGAAACCAATTTGAAATGATTCGAGCTTTGTGACATGGTGCATAATCCTGCTGGAAGTAGCCATCAGAGGATGGGTACATGGTGGACATAAAGGGATGGACATGGTCAGAAACAATGCTCAGGTAGGACGTGGCATTTAAACGATGCCCAATTGGCACTAAGGGGCCTAAAGTGTGCCAAGAAAACATCCCCCACACCATTACATCACCACCACCAGCCTGCACAGTGGTAACAAGGCATGATGGATCCATGTTCTCATTCTGTTTACGCCAAATTCAGACTCTACCATCTGAATGTCTCAACAGAAATCGAGACTCATCAGACCAGGCAACATTTTCCAGTCTTCAACTGTCCAATTTTGGTGAACTCTTGCAAATTGTAGCCTCTTTTTCCTATTTGTAGTGGAGAGGAGTGGTACCCGGTGGGGTCCTCTGCTGTTGTAGCCCATCCGCCTCAAGGTTGTGCGTGTTGTGGCTTCACAAATGCTTTGCCGCACACCTCGGTTGTAACGAGTGGTTATTTAAGTCAAAGTTGCTCTTCTTCTATCAGCTTGAATCAGTCGGCCCATTCTCCTCTGACCTCTAGCATCAACAAGGCATTTTTCGCCCACAGGACTGTCGCATACTGGATGTTTTTCCCTTTTCACACCATTCTTTGTAAACCCTAGAAATGGTTGTGCGTGAAAATCCCAGTAACTGAGCAGATTGTGAAATACTGAGACCGGCCCGTCTGGCACCAACAACCATGCACGCTCAAAATTGCTTAAATCACCTTTCTTTCCCATTCTGACATTCAGTTTGGAGTTCAGGAGATTGTCTTCACCAGGACCACACCCCTAAATGCATTGAAGCAACTGCCATGTGATTGGTTGATTAGATAATTGCATTAAAGAGAAATTGAACAGGTGTTCCTAATAATCCTTTAAGTGAGTGTAATTAAACTTATTAATTTGATGGCGGATCCAGAAAGGTTCAAATGACAATCACCAGTGACAACTGGACACTCACCCGTTGTAAAATGCAAAAGACTTTGTTCGGACTTCGGAGTGGCTACAGAAAAAAAGAGACTGCAACCGGACCCATGCGAAAACAAGGATAATATCGGAAGGGCATTAAATGTAGTCACGCAATGCTGACGTTGTTAACATTAACAATTTGAGAACAAAGTATAATTTGCACGGTTTTGCGTGATATGATAAGCGATTGTTAGATTTAATCACCGCGATTTACTGCAGTGTCAGAACCAGAACAAAAGTGGATGTTTCTTACTTGTTCAGATGACATTTTCCGGTGAAAATTATTATGTTGATCATACTTCCAAAAAGAATAATCTGTGATTCTGAATGCCAGTATCCACACCGGCGCGGCGACTGACAGCGGCACATTCTCCTCAAACATTGTGTTCATCCTCGCTGTGCCGTGTCGAATTACAACTCACGTAAAGTTGATAATTTAACTGCAATTGCAGATTTCGAACAGAGATGGCGACAAAGAAGAAAAACTGCGGACTGCAGCTTTAAAGTATATTTTCAAACTGCTATAAGCGATACCATGAATATGGCTAAGGAGATACTGATTTTAACAAATCATAATTACCATTCATGACCTCTAATGCAAACATTAGTCATTAAAGACATAATTGATAACTAATTGGTACACTAAACAAGTGTCTCTGGAACTATTTTATATTTCATAATTTATAAATCAGTGTATAATGGATTATGAGCATGCACAATGAAAAAGCAAATGCATGACTTATAAGAAGTTATAAAAATAATATAAATGTGTTTATAACTGTTCTTATAATGCAATAGGTCTTAATGAGTCTTTATAAATATATATATTTATAGAATAGTAATACTTATAATTATAAATGGAGCTATAATTCGTTATATGCATGGTCTTCATAGAAAGTGTTACCATAATTTTTAACTAACTCCTATTTTACTAACATACCTTACTAAAAGTGTTTATTGCCAGCTTTTCACAATGCCGTAGTAGACAAATCACTACAGAAAATCACAGGTTTGTATGAACGAAATCAGCACTGCTATTGTGCACATCATGGCTACTTAATTTGAAGTTTCAAGAGACATTTCTGGGTTTCGCTCTGCGAGTTACAATTTGGCTCATTTAGATTGTATGAAAGACAATGAGACTTAAACATTCAACAAAAATTGGTACATTTTAAATAAACCACTGGGATAAACTCCATGTGGGATGCACATAAAAAGAAACAATGCAAAAGCTTTTCAAGGGTTTCTCTGTGATTATAAACAGCAAGAACATGAATCACTGCTCAAGCCAATAATATGGAGGTTCTAAACTCTTAATGTCTGTCTGGCAATCCAGGAACTCTGATTCAGTGGCAAAAGCTCCTGGCAAAATATTTTTTCTTTTCTGTGTTGATTTTCCATGTCCAGGAAAAATACTTTCAGCTGACTTCCCAGAACTCTAAGCATGACAGACTGACAGATATAATTCATACTGCTGTTGATACTATTTATCTATCTTGCAGTGTCTGTTCAAGTGCTTTGTATTGTTTTTATATATAATAGTAAATTTATACTGTTATGTACAGTATTGTATACTGTATAAATTAACACTAAATGTTTTTAACTTCAAAAGAGAAAAATACAAATTATTAGTCATGAATCCAATTTAATGATGTCACAGTTCCGCAAGAGATAGGACCCAAACGCAAATTAGCAGACAAGGGGTTTTTATTTACAAGACAGAAGACTAGAGACAGCAGGGAGAGTGAAGTGTGAACCACAGTTCAGACAGTAAGGCAGGGCAGACGAAACAGGCAGGATGGGTGACCACTGAGACATCAGTAAGATGGTGATGACATGAGTGCAATAGAGGCGGCTCCAAAGCAAAGACCAGATAGGAACACAAGGAACTCGTAGCTCGATGAAGATCTCAGATGTTGCACCAGTCTTGCCGCCAGGTAGAGGCTCACAGAACCAGAGGCTTGAAACAGGAGGTAGATAGCTGCACCAGTCAGGCTGCCAAGCAGTTAAGAGTCAGTGGCCAGGGGACTCAGGACACAGGGCAGGAACACACAAGACTCAAGACAAAACAGACAAGATAAGGCAACAATAAAGAGCACCAAAACTAAACTGATAAGATCAATGACTAGAAAAACTAAAAGTAGAGAAATATATAAAAAGCAAACTATATATAAAATATATTTAAAAAAAAATCTCAGATAAAAATCTGGAGTAGCTACAGAGAAGCAAGACTTCCTTGACAGGGAAAATAAGAATTTAAGAAAAAAACTAAAACTCTAAAACAAAAGAAAACCCAAACTAGATTATAAAGCACAAGAGCTAAAGCTAAGCAAAACAAAATAGCAACAAGGATAATCTGACACTGGGAATATGATAACAAACCAGCATAAACACTAGGATAACATCAAGATCACAAACCAGAAAACAAACCAAACCAGCAAAGACATGAGGGAAAGAGGCACAATATAAAGGGACCAGAGCACATGAGGATCAGGTGAGCACAATTAGTGAAACAAGGACAAGACGTGGACTAAACAAGGGGGCGTGGCAATAGGAAACAAGGAGGTGGGACATGAGGAGCACATGGCAAACACAGACCAAGACAGATCCATGTGCTCAAACACAAGACAAACATAGAAACATGAAATCACAACAACACAGACAAGGCTGCCAGGGCAGAACCCTGACAAATGATCATGTAGATCAAAAAATCATGTAGATAGAAAAATAAAAAAAAGCCTATGTAAAATAAGCTGTTATTAGAACGTACAAAACAGATAACGAGAGAGTCGATACATTTATAAAGGATTAAAAAAAAATCTGAAAATAGAGTCAGGATAATTCATAACAATTATTGAGGTGATTTTATGGAATAATCTTTCAAATGAACCAAAAAAGCTCTAAAACAATTATTACATTTAGGAAGATATCTAAAAATGAGTAATGGCCTGACAAGGTACGTTGTATTTATGTTTATATTACAATATTGTTTATTGAAAATGCATTTTTCTTTGTGTTTATTCATGTAGGAGACCTAGCAGTCTAGGGGCCCTATAGATCAGCACCCCCACAAGCATAACATCCCATGGGACAATGTCTGGCTCCACGGGGTTGGGTGACATCATTAATGGAGGCCTAGGCAGAAGCTCCTGAATAATTTATGTACTCTGCTTTCAGCTCTGGTATAACCTGGCAGCAGTCATGCAGGCAGGGACCTTCTCCCTAAGTGCATTAGGATCAGAGTAGAGGAAACTAGCCTTTATTGACAGAATCCAATCAATAAGTGCTGCTGCTGTGAGCGTGAATGGAAAACAAGACATTTTGGGAAATGAAGTCAAGGCTGGGGTATAACAATTGAATTAGCACCCATCGCTCAAATGTTTGACTTGATATTTTGAGTTTTCTGTGTTATTTGAGCTGCTTTAATGAAATCACGCTGGTGATGAGTGACAGAAGCTTCTGCATCAGGTTACCAGGCATAAAATAAGACAATGGGCGTGTACAGAAAATAAATACAAGCAAGAGGAAATACAAATCTTTTGTTATGGTGACTATTTTGAGATGGGTGTTTTACAAATGAGAGACATTTTCTTATGGCTCATGAAAATAAACACTGTGAGGTTGTGTCCTTCAAAAAAAAAACAATTCATGAATTAAGGATGGCATCATTCATGGTGGCAGCTCAGAGACATCATATAGATTGATTTATTTAATTAATTAATTAATTAATTACTTAATTAATTAAAGATCTTTTTTTTAAAAAGAAGAAAATAATTATTTTGATGCTGAGAATCCTGCACAAAACTGACCTAATGACAGCAAAGGTTACCAAGTGACCCTGAGAGGTAATTTCCTCTTTGTCAACACAAACACACAAGCTTCTTTGTGAAGATTTATGACAGTAGGGTGATGTGGTAAACATTAGGTCAAATGATATAAAATTAAAAAAACGCCACAACTCCATTGCTTTTCAACAATCAAGAAAATATCAGGTAGCATTTGAACATTGCTTTTCTGGATGGTGTGTTTTTCCTTTTATGTCAGGGATAATGTACAACCAGTCTCTCATTAATCACTAAATAAATAAATTATATACACTACCGTTCAAAAGTTTGGGGTCAGTAAGAATTTTATTTTTATTTTTTGGAGGAAAGAAATCAATACTTTTATTTATCAAGGAATAATTAATTTGATCGAAAGTGACAGTAAAGACATTTATAATGTTACAAAAGTCTTTTGAACTTCCTATTCATCAAAGAATCCAAAAAAAAAAAAAAAAAAACTTTACAACTGACAGACCAACAACTGTTTCAACATTGATAATAATAATAAATGTTTCTTGAGCATCAAATCCTCATATTATACTGATTTGTGAAGGATCATTTGACACTGAAGACACTGACACTGGTGATGCTGAAAATTCAGCTTTGATCACAGGAATAAATTACACTTTACTATATATTCACACAGAAAACAGCTGATTTACACTGGAATAATATTTAATACTATAACTGATTTTTGTTGTATTTTTAATCAAATAAGCGCAGCCATGGTTAGCAGAAGAGAATTCTTTTAAAAGTATTTAAAATCGTACCGACCCCAAACTTTTGAACGGTAGTGTATATATTTTCTAAATATGTATATTTTCCCACAACCCTTACAAAAAATAAGTATACATTAAGTTAAGTTTAAGTATATTTTAAGTGTACTTTATGTAGTAAGTATACTAATATCAATTTAATAAAAGTATACTTGTAAATGTACTGTTTCAATACCACTTGACTAAATTGGCCCACTTTTTAGTGTATACTTTTAAAGTCCCACTCCGATCATATTTTGAGCTATTTTTAAACATTCCCAGTGGTCTTTAAATTATGATTATGCCATTTTTAACCAAATCACAAAACCTGTGCCGTTTTCTGGGACTTCGCTTCAGCAGAGCGGCAGTAGCTCATTCGCCTCTGCGTTGTGGGCGGAGCCGTCTCTCCCGCTAGCTTACACCCCCCAATACCGGTGAGGCAACAGTATTATATACACGTTAATTATTATTATCCGAAGTTAATCAAAGTTATCACCGATCACCGATCATTATTTCACTCCAAGACGTCGCGTGTGGAGACGCCCAGTGGAGTTACTACGTCACAACTCCAGTCTATTTTAGCCGGCATTTTAGCGTCTGCTACTGATTCACAGCCATTTGAATGTAGAAATACTCAGAAATACAACTTTGAGCTTATTTTTCTCAAGATATGTCCTCTAACATCAGAAAAATGCCACAAGAACATGTTAACACCTAGAAAAACATTATTTTCATCGGAGTGGGTCTTTAAGTATAAGAGTAGTAAGCTTTGAGTACACACTAGTTTACTGATAGTTTACTAGTCAAATACTTGTAGCACATTTTTTAGTTTATGAAAGTACACTTTGAAATATACTCCCAGTTAACTAATAGTTTTATAGTAGTTAATAGTTTTATACTGCAAATATACTTGTAAGTTTTCTTTAAGTGACTAATTTTTGTCAGAACACCGAATCGGATTCAGAACGTGATCAAAACACAGATCGAATCCATCAACAGCCTCAAACCTTAACAGTCGTTAACCCTTCCTGAGTCGACATTTCATTCGGTAATTACAGTAGGCAGTTTTGATTTACATGCTGTTGAATGTTTGATGATCGCGTTATTTTATATTTGCGTTAGCAATCTTCTATCACTTGTTTCTGCTTCTTCTTCACCTGTGTTTTGATTTGTAGATTCTATACTATTTCAGAAGATGCATAAAAGCGCTCTCTACCAAATAACAGTGAAAACATTGATAGCCAGAAAATTCCAAAGTCTGTCCGACTGCGTCCCGCAGTACTACAAACCACGCCCCTACTAATTACACCAGCTACCTCAAGTTACGCCCCCTACAATGAAACGCCGGTTCTGGTTCTATGAATAGTGGAACACCGCTAGAGACAGTCAATGTACAAGGTCATGCCCATGTGGCTGCCGCACATATCTCAAAGAGAGGGACACCCAGTAGTGCTGCCCACGAAGTAGCCACTGCCCAAATTGAATGGCATTTAATGGATGCTGGAACTCTCTGACCTGCTGAACCATATGCATGTACAATGGTATCCACCACCCAATGAGCCAGCCTTTGTTCTGACAAGGGTGCGCTTTTCCGACAGGCACCAAACCGAACAAACAACGGATAATTGGTGTGCCACGAAGATAAAGACGTACTGCTCCCTTAAGAAAAGCCACCACCAATTTATCAGAACCAACTGATATCCCCCCCACAGGGTTCCAATGTGCTGATAATGCTGCCACGGACATCCTTAGAGTCGCTGGGGACCGCCCAGTGTCCAATAGATGTTGTAAGAATTCCAATACTGAACTGATGGCACAACTGACTGGGTTAAGAGACTGCTCTGTACACCATGTAACAAAAAAAAAAAAAAAAACATTTACTGGCATAAGTGCGACGTGTGAGCTCTAGCATTGATAACTGTGTTTCTCACACCAACCAAACACCATGAGAGCTCCTGCTCAACTCCAGAGGCCATAGACACAGCTTAAACATGCTCGGTGAAGGGTGCCAAAGTTCCCTGTTTAGAGCGATAACAGGTCCCTCCGAACTGGCAATGGTTGCGTTGGACCAGTCATAAGAGCCAACAGCAGACTGAACCACGGCCTTCTTGGCCAGTAGGGTGCCACTATCTCTCCTGCACACGCGTCAGGACAGGCCAGAGAAGTGTAATGGGAGGGAAGGCATAGAGGAGGAGTTCCGGCCAGTTGTGGGCTAGGGAATCCTGGCCTAATGATCCTTGCCCCTCCTGCGCTGCAAACCACAGTGGGCAATGTGTTGTCTTCCTGCTGGCAAAGAGGTCCACTGCAGCGGTCCCATAAATTCCTCAAATTGACTGAATGATCGCTTTGTGCAGACACCACTCCCATGGCTTCGGACCTGATCGAGAGAGTGAATCTGCCACGCTGTTGCAGTGACCGGGAATGTGTGCTGCTCTGATCGTCAGAAAGTACTTGTTCGCCCACAACAGCAGCACTCTTGAAAGTCGACGGCAAGATAGAGACATTATGCCCCCTTGGTGGTTGATGAAGAACACCACTGCGGTGTTGTCGGCCCAACATCGGATGAGGATTCGCCACAGGACGAGCAGGTAGTCTAAACCGAGCACAGGATGCCTCCCTTCTTGAGGTAGGACCAGGTTGAGAAGTCTCCTGTACAGGCCTGTAAGACTGTCCCTGCCTGTATTGGAGCTGAGTTGTGTGACAAATGGGCATTTGATATGTAGATGGTCCATAATAATTTACAATGCGCTCAAAGTGCTAGGAACAAGACTCCACTGCACAAACTCTGCGCTCAAGAGCTTCTTGACCATCCGGACCAAAGACTTGTCCAGGTACCAGTGGTAGCTGGCGAAGATTGTTACGGCAAGCCTCTGGGAGTTTAGACTGTGCTAGCCAAACCTGTCTCCTAGCTTGTGTAACAAAGCAATTGATCCCAAGGCCTGCAAGTGTCAAGAAATTCTGATGCGGTATTGTCTGGTGGGTTAACAACATTCATAGTAGAATGAAGCGCTATCAATAGATGAGCCATGGAATTTCCTACACAACTTAAGCCCGAGACAGTGTTATAAATCCTGACCAACAGATCATCTGTGCATCTACACTCCTGGCTAGGACAGCGAAGATCCTGTCTATGGGCTTCATCGGGTAATACCACCAGTGAAGAAATGCACGGCTCTACTGGAGGCATGATACCAAGGCCCCTTTCCTGGGCCTCAGCCATCATCGCTAGCATACAGACCACATGATCTGGCCTGGGCGAGGAAGCTGACCGAAATGCAGAAGAAACAACATCTGTAAAGTCAGGACAGACGGGCTGAGAGACAGGCTGAGAGACACAAGAACTTTAAATGGCCTGACACAGGAGGAGGTGGGTCCAAATTCTGCTTAGCAAGCGCCATCTCAAGTGTATCCTCCAGTGAGAATACCACTGAAGAAGCAACACCCCGAAGGCCCAAACCGCCATTACTATGGGGACGTTGAAACTGGGAATGTGAACACAATGTATCATCCAAGGGTGCATAATAGTCATTCTCATCCTTGTCTAATGAGTCAGAGGCCACAAGAGACAAGGTTTCTTGTTCCTGTCAGGAAAACTTGGGTGCCAGCTCACCCCTGGGCAAGGGAGATGCCGACACACATACCCTTGTACCCTTGTTCAAATGATGACTAGGGGGCATTGACAATAAGGTTTGAATGCCCTGAACTGTGTTTGTAAGCTCAACTACTTCATGGGCAGAACGCTTGCTACCCACATGCGATGCTGTCCCATCTGGTAGAGCAGAATTTTTAAATTCAGCATCCAATTTTGCCAGTCGATGCTGTCTCACCTCCAAGGACATTAAACTACACTCAGGACATGGACATGGACATGGAAAGCCTCTCTTAGGTGATCAATGCCTAAGCAAATAGGACATTGAATATGAGCATCCATAAGATTAATTGGACCCGAGCAGAGAGGGCATGAAGCTGCCATAACTCCCCACAAAAGTAATTGAAAAACCCCTGGTCAACCAATGGGATAATAATAAAAAAAATTAGAGGCGAAAATGTCAGCATTGAATAAATAAGGTGTTACAGTTGCTACTGTAACCCCAGTCAAATGAGTATCGCTCTAGTTCACCACTGAGCACTCATATAATGTAGTCGTCTAAAGACAGCAAACAATACTGCACGCAGTCTGACAGAACCCTGGTTTACCACTGAGTTCACGTGAAAACACTCACCTCAGCACTGCTAGTAGTAATCGATTCCAATGAAACCCTGGAAAACCAGTGGGTATCTGATCCAATGAATAAGTTCAAAGCACGTATATGACAATCCAATATAATCCAATATGATCCAATATGTACTCCCAAGAGAGCTGTAACAGGGAGCAGTTGCTCACCAAAAAGTGACAAAAAGACAAAAATTAGGTATTTAGTAGTAGTATAATTAGTAGGCATAATTTGCAGGGGTGTGGTTTGTAGTACTGCAGGATGCAGACAGACCCTTCTCGAAAATTCAGTCAATGGCAGGGAAAGAGTAAAATAGATTTGAAGTCAATTCCTATGTACACTATCAGTGGACTAGCCTAACACAAAAATTCAGGTAGCCTACTCAGAATTAGAAACATATCTGTTTTCTTTATAAATATTTTTTTTTTTCAAATTATGTAAGTAATACAAATTTATTGCTTAAGTAAGTTTATAAGACCGTGTATAAAACTGTATAGGCCGAAAATACTTAGACTTTTCTGTCAGTATAAGTCAAGTATCCTTAAGTGCAATTTTAAGTATATTTCTGAGAAGTACATAACAAGTAGACTGAAAGTACACTTATTTTAATTGTAAAAGGAGTATACTAATAGCACACTTGAATAAACTTATTTTTCGTAAGGGAATGCATGACTGTGGACATGAAATATTGATTTGAGGTTAAATTATTTTATTTTCATATTTATAGACTGGACATAATAGTCAATGACATGACTGATCAATCAGCATCAAGTATTTCAGAGAACTGTGTAATAAATACAGTACTGTTCATGCTTCCAGGATTTATTTCTTTATTTTATTTTGCTCACTTTGCTATGATAATCATTTTCATTGGTTCATTATCTATTCTAGTCATTTAAGGTCCAATGTGAGATTTTTATGTATAGAATGTATAATGTGCAAGAAATGTGATTTGACAACATATTTCCTTACCTTATCATTAAAGGTACACTGTGTAGAAATTTCTCCCATCTAGTGGTGAAATTGTATCTTGCATTTAAACGAATAGTGCTCTATAGCGCCTCACTTCTTCAAATGCGTGTTGCAACTATGTACCAAGCCGTTACGTACCAAGAAGCTATGACAACATGTCTTCCAATAGCACATCATCGAGTTTAACTATACGTGTTCTACTGTTATGCTGCCTATATAATGAATTACACAACTAAGCAATGAAAAAAAGCTTGTAATTTAGACCATAACATTGACTTACCTGTCGAGAAGAAAGCAGGCAACTTCAGCATCCCTTTCAAAGTCGTTCTCCTTCATTAGCTCTTTCCACCTGGGAAAAGCTATCCCAATATTTACCCTCGTTTTTTGAATTCGCCGGTCACGTTTCCTTTTAAATATAATTTTTTGCTAATTTGGCGACGAGGATTTGTTCTCCTGTGGCTCGGCATAATGATCCTGCATTATGAAGTACCGTGCAGTGCAGCTTTTCAAATTTGCCGGGGCAGTGACAAGCTGATCTCCTTGTCCGTTTCAGCTGGTTTCAGTCACGTGACGCTGGCTCTGAACGAAAACGCGTTGTGGAAATGTGTTTAGGTAGGCTAGTGCTTTTTGTCCCTCTCTGCTATTATAGTTTTTCAAGATGGTGGAACGATATGGAAGCCTCCTTGGACCCGTCCCATGTAATTAAATATAAGAAATTCTTCGCTTACGAGGATAAGTCAGATCATTGGCAGAGGTAATTTTACACCAATGAGGACATATTTATGAATAAAGACATTTATTTGAGCTAACAAAATACTTAAAAAACTACACAGTGTACCTTTAACGGTAACGCTTCCTTTTACAGTCCTGTCACCCATGTACATACTATGTACTTATTAGAGTAATTACAATTACTGGGTAATAACTAGGTACTAACCCTGAACCTACCCCTAAACCTACCCCTAACCCATGTACTTATCTTATATTAGCCAGTACTTTCTAGGTAAGTACACTGTAAGTACACGTAAGTGTAACAGGTACAGAAAGTGTACTGTTGAAACTTATGTATTGTTTATTATAATTTACACAAAATGGTTTATTTTCATATATATCTGGTATACTTGCCTGAGAAATGAGAGTTTTCCCCTTTAATTGCTGTGATGTCATCATGAGCTACACAATTTCCTGTTTTGTCTCCTCCTCTTCCTCTTGGCATTGTTAATGCACTGAAGAGGTGGGTTATTTTTGGCTCCTGTCAATCTAAATTAATCTTTATTTTAATTGTTGCTTTTGTGTCTAAATCTTCACTGCAATTTATGTCTATTATGTTATTTTACTTATCTGTGTGGTTATTTTGATCATTTTTCCCTATTTAAGTTATATTTTTGACTTTGGTCTATATATGTGGAAATGAAAGCACATGGTGATTTAAATGTACATCACATTTGTGTTATAGAGCAATTTGAGGGTCATTTATACAGATGCTTCTCTTGTTTGTGTATATCAGGTATGTTTTCTCTGTATTTCTTCCTCTTGGCATTGTTAATGCACTGAAGAGAGCAATTTGAGGGTCATTTATACAGATGCTTCTCTTGTTTGTGTATATCAGGTATGTTTTCTCTGTATTTCTTCCTCTTGGCATTGTTAATACACTGAAGAGACAGAGTAAATCCAGTGAAACCGCCGCCTGTTGTCCCGTGCCTTTCTACACAACGCAGACAAGTGCTTTTATAACTGGTGTCGCGAGCCACCGGTTACATAAGTACTGTACTGTAAAAGGAAGCGTTACCCCTTTAACATATCTTTCTTCACCACTGAGGCAACTTAAAAGATGGGAAAATGTAAAGTTAGAAATATGATTTGCCACATCAACTCATATTGAGGAAGAGGTGCCAAACATCTGTGTTTATATAGGGATTGCAGCTAAATGATTCAGCAATACAACCATGATTGCATGACTCATTATGGGGTCATTGCAGAGTCAATGGAGTCAATACGATGCCACCCATTTAGTTCAATAAACTTTACTGTCATTCCCCCAAGTGAATGATTTGAAACTGCTGTCTCACTAGTTACATTTTTGTACAATTTTATATACCTTTGCAAAGACACCTTGGTTAACCATGGCATGTAACCTGGAGTGGTATCCACTTGTGCATGATGCCAGGATGTTGCTATGCGGTTGATAATGTGTTCTGAGTGTGTTGCTATTCGGTTGGTTCTGGGTGGTTGCTAGGTGATTACTTACCGGTTCAAATCAAAAGAGCCCACCCTTCTCTCTCTTTCATTATCTGCCAAGTAAAAGAGTCTGAAGGATGGAAATCAAAAGAGCCCACCCTTCTCTTTCTTTCATTATCTGCCAAGTAAAAGAGTCTGAAGGAGGGAACGGAGGACATAGTCGACGTCGACTGAATGGGGATCACACTAGGGAGCCAATCGTCTTCGAGTACGATTGAACGAGCCAATGGAATTGGCCTGCGTGATGACATCACACACTCCGCCCCCGCAGCACGGTATAAGTACGGAAGTGGATGAACACACTAGTTGCTTTTTCGCTGAGGAGCCGAGCGTAACTTGGAGTCAGCGGTGGTCCAGCAGTAGTGGCAAGGAGACTACGTCCTCCGTTCCCTCCTTCAGTGAACGGTGGGTTGCATACGCAACCAGGACTTTCCCTTTCAGTCGAGAATGTCAGACGTAGTCGATGTCGACTGAATGGGGATCAACCATTGAACACGCCACTACGCATACACATATGAATTGGGCGGATGACCAGGCAGTACAACATATGGAACTTCACTGGGGTGGCTCCAGCCTATGACAGGGGGACTCAACCGGACAGTGACGGAGGGAAGACACAGGCTCACCGTAGGGAGCCTTACCATGGAATAATACCCATTTGGGATCACCGTAGGGATTGCAACATATGGACCCAGCCTAACACTGCTTACAAGTGGTAGGCCTAACAATGGGCATTCCACCACGTCCGATGTCGGAGGGGTGCGGAGGAACTCAACGGGGTTTGGTAAAAGGGAACTCAACTGGAGCAAAAATGGCGCACGTATCCAGTCCAACAGCAAGCCGACACTTCGAACCGGGCTCACGGTGAAACTGGCTTCATGAGAAGGGAGCCCACGGGAAGCAGCGGTTCGACTAAGGTGTCGCCCAGCGCCCAACTCTAGAATATCTGTCAGCGAAGCACTCTGTGTCAACACCTAGGCGGGAGCACACACTCATTTAAGAGGAGCTCACCCCCTAAGTGGACATGTGCATCTCGGGATTTTCACCAAGATGAAGGCAGCCACATTCAGTGGGAACCTCGCTTGGAAACAGGCTTCCCTCTCTGCTGATTTCCTTAACAGATAAGAGCTGGTCTGAGGTCCTATGGCTTGCGTTCTGTGCACGTATAACCGCAATGAAGTGGACAGACAGAGAAAGCCAGGGCTGGGTCTGCCTCCTCCGGGGCAGCGCTTGCAGGCTCACCACCTGGTCCCAGTTTAAGGGAGAGGTAGGAACCTTGGGCACATATACAGGCCGGGTCTCAGCTCGTGAGAGTAGCCGGCCCGAATTCCAGGCATAACTCGTTGACCGAAAGCGAGCAAGTCCCTACCCTCTAGTAGAGACCATGCGAGCAGGAGAACTGTTTAAAAACAGAATTTTTAACTCACTACCTGCAGTGGCTCAGGGGCAGTCTCTGCAGTGCAGTAAGTAAGTAAGTAAGTAAGTAAAATTTATTTATATAGCACTTTTCACAGATAAACATCACAAAGTGCTTCACAGTAAAATGTAATACAAGAACAATTTAAATACATTCCCCAAAATAAAAACAACAAACACTACAAACACTACAAACAACCATAAAAAACCCCTCGACTAACCAAAAGCCTGCTTGAAAAGCAAAGTCTTCAGTTGTTTTTGAAAAGAATCAACTGAGTTCGCACAATGTAAAACAAGAGGCAAAGCATTCCACAGCCTGGGAGCGACTGCCTGGAATGACTGGTCCCCTCTAGTTTTAAAATGAGTATGGGGAACAACTAATAACATCTGATCTAAAGACCTGAGACTCCGGGTAGGAGTGTGCAGCTGTATCAGGTCAGTGATGTAGGTAGGGACTTGGCCATGCAAGGCTCTAAAAGTAAGAACCAGTATTTTAAAATGAATTCTATACTGGAATGGTAACCAGTGAAGTGATGCTAAAACAGGTGTGATGTGTTCTCTTTTCTTAACGCGGGTTAAAAGCCTTGCAGCAGAGTTCTGAACAACCTGGAGACGATAAAGCTCCTTCTTACTCAAACACGTAAAGAGACTATTACAATAGTCTAAACGGGAGGAGATTAACAATTGAATAATCATCTCTAACTCACCTTTAGTCACAGATGATCTTAATTTTGAAATGTTCCTCAGTTGAAAAAAGCAGTTTCTAACTAATTGTTTCGAATGAAGCTCCAAGGACATAGCTGACTCAAAGACAAGACCTAAGCTCCTGAGGCTCGGTTGGACAGACGAGCCTAAGTCACCAATAAAAAGTCACCAATCAGTGGCACCAGAGATAAGGCCCAAGAGGATCAAGAGGGGCGCAAGGCTTTTTTAGATACCCTTGTTCCCTCAGGAACCTGACGATCAGGACGTACTTCCCATGCTTCTGCATCATGATGTGCGTCAAGAAAACAGAGGCACACGACTTTGAGGTTGGAGGAAAACAGCCAACTCCAACCCATCTTGCAGGAAAGAGAGCACTGAAATGACCGAACGCTCTCAGGATCTCCTCAAGAAGAGAAGACTCACTCAACGAATAGGTTCCACTTCTAATTGGCGTAAGCACAACTTCCCCTTTTCAGGGAGTGCTCGCAGAAGTGATGGTAACTACCACATATTCCTGCGGTCGTCACCTGAACCTCCGCATCCAGTTTAGAACCAGCCTGGAATCTCTCCAGGGGGTGCCATCATGCCCCGTCCATGAAATGTATTCAGGGGAAGTCAGGAATGCTGTAGAGGGGAACTAGATCTGGTTGGGCCAATAAGGGGCAACAATCAAGACCTGCTCTACTCCTGACTTAGCACAGTAGGTGCAAGCGACATGCGCGCACAAGACAAGAGCACTGCTCAACACTACATGTGAATATCAGTAAGCTTCAGGAGCATCTCTGCTCAACACCTGAGTGTGATGAATTTCACTGAGCTTCAGGAGCATCTCTGCTCAACACGTGAGTGTGACGAAAATCACTGAACTTGAGTAGGCGCACAGCAATAATGAACCACTGAGCCGCTTTCTTAGAAGGCTCACTTGGGAACTCATTTCTGCTGGGCCCCTGGGCCAGCTGGGAGCCAGCACCAGGGGATGGAGTCTCCACTCTCCCTGGCCATAGCTGTCGTGAGGCTAGTTGGCGGCACGAATGAGCAGACCAGGAGAAATAGTGGAAGCTTCAGACTCCACTTCAGAAGCTTCTGACTCCAAGGAGGAGGTGATGGGTGAGTTGTGAAATGCGAGGGAAGCTTAGCGCAATGGTCGCAATGTTGTCTTTTCAGACCAGTACCAGCTCGCTGAGCAGCGGTGGCTCAAAGCGAGGTGAACTGCAACAACTCAAGGCACGAATGCCCATGCAGTCGGAGGTCGCCCAGGCCTCTATTTAAGCAAGCCCTTTATACATGGCCCCTCAGTCGGTGAGGGTTTGGCAGCAGGCCGGGTTGAACTGTTGTCAAACAGGGCATGCTGCTCTGCCACGGTCACCTCAGGACTCGATCGTGAAGCTAGTGCTGAAGCGGTCTTCATATGGAGGAAGCCAAGCGGCTGCGTCTGCCATATATTCCCCAGGAGCCTCTGAAAGTTCTTTCAGTGGGACCCTTTCTCACTTCTATATAGCACCAGCCAAACACACTCTCCTTTTGAAGAGACGTGGAGTCCTTCTCCAAACTGAAAAAGAGATACTCAGCCCATGGGCGAGATTGCTCTCTCCCAGTTGACCTGAGGACACAACTGGCTATGGAGCACTCGAAGGGTAGGACTTTGTACTGATACTTCGAACCCTCGCACGCAACACACAGGATGGCCCGTGGTGCGGAAGGTAGAGATCTGAAGTACATGTCATTCAGGTCAGATGCTGCAGACCAATTTGGGCTAACCCCCAATTTCCACCAACTGCGGAACGGCTGTCGATATGTTTCCATTAAAGTCAATGTGTGTATTTTCACTGACTGAGGAACGGCTGCGTTCCGACTCCGTCCCAGCTCCGGCGACCGCAGCCCTCCGGAGCAGAGTTTCTATTTTTGCCGGATACCGGAGAGCGCCGCAGGAAGTCGAGCACAGAAACAAAATAAAACATCTGGTAATTTTCAAAGTAAAAATATACTTTTTCCTTTTCCAACAAGAACAATAGTTAACTTTATTTACACATTCAAAAAGGAACCCAAAATAAACATTTAGCATTTTATAAGTTGATCATATCATTATAAATATTGTACTAGAATCACAATAATCTCCACAAAAAAGGGAGATCAGCAGGTCAGCACACAGTTGTTTCCCCTGTACTCCTCTGGATGGAAACAAACTGTTGCTGGTTTTGTGGTACTGTTTATAGAAACTACATCCGGTTATATATCGCGCGATCAAACGTAAATTCGCAAAATATCGTGTGTCCTCGTGACTTCAGCTGTCAGTCATGGCCGCAGCCGTTCCGCAACAAATCCGGATCTGGTAGGTATTGAAGGACGGCGGAGCACGGATCCGACACGCAGCGGAGCCGATCCGCAGCCGTTCTGCAGTTGGTGGAAATCCGGGGTCAGATGGTCACGACCCACCACATACTAGGTACCATGAAGGACGAGTTTAAAACAACTGGCCTTCATATCGGCTGGAGGGAACGGCTATATCAAGTCCTTCGCCAGTAGGACGTAGAAATGCACGCACAAGACAGGAGCACTGCTCAACACTAGGTGTGATGAATATCACTGAGTTTTCAGGAGCACGTCTGCTCAACACATAGTGTGATGACTATCACTGATTTGAGCGGAGCCGAACAATAGCCGAGTCTGATGGTCACAGACTGTTCCGGATCGGTTGGAAGTTCTTTCTGCTTCTACAAACCAGGCCCAGGCCCAGAAGACCACAGACGTACCCAAGGTGGGGCAGCAAAGTGGAGAACAATGGTGTTAGTGTGCAGTGCAACACTTACTTGTCTCCTCTGGTGGCAGGGGATGTGTGAGAAGGCAGATGACCGGGTCCTCGAATCACACCAAGCTGCCTGCTGGCAACCAAGAGGGGGCTGAGGGGTGCAAGGCTGTCCTACAGGGTCGCACGCCGCCAGCCTCGCCCTCTTGGGACCCAGGGACAGAGGAATTTGCTCTCTCGACAATTCGGGTACCACTGGACTCCAGGGAGCCAGTGGCGGAACAGTAACCATCTGAAGAGCTCGTCCCTCCATCCCTGGGTGGCCTGTCTCAGGGACGCTACGTCTGACACTTGCCCCTGGCTTGGCAGTGCCTGAGACAGACCGGGCGGCCTGCCTGCTACTGGCTCTACGCTGGGGCCCGGGTGGAGGCTGCTGTGGGGGCCCCGCGGAACCGGAGGCAGCGGCAGGGGACGCCCTCAGCGACGGGCAGGCGGAGGAACTGTCACCGGGGGCGGAGTGGAGGCAACAACGGGCCTCTGGGGCAGGATGTGTCGGAAGGCCTCTCTCTGCGCCTGGGCTGCCTGTTGGGCAGCTCCACCGCATCGCCGAACAACCCAACCTGGGAATTTGGGGAGTCCAGGAACCGAACCTTGTCCGCATCCGCCATCTCAACCAGGCTGAGCCAACGATGATGGACATCGCTAGACCGACCGTACACACTACGACACTCGTGCCCTGGAGGGCGAGGTCAGTAGCAGTGCGGAGCTCACTACCCTCGTGCATGTCCATGAGTGTTTTGGCCTGATAGACCTCAACAACGCCATGGCATGCAAAGAGGAGGTGGCTTGCCCGCAGGCTTTGTAAGCTCTGACCGCCAAACCTGACGCGAGCTTACAGGCCTCCGAGGGGAGACAAGGATCCCCCAGATGCAGCGGCCGACGAGCACAGGTGCACCTGTGTTGTGACAGACCGCTCCACTGGAGGGACAGCCTCTTAACCCTTCACCGCTCCTCCCTCAAGGGAAGCGAGGGGGAAAAGCTATTCAGGCAGTTTCTGGCAGAGAATCTTGACATCTTGAAAAAGACGCAAACACAGCCGTGTTGCTCTTTCAGGAAATAGGACAACAGCACTCTTCAGAGACTTGGCTCCAAAGCGAAAGGCAACTAGTGCGTGCATCCACTCCCGTATTTATACCCGCGCCGCGGGGGCGGAGTGTGTGATGTCATCACGCACGCCAGTTCCATTGGCTCGTTCAATAGTACTCAAAGACGATTGGCTCCCTAGCGTGATCCCCATTCAGTCGACGTCGACTACGTCTGACGTTCTCGACTGAAAGGGAACTGGACTGCTCATGACGTCATAAAAAGTGAAGCCACCACGCCGCCATATTGGTATTCTCTAGTAAGATCACGCATTCTACTGAATTAGGAAATTATATGATTTTATAGAAAAAATTGCCTTGAAGGTTATGATATGATATCTTGATATCAACAATTCAATTTTCACTAGTTAAAATGCTAATTATTGATATCAGAAATTAGATTTACAATAGTAAAAGCTGTAATTCTTGATATTTATAAATGTATTTTCACTAGTTAAATGTCACCAAAGGCTGCCATTCAAATTCAAGTGTTGATATCAAGAATGGATTTCTTAGTAGTTCCAATTTATTTCAAAAGTCAAAACAGCTTGCCATACTGATGGTAGTTTAGAACGCAATGTGCAATACAGTCAACAGTCATTACACGGATCAGTGATGACAGTGGCCCTCCAGGACCAAATCTGTCCATCCCTGCTTTACAGTTACAAGGCATCATTCACTTGCCTAAGTTTAATATAAGTTTAATACGTGTTTGTTCAAATCAAACAACTATTTACTGTATAAACATTTCATTTGTTTAATAATTTGTATTAAACTATGCAATAGACACTGTCAGTTACCACAGAAAATAAATTACATCTATACTGAACACAAATGTCTGACAAGTATACAATGGAGTAAAATAGACTATAGTTTCATTGTAAATATATTTTTATATGTACATTCTTTTTTTTTCAGACTAATTTATGAGTTAAAATTATTATTATGGGGATTATGCACAACAAACTTCCGTATTCTGTAAAACAGGTTGCATATGATTTATATATGCATTGGTCACATCGCTTCTGGTTCAGGTCCTTTGTTAAATATAAAGCCGTTTTATTCAAAATACCTTTAAAGATGTGAGCAAAGATGAGCATAACCGATGTCCATCGCATATGCAGATTGATTTATAAAGGTTTTTCATTTTTCTTCTTCTCACTAATTTAGATATTAAAATCAAATAGAACGGCAACAATAAACAGAACTAGCTCAGCTGATTTACCTCAAGAGTCCATAGATATTGACGTCAGTTTGCCGTTAACACTTTCTCTGACAAGCGGATGCAATGAGACCTGTTTGTTCATGACGTTCAGCAAAAAAGCCCTTTTTTATGAAAGAGATTGTTTTTTTACATGGAATATTCCTTTAAGTGTGCAGTAGACACACCCTCATTAACGATTTCAATATATGACTTATCCTCTCCGAAAAGACCATAAACATTACAGATAATATCTGAAGTAACAATTAATTTACATACATATATCGTAAAACTAATCCTGTGAGACTGAACTGAGACTGCAAATAGGGTGATTCATTTAGAAATTAGTGGTGGTTCTATTCTCTTTGAAACTCCTCAAACTCAATAAGCAGAGTCTGGGATTGACTGTAGGAGTAGAAGTGTCCCAGTCAGACAGAAAAGGCATATTCAGCCTTTACGTTGATGAAAGTTCTGCTACTTAAATAACTTGACACAACCAAAGGCATCATGAATCTAATTTGTTTGGGTTTCAGTCTTGGCAGTGCTGTTCACCTATTCATGGGTTTCAGTCACGTGACTTTTTTGTTGTGGCCGCCATCTTTAGGACCATTGCGTTAAATCGCATAATCTCTCCCTGGTGATCGGAAAGATGTTGCACACTTAAATAGCACAGATGAAAAGCAACGGTATTTAAATAAAATAGATACTTTAGGTATAGATCCGTATTTACTGTTAAACGAACTGCTGACTCCACTAAAGTCTAGTAAAAACTTGCCAAATTTTACGTTTGCTGACATTTACATCTAACGTTACCTCGTCCACAATCCCTCTCCATGTCCCCACCACTTTTGAAACATCTCGCGGCACGGATGTACCAATACACATAAATAAAAGTAAAATAAGAGGTGATCTAGCATGATGAAATGTGTTGTTTTTTAAATCAAGTGATCAAAGTGCTTGTTGACTCTGGATCAGTGGTGCAGAAACAGTGTTCTCTCATGACTCGCGCACACCGCACAGTCTTCACACGGACGCGCGCTTTAATGAAATCACAAAATAAAATGCACACATGTGTTCCTGACTGATATACAACCACTGATAAACACAATCGATTTTAATAAGGGTTTTTTAATAAAAAAGGGTACGAGGGCGGATTAGAACCCAGAACCTCTGACACGCTTGGCAAAAGTTCCGCCACTGGACCATCAAAGTACATATGTAAAATAGTTGGATGTTGAATCTCATTAAACAACAAATTAAATTCAATGGACTATTTACATTGATTGCTGGACATCGTAATGTTATTGTACAGGTATATCTGATTTATGATTTAGTGTTGTATTAAATGCCCCCATGAAGAAAATTTTCTTGATAACAGGAAGGGTAAGTGGCACTCTGTTAATCAAGCAATATTAACGTTACACCAGTAATCGCTGAACATAATCGCTGAACTGAATTGCTAATAATGTTGGTAAAGCACATATCTCTTGTATTATCAGTGACGTTTGGACACCTTTATTTTCAATTCTCATTTATTTGTATAGCGCTTTTCACAATCAAAGCAGCTTTTTTAGAAAATGCATGTGTCTACATTACAATTTAGAGTGTCCGAGTTATGCATTTCAGCAATGTATATAAATCATGCAGTTAGCTAATAATCTATTAATTTAAACAATGCATTAAGGCAGAAACAGTGAGCTGTAGTTTAGCATACTGAAGCAGGTAACAACAACATAATTCAGCCAAACGTATAACTAAGGTTATAATGTAAATATAGATAGCGGTCTAGAATAAGGTTGTATATAGAGAATAAGTGTTCCAATTGTAAACTACATGTTTTAATTTAGCTAGCTAACCTGTAATTTGCTAATTTTACTTTTATTTAAATTTCCAGGTCAACGTTAATTTCTCAACATATCTTTGTGATTTGCTGTTATCACAGTTTACAGCACAGCAGATAGACGGCATGTTGCAATTCGGTCCTACAAATGGCGGCCGCTCCACTGTGTGACGTCACATGAAATCTATGAAAAAACTCTTTTCAACAAATGAATTAAACCAAAACCAAATTAAAATTTAATCTGAAATTGACAACTGTTCATCATCATGCTTGTTTGCATGGGAAAGCTTTGATATTTCAATTAAAAAATATTTTTTCAAAATCGAAAACCATTTG
Organism: Rhinichthys klamathensis goyatoka; assembly: GCF_029890125.1. Classification (NCBI taxonomy): domain Eukaryota; kingdom Metazoa; phylum Chordata; class Actinopteri; order Cypriniformes; family Leuciscidae; genus Rhinichthys; species Rhinichthys klamathensis. The sequence goes on from NW_026606757.1 coordinate 170,467, forward strand.
CAAGGGGCATGATGCTTCTGAACACCACAGTCTTAATGTCTGTTCACACCTGAATGAAACCAAACACTGAGACTTAGGCACAAAAGAACACTTTCTTCCCTTCATGTGCCATAGAACAGCAGAGGTCTGTAAAGTTCAGGAAGCACATTGGGCTTTTACTTGAAAATCTATAAATTGTGAAAATGAATGCCTCTGTGTTTATTTATGCAAGGGGTTCCAGGCTCTGAGAGACTGCAACCCAGTTGCCATCTGTGCTCTTATTAGTGTCTCTCCATCCACTCCAAATGAGTTCCCGAAGTCTGTTTATAGATTGAGAGAGGAGAGACACGGGCAGAGTAATCAATCTGCAGACTGGAGATCAATCTCTTCTCAGCAAAAATGCAATTTTTAATCAGCATTTTTTTTCCCAGTAAAAAACCTTTAAGCATCCTTTAAAAAGTCAATAAAGTCGTAGTTTTGAAAAACAAAGCTGCCATTTTATGATATAAAGTCAGATTGTGAGATATAAATTCACAACTGCAAGAAATAATAACCAAGGTAGATTTAAGAAGCAAACTGAGTAAGATATTAAAACTTAATTTTCACACATCTTGAATTGATTTTATTTAAGCGATAAAAATAAACTTTTTTACATTTTATCATCTTCGGCTATTTAAATAAAATAAAAAATGCTGTTCACAAAAATTCACAAAATTAACGGAATGCATAGCTGATATAAAAAATTTGGATGACTAGTAATTTCCTACTACTTAATTCAGAAAAAAACAGAGTTTCTAATTATTGGACAAAAAACCTCTGCACGTATCAACCTAAAAAATTGTCAAACAATTGATGGCTGCTCTTTCAAGTCTTCGTCGTCGGTTAGGAACCTGGGTGTGCTCTTTGATACCAATCTTTCATTTGAAAGCCACGTTTCTAGCATCTGTAAAACCACATTCTTCCATCTTAAAAAATATATCTAAATTACGACATATCCTCTCAATGCCAAATGCGGAACAGTTAGTTTATGTGTTCATGACCTCAAGGCTAGATTATTGTAAAGCTCTACTGGGTGGTTGCCCTGCATGCTTAATAAACAAACTGCAGCTGGTCCAAAACGCAGCCGCCAGAGTTCTTGCTAGAACCAGGAAGTATGACCATATATTAGCCCGGTTCTGTCAGCACTGCATTGGCTCCCTGGTTGTCTTCAAAATATCTTCCTTTGTGTTCAGCAGAAGAAAGAAATTTATACAGGTTAAAAACAACTTGAGGGTAAGTAAATGATGACAGAATTTTTATTTTGAAGTGAACTATTCCTTAAACATCGTATAAATTTTATCTTATATTATTTTATAAATCTTGCTGATTACTTACAAAGCATTACATGGTTTCCCTCCCCAGTACTTGAGCGAGCACATAGCGCATTATAGTCCTTCTCGTCTATTGCGATCTCAAAATTCTGGGCAGTTAATAGTACCTAGAATATCAAAATCAACTGCAGGTGGTAGATCCTTTTCCTATTTAGGACCTAAACTTTGGAACAGTCTTCCTAGCATTATTCCAGAAGACTCACTCTGTCAGTAGAATAAAAACACCAATCTTTAACCTGGCATACACATAGAACATTATACATTTATATTATTCAAATCAGTTGAATGATTGTTAGGCTGCATAGATTAGGTCAGCAGGAACTGGGAACACATCCTATAACACCCAATATACTCGTTACATCATGAGAAGAATGGCATCTACGCTAATATTAGTCTCTGTTTATCCCGAGGTTAGTCAGGTGGATCTGGGCCGTATCTGGATCAGATGGAGGACCTGCGCCTAAACATGACCACAACGCATGATAGTGAGCCAGAGCCGGGCCGTGTCCAGATCAGATGGTGGACCTGTGCCTAGACACAAACACAACGCATCCCTGAAGTGTCAGCAGAGATTGTGTCACGACACACGACAGCCAGTGGCAATCCTCAACAAACCCGTCTCCATACCGGCGTGATGACTCCGACCTCCAAACAGATGGAACTGGATAAATATTTTGAATGTTCCAATTCAATCTGACTTCTGACCTGTAATGCTTCCTGAATTATAATCATACACTGTTCATTCGTTGGCCAGAGGAGAACTGGTCCCCGACTGAGCCTGGGTTCTCCCAAGGTTTTTTCCTCCATTCTGTCACCTGATGAGGTTTGGTTCCTTGCCACTGTCGCTTTTGTCTTTTGGCTTGCTTGGGGACACTTAATATTCAGCAATATTATTGATCTGCCAGCATTGACACCATTATATGAGAACTGAACTGAGCTGGACGATGACATCACTGTTTACTCCAGAGTGGCTGTAATTGATAAATTAACTAAATTAATAACCTTTTTACAACAGAAATGAACAATCACTGAACTTACTTAGGCTGGACCATGACACTATTTTCTTCTAGATCTGCTGTACAGCAGAAACAAACTTTGTTGCATTATTTTCCTGTTATCACTGTAAAGCTGCTTTGAAAAAATCTGTATTGTAAAAAGCACTATGTAAATAAAGGTGACTTGACTTGATTTTCAAAAGTTAGCATTTTCAGGCCCCCAAAACTATTTTTTTCCCGTTTTTAGTTGAAAACAGTGTTAGTCACTTTGGATATAAAAAAAAAAAAAAAAAATCCCTGAATGACTAAAAATGACTATAATACATGTAACTCAATGTGAGATGATGGTTTACATTAGCAATGCACACTCATTGCAAAAAAAAAAAAAAAAAAAAGAAGCTATTAGTTATAATATAAAGTCTATTGCGAAGTGGATTTCATATAGGTAATAATAGGTCATTTTAAGTGAGATTCCAAAGTGTCAGATACTTATATGTTCACTTTGATCAGTCCACAGGAAAATGGACAGTCATTCCATTTAAACTCATTGTGCACCATGCCAGTGGTATATGAAGTGTGGCTAAAATAAACAGTAAAGAGAAGCTGAGGCTCAGCTTAATTCACCTCAGGTGTGCTTTCTATCCTGTTGTTCGTGGGTAAAATGTGATCATCAGATTCGTAAGTCTACGTCACATAACAGTTGAGAAGACAAAATATAATCGAATCTCAAATTTATTTTCATATTAAACATTGCAACGTTTATTTAGTAGTCCGACGTGTGAATAGTCAACATACTGTATATAATAATATATACATATATATTTTAAATCACCAGGTCAAAGGGTCAGGATACGACCTGAGCCAGACTCAAACACGGGTCATCGGATCGTAAATACCATTGTACATGTTGGCACTGGCACACTAACTGCCAGGCCATGTCTGAACATAGAAAATCAATTTTATGCACTATTTATTAGTTAGCTATCCTTGTTTTGCCATGGCAAGGGTGAAGGATAGTGTTAGAGCTATATGTTTCTTGACAAAAATGTTGATCCAGGACTTACAAAAAAAAAAGAAACGTGTCGTACTTGGCAAAAAACGAATTATTGTTATATAAAAAGAAGTTAGATGTATTGCTTTATATTAGCATTTATAAGGAACAGATTTCAGGGCCAAATCAATTCGTAATAGAGTGCTTGACTTAATTTCCTTTATATTATAGTTGTTTTACTTTGGGAACGTTGTGATAGCGTAATGCAGACAATCAATGGTGTACAATGATATCCATTTTAGTGCTGGAGCTGAATTTCTGAACTGCAGCCCTATGGCTCTTCTTTTCACGTGGAATCTGTCTTGTAAACTGATCTCCCTGGCCAGTCATGACCTCAGCGTGCAAGTATGAGTTTTCAGCCCGGACCTGCATTTACCAGCACAGCCTGCCAGAGAAACTGAGACTCATTATCACCGGTCCCTGAGGATCATAACCGCTAAGGGTGGAGCAAAGGAGGTAAGTCCTTCCCTCTTAAAGAACGAAGCCTTCATAGTCAATAAGAAGCAGCAGCTGTGTGCACATCCTAGTGCTCGAATAGGGGAGATTATGACATATGATCATATGGGGAAGTTGTCACAAGGGTCATCTCAGTGACTATGTAGTTTTGAGCCAAATGTCCAATAATACAAGAGTCAACTATAACTAAATAGCAGATCTTAACTGAAAGATTGAACAGAAGAACAAGAGTATTTTTCATAAATGTTTATTTGTGTGTTTGGTCAGAGCAAGTTTTTCTATTTTAAATGTAATGCTTTAAATCAACTATTTAATCACAATATCTCTTGGCCAAATTAATGGTTTGATTTAATTTGTAATCTTTTACATTTTTTGCTGTTTCATAATGGTTTTAGTTTAAATGGTTCATATTGTGTCAAGCCATACTGTTAATTGGTTGTTGTTGGGTTTTTTTTTTTTAAAGTGACCACTAGCCCCAGTCTCAATAGGCTATATGTTCATTTGCTTGTGTTAAGATCTGAATATCTTTCAAATGAGGTCTCACGATTTATTCAGTGCACTTCACATTATGGACAACCCAAATAGGCTTTTACAGTTTTTCTTGATAGCTTTGGCTTAATTTTTGATAGTCTCCACATTTTCTAAACATTGTGCAAACTGTTTTGTATGGCAGCAAAACTCTACAAAATGTAGTAACTTACCCAAAACATTTCATGCTTCAAAACAGTTATTGTATAAGTAAATTGGCCAATGCCACCAAATTGAAAATATTTTTCCAGACTGAGCCATGGTCAAATATTTTAGATGTTCAGCTACCCTATGCAGAAGAGTCATTTAAGCCAGTCACAAATTAATGATATCTGTGATATCTGTGTTATTTTGAGCATTGCATGAAATTAATCCATAGCATAAGTCAAGTCACATTTATTTATATAGCGCTTACAATACAGATTGTTTCAAAGCAGCTTTACAGAGATAACAGGAAAATAATGCAAAAAAGTTTGACTCCAGAAGAAAATAGCGTCACAGTCCAGCTTAAGTAAGTTTAGTGATGTTTTATTTTTGTTTTAAAAAAGGTATTAATTTAGTTCATTTATATAGGCCTAGCCTATATATAGCCGCTCTGGAGTAAACCGTGATGTCATCGTCCAGCTCAGCTCAGATCTTGTATAATAGTGTCAATGCAGGCAGATCAATAATTATTGTTGAATATTAAATTATGCCGTGTAGCTTAAGAGTTCCAGTGAATGACTTGATCATGGAAAGAATGATAGGCCTATGTGTCCTTGGAGTCTGACGCAGATGACTGAATATAGGTAGCCTACTGTGGTAGGCCTACGTCTCATATTGCCCATTCAGCACTCCACCTAAAACAGTAGGATCGACCCAGACGTTGTCCCATTGTGTGGGTTGAATTAAATAAATGCCCTTAAAACAATAAACAGTAGAAATGAGACCTAAGCATAAGAAAGACCAATAGACAATAAACGTTGGCTGCATTAAAAATCAACAACAATAAAACATGTTCGCTGAGTCAAATATAAAATAAAAAAAAAGCTCCTTTGTTTACTTTTGCAAAATATATCTCACATGATTAACAGTGAAAGTACGCCACCTACAGGCCACCACTATATTTCACTTAGAGCACCCTTTAACTGTTAAAAAAAAACGAGAAATTATGGGATAATTTTACGTTGTAAATTTTACGTTTACGTTAAAACATTTTTTGCTTGACAAGTAATAATAATAATAATTCATTACATTTATATAGCGCTTTTCTCGGCACTCAAAGCGCTTTACATAGAAGGGGGAAATCTCCTCAACCACCACCATGTTGAGTACCAAGTAGCCTACCATGGCATTTTCAAGAAACGGACTTTTCCGTAAACATTTTGTTAAAACCTTTTATTGCTAGAATACTGAAGCCTATTTAAACGATCTTTGACATTTTGTAATTGTACTACTTCACTTCTTAGAATAAATTTGTTTGCATTCCTCATTTGCAAGTCTAAATTAAAAGCAAATGTGCTTGAGCAAGAAACTGCATCTTTTGGCATAAACAGTTGCAGCATCAGTAACTTTTTAAACTATAGGCAAAAACCCTGGCAATAAAGTGTAACAAAACTCAAACAATAAATAGTTAAATAGGTAGTCACACTTTATATTAAGTGTCCTTTACTAATGTACTTTTGTTCATATTGTATTGCAAAACACTATTGAGGTGGGATATGGGTAGTTGGGTTTACTTTAACCTCCTGAGACCCTGCGGCCTCATATGAGGACATTACATTTTTGCCTCTTGACACAATGATAGTCAAATTTGTAAATCTTAGACATGTTGGCCACATTTAGGGGCACTGCCCACACCATCTTGTAGTGATATCACAACATTACACCAATGTCAGTGAGAAGAAAATGACCCTAACCCTAACCCTAACACTTCTACACCAGTTCCCGAAAGAAAAATTACCCAGGTAAAAAATCTATTCAAATTATATGATTCAAACAAATGTATTTATGTACAATACTGTCTCTATCATCATATGGGGATTAAAATTTGACATATTTTAGTAATAGTAGCACTCTAGGACATCAGTAAATATGAAGTACTCGTTTGAGGACATGTTATCCCCTTAACTGTCACCGTCCCACGTGGGACGTTTGCCCATATATATTTAGAACAATAATATCTTAGTAAAAACCTAAAGTAATATTGACAAACTAAATATCATTTGAAAGCTTACCATCTCTAGTTTTCATATTTGGTGGCTGTTTTTTAAAATAAATTACAGAATAGCAGTAATTTATCAATTTGCAACAAGAATATTTCATATTCATTAGGCGTGTTTAGGCCTTTATTTTGAAATAGAAAAAAAAAACATGAAAAATCATGAAAGATTGGTAGAAACCTCAGTTTGTTTTCATGCCAAGAGTTCAAAAGATAACACTAATTAAATGTTATGAGAAAAAAAGGTCTGAAAATTTTTAGAATATAAAGAAAAATATTATGAATTCTCGATTTGTGATGCGGCAGCGAGCTATAACGCACATATGTGCTCTTTTTATGTTTATTAGAGGTTGAAATCAAATCAAATACTGCCAAAACACCCATACTATTTTTGAATAGGATGTATACTTAATAAATTGTATGAAATTATGGAAAGACATGGTTCAGATCACTCAAAACATATGAAAATGGAGACACCCTTATATGGTCAGTAAGGAAGCTGGCTGTCCATCTAGTGAAAAAGTTTGGTACTACGCCCAAATAAAATCTTACTGAAAGCTCATTTTTTGAGATATCAACCTAAAATTTGGAACACAACTTGTTTAGATTTTTGGCTTTAATTTTCTAGCAGTTTTAGAGTAAAATATATTTTATAATATATATATTTTATATAAAATATAAATAATTATATTTTTACATTCTATATTTTCATAAACTCAAACTTATATAACTTTTTTTCTGTTTCACTTTCATAATTTATTTCACTTCTACAATAATCTGGCAAATGTCTTCTTAAAAACAAGACCAACCATATGTCTATATTCCAAAGCATTCTTGAATTACAACCATTTTACAACCACAAGTTTTTTTTTTTATTACTGTGTCCTCACACGAGGACATCATATGGTAAATCATAGACCCACTGTCCTCACTTGAGGACATCATTTTCTGCAAAAACTACTTCCTATACAAAAACAAATTTTAGTTATTATATTTATTAGGTCCTACTTATCCCAAATAGCAAGAACAATTATAAAATGCACACCAGGCAAACTCTCGGGTCTCAGGAGGTTAAAGAAAAGAAGTCTCAGTGTAATTATAAATGCAATTACCTACAGCTTTAATTACATGCAGATATATACATTACAAAATATGAGCATTATGTAAAAGATTTAAACAAGTGTATTGTTTCAAATAATTTAAATGTTAGTACATAGTAATTAAAGAAATCTAATATAAAATGGGACCATAGTTTAATTGCGTAGAGGAATTGATTTAAAAGCAAAACAAGAGTTCTATTCTAGTCTGCGGTGAGTTGGCCCCAAAAAAATAGTCTGAAAGTCAATTGGAAAAAAAGGAGCTCCTTTAAGCAGTAAAATCTAACATGTATCAAAAGTGGTTGTTCCTTATCAGCTGTCAAATACACGCAATCATAAAAAAAAACAAAAAGTTGTTCAAGTAAAATGTAGAAAACAAAATTAACCCTAGCACCAACTGAATAGGTCTTAAAAGAAAAGCAGTCATGGGGTGTGAATTATTGGACTTAAAATGATATTCATTGATAAATTACAAATTCACAGTGGCCAAGGACATGCTGGAACTTTTATCTGGTGCCATTCTAATGAATAAGAAAAACCCACTCATGAGTTTGTATGACAGGCAAACGACAGACTGAAACTGCACTCATTACATCAACACCCAAATCACAGGTGTGACAATGCTATAAACTTCATTCTAGCAACTGATGTTTGGTGATGAAGACCCTTAAGGCATCTGGGACAATGCAAAACGTTTTCAAAAATGCAGATGAACTCAATGACATGGCAAGTAAACAATCTTGAGCCTGAATGGATTGAAAGTTTATATTGTGAAACTAAGAAATTTAGAACCAGCCTGGAGAAAACCACTTAAGAATTCAGGCCATCATAAAAGCAAGGAAGAGCAAAAGGCTAACAGGGATTTGATTCCTACTTTGAATTCTGAAAACCAGTGAGCTATTTCACAAACCCAGAACATTCAGCCATTAATCAAACCCCTTTTCAGACACGAAACACTTAAGTGTAAAATGTTAAAACGTTTATTTGAATTCAAATGTACAAGGTAGCAAACTTTGAATCATTCATCAACATTAACGGTCACCTTTACTAGGACATGGCAGTGCAGATAAAAATAATTACCTGTAAAAACAATCAATGATAAAAGTTGCAATAGTAAAAGCATGCATAAGTTACAATTTTTACAAGGCAGCACACAGTGCTTAAGTCTCTTGATCATAACCCCACACACACACTATGAGATTTGCTTGGCCAGGTCCTTGATCAAGGAGGACTTAAGCTGAGAAATTGAGGCAATTCTCATCTGTTTCTGACTGGAATACTTGTTCTTCACAGCCTGGAGAAGAAAGCAAACTCTTCAGTGGGTCACATTAACAACATCTAGACACTAAAAAGCTACTGAAGACAAAGTAGGCCAACTTATCAGACTGAAGCCACTCACCAGGTGCTTTGAAAGCCCCTCATTGACCCTCACAACATTTTTGGCAATATGCTGCATCACAGGAACTAGCATCTCTTCTGTGTAGCCCATATAATGCTGAAGAGTAGGGGTCTGTAAAACACCAAATGGAATGGTTAGATTTTTATATATATAAAAAAACTAGAACAAGACCATCCAAGAACTTACCCAGTCACCACAGCTGAAGACCTTCAGGGTGAGGGCATAAGCTGCACTGGCCACCTGGGAAGGAGGAATGTGGACCATGTCATAGTCGACCATGGTAAGCTCCAGGAAGTACTTGGCCAACGTGTGATGCTCTGCAGTAACCTGCAAAACAAACCCTTTTAGTATTAACAATGTGAACATACCTCAGAAGCACTTCTGAAAGAATATGGGTAAACCTGCTTACATCGCCAATTTTGGAGGCTCTCCTGAGGAACTGTAGTGGAAGAGGCCTTCCAAAACCAAAGTCGAGGACTCTCAGGATCTTCATCTCCATCTCCCGGATCTGACCAGTGGTATAGGCACGGTCGGTCACAAAGGCAAAGTCTGCAATCTCTGGTGGGTACATCTCTTCATACTTTGAGGCTATGAACATGGCTGTTACACCAACAAGCTGGAGCTGCTTCTTTGGAACTGGATTATCCTGATTGAGGGACAAGTGGAGGCTATTAAAACAACCTTAAACACCATGCAGTGAACCAAAACTGGAAAGGGACCCACCTGAAGGAAGCGGTCAATGATTGCAACAGTCATGTACATGGTCTCCTGAAGCAGCCTGAACTTAATTTGAACTTGCACAAGCCAGTCAATAAGAATGGCACGCATGTTTCCTGTGACTTCCTTTCCTTCCAGATATTTCTGCCTAACAGCTTGCTCGGTCTACAAGAGAAGCAGAAAAGCTCACCTTTCCGAACACGTCAGCATTATAACAAAATCAACGAAGCATATTTTCTGCAAACCTCAAGCTGACGGAGATACAAATAGATGTCCTTGACATATTCACTGCAAAGCATGGGATTATCATAGTCATCCGCATCCACATCCTTGATATTAAGCAGAACATCAGAGAACGCCTGACACAGATCATCTGAAGCACAGCCAGAGGTCTCCATGGGAACAGGAGATGAAGGCTCAGACAAAATCTGCAATGGAAAACTGAAGTGAATCTTTTTGCATTAAGGTGGCAGAATAGATACTTCAAGAATTCAGAATAGCAGCAACATCCAAACACTTCAGAGCCAGCACTAGGGGGCATTAACCCCTGCTGGTTAATACTAGAACTACAAGGATTGTAGAACTTTTTATTTTATAAATGAATGGCAATAACAGTTTCCCTACTGACAGAGAAACAGTTATTGCCATATATAAAATAAAAAAGCTAGTCTGCATTAGAAAGATAAGTCACGTGACTAAAGCTCCCAGAAGTTAGCAAATATGGCAGGCTGCTGTAACACTTTCAGGATTAAACCCACACAAGTTTGAACCAAAAAGAGCATTAACCCAATGCTAGGAGACTTGGCAGAAGCTAGGCCATTTGAGACATGTCAAACGCAAGCTACCGTTTTCTTGACTTGTAGTCATGTGGACAGCAGCTTCCATACTACTGACGTTATATTCTGGTGAACTGACCCTTTAAATGCCGCGCATATACTGCTCACCTGAACGTCATGCTTCACTTTAGGAGACTCTTTTTTGGGCTGTTGAACCACAGGCGCTTTCTCAGCCACAACCTCCGCGTTGGGTGCAGCCTTCACCTCCTGTTTCAAAAGGTTAAGTCATGGTTGAGACAAAGGCAGCTGAAATGGGAATTGCCCGGAGAAGAGACGGCACTTACCTTCTTCCTCAAAGCCTGTCGTGCCTGCGGATTGTTGCCAATCTCCCCCAGCGCGGCCCGAGGTCTGAGTCCGGGCTTGGTCGCTACAGCTGCTTTTCCGGGCAGAGCGTTCTGATTCTCGCTGCTGGCAAGGCGGGTGTTCTACTCAAGACAAGAGGGTCATGGGTAAGTTTTGCATAACGAGTAGCTGGGGCAATTGGTTATGCGAGACATTTAAAAGTGCTACATCTGTAGAAATATGTTTGAATTCTAGGACACGCGTTTAAAAACGGCACACGAGGACCGAAAGCACGCTAGTACAAACTAGTTAACAGCACTAATGTGAACTAAAGTTAGTCTCTGAAATGCATGCAGTTTACGTGCTAACGTTACCTATTACGCAGAACGTGCACAAACTTTTGATAGAACATATGCTAAACTAAAAACGAAGGTAAAACACCACACTAACATAGTAACGTGCAAGATAAGGAAATATTTCAGGGTTTTCCCAGATCAACTTAAAAAAGACAAATAATTTGTTCTTTAGTATAAGACGCATACACTTTGAGTTCCAAAACAATAAAAAAAAACGCATTTAAAAACAACTTACCCTTGTGACACGGAGAGCCATTATTTCAGGAGGATTATTGCTGTGACTCGATGAACAAACTGGTTGATTCTACTCAAGCGAGCTCGATGTAGCATTGCATTTCCTCTGTGGTTTAAATTGTCGCTCTTTCGAACGTGATTCGCTGGGTTCGAAAATCATTGAGCTCCGATTGGCCCAGTCGCACCTGATTTCAATGCGTTACTAGGACAACTTGTGACCACGTGACGCCCAGGGGCGGGGATACCAGTCGAACGTGTTCTTTTGTAGTGTGTACTAGAGTTTGCGTGCTTGCCACTGCCACCTTTTGCTGCGGAGCGTGTGTCTGCAACTGCGGTACCACAAAAACCGCGTTTGTGAAAACACATTCTCAGAAATTTTGTCAACAACATTGCTCACATTGAGAAAACCCAACTTATGTTCCTCTTATGTTTATAACAAGATGACACTTATTACTAACGTTTAAATATTATATTTAGAGTATAATTATTAGTATGCATAAATAAATTATACAACTATTTACTGCTACTAATTCAATTTAAAAATATAATTTGCACACACCTAAACAATTGCACATACCACACTAATGTTTTTATAGACTTATCTAAATGCATAAGCTATCTGTATTATCATCTAAAATTTCCTTCTTTCAATGATAAACCTTTCATTGACATAAGTAGGTCTACTGCTGTTGCTGTAGCCTATTGCACATTAGACAGATAAACCTCGACTTTAAAAAAAACTTTCCCCGACCCCAGTAGCCTACCACAATAAAAAAAATTGATGACCAATTAATTTGCCACGTGTTATAATTTTAAAGCGCACAACCTATTTTTATTTATTAACATTTGTATCAGTGCTTTGATTCGTGTATTCATTGTTTGATCCCATACTTCATGTTATTAGAAAAAATAAATAATTGTGTGATTTCATATGCCCTGCTAACCCACAAATCAGGGCTAATGCCTTGCTTACAAAGACCTTGCCTGTAAATACATTATTAATTAATGAAATAAAAGAGGTATTATTAAAATATGGCTTTCATTTGTTCACTTATTTCTGTCACGTATTACAGTGAATAAATAATTACATTTTATATGCATGTATGGTTGAAAAAAAACAACCATCAATGGAAATAATTGGAATGTGACTAAAATGCAATATGAAATGTTTTAAAGAGGATGGACCCCACCCCCCTCAAAAAACAAACAAACAAAAACATTTGTGTTCATAAAATAATATAATATTTTATTGTTTCTAACTGTTAGGAACCTTACAGAGTGTAGCCATCATAAAATTCATTTTTACATTTTTTAATAAAAAAAATGAGATTATAATTATACCTTAGATCCCTTTATTTCTTAATATTTAAACGTGTTAAAACAAGAGTTTACATGATACATGTGCCGTCTTTATAATATTTCATGGATTCCATCTGTTGTGTCATGGCTAAAACCTCGTGGAATCCAGTGCTTAGGCCAGACATGTGCTGGAAGTAAGCCTCTTTTTCCAACTGTATAGTCAGGTTATTAACACCAGCATCCTTCAACACGGCAGACACCTGAGAAAATAAATTCAGTATTAAACAATACAAATTGGTCAGTAAGTTACTTTGTTTTTGGACAAAACAATAAAACCAATACATGAATCAACCAAAAAAAAAAAAAAAAAAAAAAATTGTAGGATATTATACACAAGATCTGACATCCGAAATGAAGTCTAAGTAATAAATAAATAAAAATATCTAGCTAAAGCTGCATCCCAATTCAGTGGCTACATCCTTCGAAGGCCACATTCAAAGGCCGATTGCGTCACAGCGGCGCGACACAGGCTGTCCCAATTCAAAGGCTCCTTCAAATGTGCCTCAAAATGCGTCCTTCATTTCCCAGGCAATGAAGGATAAAATAGATGGATCCTTCACGGCCTTGCCTACCTCAGAATTCATTAAGCGCCGGTGACGACAGGATTTTTTTAAATTTAAGTACTGAATTTTAACTTACTCAAATATCTAATGATATAAATGTAAAAAAAAAAAAAAAACGTTAAAGCGGTCATAATGTTGACATCTTACTAAGATGCAATTTTATATAGTTTATACTAGGTGATGAAGGTTATCCTGCTCCTGGAGGGCCACTGCCCTGCAGAGTTTAGCTCCAACTTGCCTCAACACACCTGCCTGGAAGTTTCTAGCAAAGCCACTGGAAGGCAAACCTGCAACCTTTAGCCAAAAAAGCATTACGGCTAAAGTTAATGCTCCAGCTTTGGCAGTACGCAGTGAAGACAAGAGGCCGTTTTTTTTGGGGGGGGGGGGATATCAATGAGGAGAGGCTTCACTATGCAGAATAAACAGCTTTTGTGAGGAAATAGCTTATCATTTAATAAATCAATAGCCTTATTGCTAATCTTCAACATGAAAAAATAAACAAAATAATGTGTACTCTCTATGGCTTCCAGGTTTCAACAAATAAATTAGACTTGCATTGTAATGATTTATGACTGCTGTGTATGTCTAATAATGATATAACGCTTCTTAATGAATGGAGGTAAACAAAATATAAAGATTTTAATAAATAAATGTATTCTTTCTATGGCTTCCAGATTTCAACAATTAAATTACAAATACATTTAGTGTGTAGTATCACTAGTATGCATGCACAATAAAGCTGTTTTTAAATGAACAGATTTAAATCTAATCTTAAATGTGGTTTAATGCGCACTGTAGTGATCAGCTAATAGCTAATAGAGCAAACCGCTCAGTAAAGCACATTCCACAAACATTGCAGTCCTACTGTACATTTACTAGTGATATAATACCAAATATAGAGCATTATTCAAACGCGCTAATCAACAAGAAACCGTGTGTAACGTAAACTAACAAAACGCTGGCCACTGACATCACTGCCATTATTTGATAGGCTGAGGTGCCTCACGTGATCCATGTTAGCCGTTATGCTTTGGTTAAATATGGTAAGAGCCACAGACCCTCTCTAACAAGACAATCTCTGTTTCTATCATGCTGCCTAGTAAGACCTTGATTAGCTGATTCAGGTGTTTTAATTGTAGTTAAAGCTAAACTCTGCAGGACAGTGGCCCCTCTAGGAGCTGTATTGGACACCCCTGGTTTATACTCTTTGTTATGTACATAAATGGACCAAGGTGAACATACTTTGAAAACAAAACAAGGTTCACAACCTTTCTGACAGTTGAATATAACTTTCAAAAAAGTCCAGTACAAATGTTACTGCTGCTCAACAACAGCAGCTGTCAAAGTTGATTCCATAGGCTAGACGTCCGATTTAACCACGTTTGGTCTAACCTTGAAGTCCACGTCCTCCGAAAGATGCAGCCTCTGTATTGGGACACATCTTAAATCTCTAATCCTTAGGCAAAATGGTAATACAAGCCTTGGAAAGCCCAAACAAATTGCAGTAAATTTGTAAACAAGCCATGTTCAAGATGTAGCATTCATACCTGTTGAATAACTCGTTGTTCTACTACATCAGACATGAGTTGGAGATGGATGGTTCCAGCAATGACACTGGCAGAATGTCTCCAGAAGTGTGGATCACGGTAGGATAAAACGCCTTCTATTTTCTGAATCTTAGACAAAAAGGAAGCATTAAATTATATGCAATGTAAAGCATTCAATTTGGTAATCCAAAATGTTTAAGCTACACTAACCAGCCAAAAGTTTGGAATTACGCTTTTTGAAAGATACTTTGGAAAGAAGTCTCTTATGCTCACCAAGTTTGACCTTTTATTTAAAAACAGTAATATTGTGAAATATTACAATTTAAAATACTAGTTTTCCATTTTAATATATTTGAAAATTTACTATATTCATGTGATGGTAAAGCTTAATTTTCAGCAGCCATTACTCCAGCCTTCTGTATCACATGACATGATTCTTTAGAAATAATTATAACTATTCCAAACATTTGACCGGCAATGTATATACTGTATATTTTTTCTATACCTTCTCAAGTGCAAAGTTAAGCTCCTTGTCATTTTCAGGTGGCGTTCTCAGGAGAAGAACCTCACAGGCGTCTTTTAACAAAGGAATAACACTGAGAAAAATCAGTGTGGCAATGAAGAGTGAACAAATGGGATCTGCGATCAGCCATCCAAACTGTTTAATGAGAAGGGTGGATATAATCACTCCGACACTGCCCAGTGTGTCAGCAAGCACATGTAGAAACACTCCTGCAAACAGGATAAGGAAATGTCATCTTCAAAAGGTTGAAAAGCATCAGGATTGATAAATGATAATTTAATTTCTGGATTAACTAACCTTGCCATGTCTATAATAAAAACAAATCATACTCATTACAGAGTACAGACCCACCTCGCATATTAGCATTCATTCCCCCTCCAGCAGACCCGTGGGAATGCCCGTGGCTGTGAGAGTGACCGTGTCCTCCATGACTGTGTCCATGTCCTCCATGGGTGTGTTCTGCATTGCCGTGCCCATGGTGTGAGTGGCCGTGCTCATGCCCAGAGCAGCTACTTTTGGAGGCCCCATGGGAGTGTGCATGACTGAAGGCACAGATGCCCACCAGATTAACAAGGAGTCCACCAACCGAAACTGGCTTTAAGGAACAAATGGATCAAGGGCAAGCATGAGCATGAGGTGACAGGATTCATGTGTGAAACTTTGCATAACATTTATTTGTTCAACTAGCAAAACCCATTCAAGACACCAACTTGGCAAATGCTTTGTCAATCCTGACAACTATGTCTTGCAGGTTAGCTGTACATACCGTTAGCATATCTGTGTTGATGTTAGGTGGATCGATGACTCTGGTGACTGACTCCACAAACACAAAAAAAGCTATGACCATGAGAAACAGGCCATTGATAAATCCAGAGAGGATCTCCACACGACCGTACCTGAAATGAGAAAAGTCACAATGTTAGCACCAAAAATGACAAAACACAATTCCGTTATGTCCAGTAATCAGGGTTCCCAGACTTCCCACACCAATGAGTTCCCATGTATTTTCCATCAATCATTTTTAAAAAAACAACTGTTGATTCAGAATGATTTGTTAATGAATCAATCAGACATGTTTTGTGAACCAGTTTGATCAATTCATTGTAAAGAACAGAATAAAAAAAACAACACACATGGTTTACAGGTTAAACACAGCCATAACTCCATAAGTGATAGTAGAAACACAATTTATGATATATATGACCAAACTTTCTAGAGGAAAGGGGTTAAAAATGAAAATTCTGTCATTACCCTCATGTTCCAAAGCCGTAAGACTTTCGTTCACTAAATTTGAGAGATTTTGGTCCCTCCATAGACAGCTACGCAATTACCACTTTGACACGTAAAACGAATCCATATGAATTGGGCGGTTTATTTCAAATTTTTATTAAGAGACTCAACTGCTTTATATGATGAACATTAAATTTAATCTTTTATTCACATTTAAACTTTGATCAAAGAACTTAAACAGAAGCTCAACTGAACCTGCTTGACGCACGAGAACAAACCTCTTGCTGAGCTCAAACGTGCTGTGTAACACACGAGAATGAATCTCATTGGGTCTCGCACGTCAAGTGAACATGATTGAGCTTCCGTTTACCATGACTGATGTGTGAGTTGATGAATGTTTATATGTGAATAAAAGCCTAAATTCAATCTGTTCATCATATAAATGTCTCTTCAGAAAATTTTGTACTAAACTGCTCAATTCATATGGAATAGTTTAACGATCTCTTTATGAACTTTTTGAAGCATCAAAGTGCTATTTGCGTAGCTGTCTATGGAGGGACAGAAAGCTCTCAGATTTCATAAAAAAAAAAATCTTAATTTCTATTCCGAAAATTACCATTTAATTGATTATTTTAACCCCTTTTTTACTTATGAATTTGTTTTATGCACCATTCTATGTGCATATAAGTTGTTGTTGGAGAAAACATATAAAATCCTATAGGTATATGAGCTGTTTAATAAATAGAATTACACACAAATAAATCAATAGTATAAACTTTGACTGAACATAAGGTTGCTACAAGTATTATGAGATTAAATCTCAACATAACTAATATATTGTACACTATTATGCGAATAATTCTCAAAATAATTAATATATCATACACTACAGTTAAACGAAATCTAAAAAGCCTTGGTCACAATCAAGTTGAATTTTGGGATATTGAGCTGCTTTAAGTGTACATAGGCATAGCTTCGCTCCCTCGTTCAAAATTTGAGGGGACGAGGGTCTGTCCATATAAACTTCCCTCGTCCCCTCCACGAAGTGGAACACACTTCAAAATGGCGACGGGGATTCCCCCGAGGGGAAGTGCTTAGGGAAGTTTGTGAGTGCGTGTCTCATAGAACTGATAAGAATGTAAATGTGTACCTTGAAATGCAATGTAAGTCGCTTTGGATAAAAGGGTCTGCCAAATGCATAAATGTAAATGTAAAAGCCTTGGTGTGCCCCGGTGTGCTTAAAAAGCTGGAATACACTACACGATTCTACAGTAATTTCCGAGAGTCATAGTGAGTCGTGTAGTGTATTATGAGCACAGACTTAGACACAGATTTTTTTAGCTTCAGACTATGATTTCATCCAGTTGGAGGATATCAGACATGTTTGATATTTTAAATCACTTTTATAACAACTCTTGTTTTTAGTTTTCATGCATCTCTTAGCAATGAAGCGCATGTTTCTGCGTGACATGGTTGTGTTTGGAACAACTTGAAAGTCTGGTACTGTCATCCTCAGTTCTGTTTAGTTTTTTCCTTGTTTCAGCGCTTCAAGACACGCAATGATTGACAGGGTGGGGCGGGGACGTGCATCGGAATCGGCTCGGAATGCATTTTCAATTCCACATGGAATTTTGCTACATTCATTGCGGGGCATTTAGTGAACATGCAATCACAAAGTGTCTTAACTTTGAGTGTAAATGCAATTAAGAAAAATTCTTG
Organism: Rhinichthys klamathensis goyatoka; assembly: GCF_029890125.1. Taxonomy (NCBI): domain Eukaryota; kingdom Metazoa; phylum Chordata; class Actinopteri; order Cypriniformes; family Leuciscidae; genus Rhinichthys; species Rhinichthys klamathensis. The sequence continues at coordinate 188,908 of NW_026606757.1, forward strand.
TTTTGTGAGTATTTCATCGTCCACAAGCCAAATCAGTCTGCTCGCTTACAAATGTATAATGTGAATTCATTTCACAAATAAGTTATCCTAAAATTAGCAAGCAGCACTACCTTACCCATAGGAATATATCCTTGTTGCTTTCCATCTGGTCATGAGGGCAGCAAATAACCCCAGGACCAAAGCCGAGCAGTCAAACAGCATGTGGAAGCCATCAGAGATCAGCCCCAGACTGTTGGTCCACACACCATAGAAGAGCTCCACAAATGTGAAGGCCTGAACAAAGATCAACACAACTCTTATCAATACTGTTGAAGTAGGTAGGTCATTGTTTAAAGTATAGGCAAGTTATATCAGACAGGCCGTTAAAGTAGGTCATGGAGCTCTAAAGCTTATGAACATTTGAATCATACAATCCTTTTCTGTAATTCTGACAAGAAATAAACATTTTAAGCAATTAACAATAAAGCACTTAAACTGAGCATCTTCTACACTTCATGACCAAAATATAGTAAACACACGAGTTGAAGTGGCCATCCTACAGAAGCTAATGTACCAGATTGAGACAGAGGAAGTAGAAGATCTGCCGCGAGTCATATTCCTCCAGGATCTGTTTGAGTGAGTCTTTGATGAAGTGAGGCAGAGACTGGGACGTGTGCTGAAGCGCATCACCCATGAAGTTATAAAGAGGAGTTCCTTCAGGGGAATAACCCACCAGTGTTCCCTTCTGACCTTTTGAAGAAGGGGCTGACAGTATGCTATCAGCTGAAAACATCAAATGGTACATTCAATTAGGACAAAGAAAGATGTGGTACTTTCAATGAGTTTTACATCAACGCCTTTTTGTTGATGTGGTTTAATGACCTGTTTTAACATTTACAACACTATGATGATTATTTTTACTTCTTCCACTTTTTTTTTATCTACACCCTATCGTACACTTGACATTTACATATCAGATTCTGTGATAGGGGAATATATAAATCTTTCAAAATGCATTCTTTGCATTAAATCTTCTATCAGAGATATTAACTTACCCATGATGAAGAAGCAGGCACTGACCAGCACTCCACCAGACAGCACATGCTCAGTGCTACTCTGCTGGTTGTTTCCTGGCTTACTTATCACTCTGAGCTGGTCGGTTAGCGGGTGGGTCCAGAAGTTTGCCAGCACCAGGCCACTGAGGAACAGGAAGATGGAGCCATATCGAGCACAGCGTGAGGTTTCCAGCTTTGCAGTGCAGATGGACTCCACGTAAAAGTCCAGAATCATCACAGAGAAGATGATCATGGCAAATGGCAAGATGAGGCCAGACCAGGATTCCACCTTACTCTGCGGATTTCCATTTTAAAAAAGGAGCTTTCATGAGTGTCTGTAAGAACTTACATGAGTGTCTGTATTGTTTTAAGTGTTTGATGAGGCTAATGCATCTGAAGATGGTGCACTGTTTTTGTTTTAATAATTTTACACTGACTGTACTCTCAATGCTAACTGATTCCCAATGACCATGACAAAATAAACTTAACTGATAAAACACATTTCGAATCTGTAGTCTTTCTCATTTGGGAAAAGGGACCAAAATAATGTCTCATGGACAAAAACACCCATAACGTTTTAAGATTTTATTCATTTACATGACTTTTTCCAAGTCTAGAAATCACACTTTTAAAGTTAGGCTACCTCATATATCCAGGTTTTCCAATGGAACCCTGATTGTTTAAAGGAAACAAACAGTTCTTGAATGGATGAACTAAAATAAGAAATATTTGAGCTTATTTTAAATTATTTTAAGTAATTTTGAGGCCCCCTTTGAAGGTTTGCTGAGCCCCTCTACTGGGCATGGACCCCTGGTTAAGCAGAAAACAAAGCTGGTTCTTCTCCTGGTTGTTACCTCAGTGGTTGCAGACAGCACTATGACCCAGGGCAGCAGAACTACAGCCGACACGAGGTTAGATAAAGCATATAGGCGTTTTGCACCCCCAATCTCCACTGATAATTTTCTAGATGCTGTGTTGAAAGCCACCTTCAGGCACAGGGCTAGAACCAGCAGAACCACTCCACCCTGCTCAGAAAATGAGAATTAATCACCATGATATCACTGATCCTTCATCAGAGTCAGTACTGTAGTAAACAAACACTCTTAAAGATTTTTTAACAAATGATCAAAAACACACCTTGTGGTCCGCCACACCTAAAAAGGCAATCCCTGTGTACAACGCATGGGTGAGAGCACTGTCATGGTGCCCCTCAGCTATAAGACCGTGTTAAGGAGTATACAGTTGTAGATAAAACCAAAGAGTAAACATTTCCAAATACACATTCATGATGATATTGTGAACGATTAATCTGTAGATGTCATTGCAAAGAATAAAATGTTTATCCACCTCTGAGTCTGAAATAACTTTCCCTTTAGTCGGAAAACAGTTGTTATTTTTGCCATTTTGCCTGCAAGGCAAGCCGGTGTCATTAAAGAGGCAGAAATGACAGATTTCACCTTGATTTAATAACAGTGTACACCTTTTTGCTACAGTTGTAAGGATACGGTGCTCTGCCATCTTTGCCATGAGATCATCATTATCAAAGAGCAAAAGGCAGATCACAGCAATTATGAATAAAGCAGCACCCCTTGTCTATAAAAAAAAAACAAAGAAAAAAAAAGAGCACATGGAAATGTGTCAGCTGGTAAATATGGTTCATTCTGAGATACGGTTATGATTTCTCTACATTTCTGACCTTAGAAGGTCCCCCTCCAGAGCTGGTAAAGAGAACGCTGAGGAGAGAAATCACCACCACATCACTGTGCTCAAACAGCAAAAGGGTCCTGAAAGAAATCACTTAAGTTTAGGCCAAATGCTTGATAAATAAAAAATAATGAAACATGTTTATTTTAGATTCAGCCCAAAGACATACCTGAGTGGCCCACAGAGTGTCAACCCAAAGAAACCCAACAGGGAAATGACGCAGCTCATGACCGCATGCTTGAGTATTTTTATCCACTGAAATCAGAAGTTAAACAGATGAAATCAGGCTGCCATGAACAAAATAGGTCCACATGAAAAGGCATTTGCAATCCATTTTACTTCCATAATATACAGAATGAGCATGTCATGCTATTATTGCTGTAACTTTTAATGCATTAACCAATATTAAATTTGGCAAGTGGCTAACAGTTGACGTTGTAATAAATATGATTAATTTTTAAGTGAATAAAAGCCTAAACTGAATCTGTTCAGCATAACAATCATGTCTCTTCAGAAGATTTGGATTAAACCACATATATGGATCACTTTAACAATATTTTTATGAATGTTTTTTTATGTGTGGAATGTTCTGGTTCCATGGACTTTCAAAGGATGGACTAAAAGGATGAGAGAATATTAAAATATTTCATGCGTTTCGAAGATGAACAAAGGGGTTTGGCAAGTTTTTTTTGTTAACCCTTTAAGTGGTAAGAGTTTTAAAACTGATGAATTGAACAGTTAAACTAGAATTAGAAGAACTTTGTACCTGTCTCTTGGGGATAATTTTTCCAGATGAGAATGGCTTTTGAAAGAAAACCAATATCATCGCACACCTATGCAGAAAAGAGAAGGTCTTTATATGATCAGAAATAATGGAAATAAACAATCATGACACTTGTATTCTTTAATATGTAAATGTGTGATGTCACTCCTTACCCCATTTTTAAAATAAAGAGAAACTGTACAATATGCACAACTTTGAGGAGATCATATGACTCAAATATCCCAAAAGCCTTCAGCAGCTTGGTAAAGTAGAGTAATACTATGTACCGGGTCAGTCTGAAAAAGAAAAAGAAACCATTCAGTAAAGTAGAAAAGTAGATAAATAAAGCTGAGCTATTCTTACAATGGTATTACCATAAACTACCATGGAAAACATTGCAATGCTATAGGTTTTGGACATCATCATGGTAATACCAAAGTATTCTCTGAATGTGGTGAACAAAAAATGCAGATACCTCATACCTTACAAAAAGTACTGTAGTGATACTATGGTAGAGTGAAAGGATGCACCGCACAGAAATATTATGGTACTTATATGTATGGTACTACAACATACAATGGTATTTATTGGCATTTCATTTCCAACAAGAATAAGAAGTTACTTTTCTGTAAGTCATTCAAGACGGTCCACTACAATACATCAGCTCATACAAAAAGGTATGTTTATCTTTAATCATGCTACCGTAGTAAAACCAGCGTCACCACCTCATAACATCAGTGTAACGTGGTACTTCCATAGTACTGTAAGAGTATTATTTTAGTGTAATATTTGGACACTCTTCCGTTTACCTGGCATCTGGAACCTCAACTCGCCCCAGCTTCCCACTGGAGATGACATTACTGCTGTATTTTTCATCCATAATTCTGCTGCTGTGTTTATGATCTTAGATCTTTTACTGTTTATCTAAGAGCTCATCTTTGAGAAACAAAAGCTGTTATGTGTCTAACGTTAACTGCGTTAGCCTGTTTAAGTTAGACAGCTGAAACCGAAAATAACAGCACAATTCAGGGCCGTTTGGTGCTGAAATCGCTCATGTAACGTTAGTGGTAATCCACAACAGTGAACTCTGAAATAAAAACCGTTGATTTTCGAAATACATACTGAATGATAAATCTATTTCCACTAGCTAGCAGCTACATTATGAACTGATGTGGTAGTGTGACGTGACCATTTCCTCACATATGGCTACAATCAATGAAGACTTTCAAAATAAAAGTCATGTATCACCGAGACAAAATATTTACATGAAATATATCCTGCTAATTATGTTATTTATGAATACAAAAATTAAAAATGTTATTGCTAATTGTGATATATGTAAAAGGAAACCTTAAACAGATAATTATAAGTCCTTTGATTTAAACATTTTACTTTGACTTTACAATAGCTTTGAAATTCGGTTGTAACGTCATGATCCATGTGTAAAAATGGTAGAAACAGGTCATTACTGGGATTCTGTGGCTATTGTGTCCTCAGTAAACCTCATGATAATTACTGCCTTAAAATCCTGGACAATATTTTAAACCGGTCTTAGTCATAAATAACACAATTTGAGTTCTTTAAAAGCTAATTTAAAAATATATATTTGAGACATTTTACAGCATTTTGAACCAACATGTAGGCCTATCACCATTTTTCCTATGTCCCCATCCCAATTTCACGATAAATACAACTTACCATTGGGGATTTTTTTTCTGTGTAATTCTCTAATGTAGCTATGTATTCTTTCAAATATTAAATTTATTTTAGCCATTTTAATCAACATTTTTAGCTTGTCCTTCAATTGAATGTCCTCCCTGTTATTTTGACCACTTTCCCTTTAAATGAAAATTGGAAAAATTAAATAACATCATATCATGAAACATCATATCGTCACTACTTTGTTTGGAGGGAAAACAACTTTCAAAACTTATTTAAATTGTCTATTTTTTACCAATTTTATCTTTCAAATTTGATGTGGTCGACCTACATCCAAGGGAAAATTTTAAAAAGTTAGTAGAAAAATCATAGTTTTAAAATTACAATGTTAAAGACCATGCGATCACTGAGAGTGATATTGATTGTAAAAGTAATTCATGTTTAAAGTTGAAAAAGTAGTGTATTTAAATTTCTTTGGGAATGTTTACATTTTTGTTTCCCATCTAAATCCAGTTCAAACTAAAGTAATAATATAACTAGTTGTATGTGAGAGATAGGAAATCATCCATTCATTCATTACCACACTGTCATTATTTTGTCCACTCTGTTATCAGTTTGTCCATAAGCATTTTTTTTTTCTTTTTTCTTTTTTTTTTTAAGTCAACACTATCAACGACAATATGAAGGTGCATTCAGGTCATGTCATAATTGCTGTTATTAAGAGACTTCAACTTTTAAGTCTCGTAAAAGTTCTCATCCTCATAAAACTCGTAATTACAACTTGTAAACTGGGAATTTTTCGAGAGCTTCAACCTGACAGCTGCAGATAGTGTTGCCAAAAAAAAGCATAATTCGAGGGGCTGCTCTCTAGCTGTTTGCAGAGCCAGTGGGTGGAGCTTGATGTCCAGCTCTCCCTTTCTGGACCTATTGAGTGTTGCTTGAAGGTCCAGCCAAATCCTAACCCTATACCTATAACACAGGTGTGTCCAAACTTGGTCCTGGAGGGCTACTGTCCTGTAGAATTTAGCTCCAACTCGCCACAACAAACCTGGAAGTTTAGTATGCCTAGCCTCTGATGCTCTTCTGTCATTTTTGACCGAAAATTTTTACATTTCTTTTTTTTTCTTTTTTTTTTCTCTTCTTCATGGGAATGGTACGAAACTTGGTAAAGGTTTTGGCACTGCTGTGTGAACACACACACAAAAAAATCATGGACATGATTCGAACAGGTTAAATGGTCCTGAAAAAAATAGTCACATTGTACTCTTCGCGGTCAAAAATGACCGCATAGGAAATGAATGGGGGACGAATTTCACCTAGTGAAAGCTATAGATAAAATCTCACTGAAAGGTATTTTTTTTAGATATCAGGCTCGAATTTTGAACACATTTTGTTTAGATTTATGGCTTTGATTTTCAGTTTTAGAGTAAAACATGTTTTTTAAATATATATATATATTTAATTCATTTTTTCATGACAATAAACGTACAATTCTGTAACTTTGTTTACGTTCACTTTTTAAAAAATTCACTTCAGCAATAATCTGCCAAGTGTCATCTTTGAAAAGAGATCAAACTTAAGTCTGTGCTCTAAGCATTCAAGATTTACGACAGTTTAAGTTGGTAATCTAATTTTCTGGTCTATGCTCAAAAAGTGATTAAATGGATTATAAATACAGCAAAAATATAACTTAGTACCATAAAATCCCCTAAAAATACAAAATATTAAATAAAAAAAATATTATCGAACTAAAATATATAGGCCTACATTCATTTCATTGAAATTAAAAAAACAAAATTCAGTCATTTTTGACCGACACGTGAAGAGGACCAGAGGGATAAAACCTAATAAAACCTTGATTAGCTGGTTCAGGTGTGTATAATTGGGGTTGGAGCTAAACTCTGCAGGACAAAGGCCCTCCATTAGCTGGATTTGTCACCCCTGCCATAACCCTAAACCCGATTAGGTCAAACTCCACTCATCCACAGAGGTGGAGCTGGAAAAGCTCCAAGTAGAATGACATGTTGTCATCTCGAAATTATGAGATGTGTTCGACTTGAAGTGGTAGGCTACTGCATAGACCGTTCGGTGTATGACATTAAAGAACCGCAAGAGCGATTAGAGAGCAGACGGCTCTGTATACTTTTGAACTGCTCTCGTGGTACTTTAATGTCAGACACCTATCGGCCTACGAAACGCGGTTAATAAACAGAACTGCATGCGTTTTGCGGAGGAACATTGTAGCTATTTCTCTCTGTTTATGTACATGACGAGTCACGCAGGTACTAGGGCTACTAGTAAAATAGTTTTAGTATTTTAAATAGTTAATACTCTAAAATAGTCTGAATATCCGGTAGTGATTCAGGATAAGACAAAAACACGGTTCGGAAGATTCATGATATCCGTATAAAATTGTGTACATTTTTAATAAAAAAAAACCCGTTACATAGTGTACCTTTAACACATTTATTTTTATTGCTACAAGGTGAATCATGTGTGTTATTGATTTAGAACAGGCTACAGATGGAGGCCATGACGTCAGAAAGATATTGTGTAAAGTGCCATGACCTTTCTCATTGCTGCTGTCCCGCTCATATATCTTCATAATGTGCTCAGCAGAAATGCTCAATTGAATAGACTGTATACATTTAATGTCTGCAATTGTCACCTGATTCTATTTGCCATGAGCAGTGGCCTTTTAGAGTGTGGCTTGAGGTCATGGTACAGTTTAGAGACGTGCTATTTTCTTTATATCGTAAATAACTTTGAGGTGCAATGCATGTAAATGCATTTTATACACTGAAAAAGACTTAAGTTTATTGTTCCACACAGTGCACTTTTATTTGAGATACAGTGGAATAACATGATTAATTGTTACAGTTGGATCAGAGGTGATTAGAACTGTCCAGAGCCGGACAGTAACGGAGTACATTTACTTGAGTACAGTACTTAAGTACAATTTTGAGGGATCTGTACTTTACTCGAGTATCATTTTTGGGGAGTACTCATGACTTTACTCAAGTACATTTGAGAGGCAAATATTGTACTCTTTACTCCAATACATTTCTATCCATAACCGTGAGTACCCGAGTAAAAAAAAAAAAAGTAAAGAAAAATCTCGGAAACCCTCAATTTGTTGTTTCCCTCTCAAACGTGATTGGATTGTGCAGGCGCCACTGATTGGGACAGCCTATCAGCAATCACTTTCAGCTTTCCGCCAAAGTCAACTCCATGGTCAGATTTTATATTACACATTAATGTAAGCCAAGCATTTGGTTTGATGTTCTTGAGTATGTGGTGTGTTTAACACAGTCAGGTTCAAATGTGGCAGTGGCGTAGCCACGAGGGATTTCTGATTTCTTAAAAAAAAAAACTTTAGGAGGCAAAATATATTTTTACTGATTATGTGAATTACACTGCGCAAACCAAAGTAGGCTACTACCCAGCGAATGAAGAAGGGTTGGCGCTCAGTCTCCACAGTACATAAAATATTAATTTTGTTTTATTTTATTTTTTGGGTTTGCATTTATGAGGAAAAAACAATGTTATGCGCTCTGAAAAGCGGCATAAAAAATGCTTTAAAACTTTCACAGAGACATCAAACAGAAAACACAAAACCTTTCTTTAACCTGAATTTCGTTTTGCATTAATTGTATCTTAATTTGAATCAATGTTTCATCAACCAATTGCCTGGGTTTAATAAATAAGAAGTAAATAGCAGACGATAGATAAGAAACGGAGGCGCCGGCACGTGAACTGGATCTCGTCTCATAAATGAACCGAAACACAGTGTATAAGGTAGCCACTTGTTTATTAACAAGTGTTTATTAATAAACAATTAAAATATCTCCTTGCTATATTTTACATATTCATAATCATTCCTTTTGCCAGTTCTTTGTGACAGCTTTTAGGTGCTTTATTGGCAGCACCACCCTTACATGTGGTGTGTGTGTGTGTGTGTGTGTGTGTGTGTGCAGTGGTGTAGTCTACGTGATACGCAGGTATACGCCGTATACCCACTAGAAAATGTCAAGGATTTCCGTATACCCACTAGGAAAGGCCAAGGATATCCGTATACCCAATTAAAAAAGCGCGAGTATTCGTAACAACATCGTTTTGTGACAGAACTTTCATTCATAAATTCACCCCGCCGTCTGTGTTTGCGCAGCGGATCGAATCGAGGAATCCAGTCACAAATGTAACTTAGCCTACTGTAAAGCGTCACGCAATTTGGCCATTTTTGAAAGAATAAATCAAAAGTAGGGATGTACAACGAATGAAATCTCGATATGTACTAGTGTGTAAACTAGTGTACTCGTGTGTAAAGCTCAAAAAGACTGCTATAGAAATAAACTCTGCATGTTCTGCGTGTTTCTGTGAATGAGCGCTCAATGTGTGCTCTACTAGCTACACACTGAAGCGCGCTCATGGTGTTTTCAGCGTCTATGAGGAGGACAGGACATGCACACATTTGAACTTCATCGCAGACCTTTTATGAGAGTCACTTCACAAGAATTTTACCATTTCATTTGATAAAACTATCGTCATTCATTTGTATCATACTCACAAACTTTAAAGTCTTCATGACAACCTTTCAAAATAAAAGTTTTGTATAACGAAGAAAATATAACAGAAATAAATATATTACTATTGCACAGTTGAGTATACTTCAAGTAGGCCTAATAATAATAATAATAATAGTTTATTAAAACACACAGAAGCTCAGATGTCTTTAATTTACAACCCACCATAATAAAAGTTTGTAGAGAGAAAGAAAGTAACTCGAAGGAATTATTAAAGAAATTGCATAGTAAGATGTAGCCTACTATTTAAAATAATAATATTAATCAAATTTATTAAAACATAATTTGAAAGGAATATCACACAAGTTTTCACACGGGGGGGGGGGGGGGGGGGGGGGGGGGGGGGTAATATCACAGTATACTCACTACAAAAAACTAGACTACACCACTGTGTGTGTGTGTGTGTGTATTGTCCCCGCATTTAAAGATGGGACCCCCAAAAAATTAAATTAAATTAAATAAAGCAACATGGTAAAAAGATGAAAATGACTTGATTTTACTTTCAATTCCTTTTACATTCTCCAAGGTATTAACATTAACATTTTTCATAACTCCATGTAGGACGTTTCTGTGCATAAATGTAAGCACTGTGGCAGTAGATTAGTAATGCAATATTTAGAAAATCTACTCTTGTACTCTTCAAGTACTTTTAAAAACAAGTACTTTAGTACTTTTACTTAAGTAGACATCTGAATGTTGTACTTTTACTTGTACTTGAGTAAAATTTAGCAAGGGGTATCTGTACTTTTACTCAAGTAACAAAGCTCTGTACTCTGTCCGCCTCTGGAACTGTCTGTTTTATTTCCATTTCTTTCAGTATCTTAATGCTATATTGCATATAGGCCCTGGTTTTTCTAATAGCAGGCAGATTTGTGGTAGTCTGTGAGTTATCTAAGAACATATTATTTATTTATTTTAAAATCAGTCTCCTCAAAATGGGCTTATGTAACCATTTTCAAAACACAACCTCTAGATGGCAGTATGGTGTAAAACATGGTTCCAAACCCCTCTCAAGAGAGCCATGTGTCAATCAAAAAAAAAAAGTACTTTACTGCAGAACACGAAATCCAGGGGGAGGAGTTGGATCCAGATCCAACTCCTCCCACGTTACATATACCTAATCCTACCCATCTCCGCCCCCTTGATCCCTGACCCCACCCCTAACCCTACCCATCTCCACCCCTTAGATCTGGATCCAACTCCGCCCCCTGGATCTCGTGTACTGCATTGAGGTGCTACTGCCACCATGAGGCACAATCTTAAAGTTAAAAGGTATTCTATAGATTATAATACAAGGAATGGTGTAGATACATTCATACATCACTGTAGCCTAATCCTTGTTAAAAAAAAATCGTGTTTTTTTTCCAAACGTGCTGCAGCTTTTATTCTTCAGACTGAAAGGTCAGACTAAATCTTTGCTATTAAATGCAAGATGTATTCAGAGGCTGTTGAATGCTATGCCAAAATTAGAGTTCATGTCTCCGGTCAGCCCTTTTTGTGCTTTCTTGAATGATGTGACCACAGAATTATATAAGATTGCAGTAAAACCGGTTTCTCCTGCCAGAAATGCAAGCAAAGGGACACTGGGTGGAGTAGCAATGACATCACCGAGTCACCCAGCGTTCAGAATGCATTTAGAGGGAACAGAAAGGCAAAGCACACTAGAGTTTTTTTCAGAGGAAATGAGTTGCTTTTAGTCAGAACTGCTATATTAAGTGCACTGCAAGACTCTGCACAGTGTGTGACCATTCATGCTTCACACACATTAGCTGTATTTGGCAAGAGCTGTGGCTTTCAGAGCCAAGACAGAAACTTAAAGGAGGAAAAGAAGCAGGCAAGGGTTGAATATGTAGTAATTAAGTTTTTCTTCCCCCTTTCCCACCCTTTTTCCCCACTGCTCTGCTCTGCTTCTTGATTGACTTTTGGCCACTTGGAACAAACTGTTCAAGGAACAGGCAAGGCCTTTGAAGGCTGGAGGCCGCTAGACAGAGCAACTGTATCAACACATTTCTCCTGCTTAGAACAACACAGAACACATGACAGTCAACTATGTTTGCTTTCTCTGGCTAGGTAAACATTTTGCAGTGTACCAGTCTTGCAGAGATCAAACCAGATAACTGTTTTAAAAAAAACATGCTGTTTTCAAAAGAAGGCACAAGGCATATTACTAGTGCTCATACTCAATCTTTCAAAATACTCCTCTGAACTCCCCTAAACTTTGGCGCCTTTCTTGGCGTTGCAAGCCACCGGTTACATGTGGTGCCGTGACCCAGATGGGAGTGAGGTTTAGGGGTGTGAGTGTAACGTAGGGGAGTAAGAGCTGTGTAAACCCCACTCCTCTGGCCTCAAGAGGTGTGCTAGCACCTGACATTAAAGTTGCGGTCTTTAGCGTCCTTTTTAGCGCGCATGCTTCCCACGCCAAAGAGATCCCACTCGGAGCGAGTCGAGTAGGACCAGTTACATTCAAACTAGGGTCTCTGGCATGGGAGGTGGCCTGGCCTCAAGAGGCGCGCTAGCGGCTGCGGTCTTTAGCGTCCTTGTTAGCGTGCCTCTTGAGGCCAGATGAGTGAGGTTAACATGCACAGCTCTTACTGGCCTACATTACATTCACCCCCCTAAACTTCACTCCCATCCGGGTCACGGCACCAAATATAACCGATCCTATCCGACCCACTCCAAGCGGGATTTGAACCGGGGTCTCCAACGTGGGAGGTGTGTGTGCTAACAAAGATGGTAAGACCGCAGCTTCTAGTCATTCGCTAGTGTGCCTCTTGAGGCCAGGGGAGGAGCAGGAGATTAAATAGCAGGAGACTTCAGTAAAAATCTCAATTTGTTCTTATATTAATAATACAAAAGATATCTAATTAATTAATTTTTAATGGCTTTTTAGTACATAATACCGGAAGACATTGTCAGAAGCTAAAAATATGATATTATCATATTCATCATCAAGTGTTAAAGGAAGAGTAAAATAATAATAATAATTCGGTATGCCAAGTATCAGCACTTCAGTCATGCTGTTAAAGTAATGATTATAATAAAGTAATGATTATTTACTCATCATCAGCTTTGTGTTATGTGCCACAAAGTGAAAATTATAACCATTGTACCTTAGTCCACCAAGGCACACAATGATGTCAGGATTTAGAAAACAATAATAATCCTAAAAATATATTTTTAAGTAGATGTGAGTGTCGCTTAGCTATTTTGACCTAGCTAGACACGGCTTAACCTAGCATATAGGTGTTCTGTGAGGTTGCTTACTGACAAAATTCAAAAGAGCCCACCTTACTTGTCCTCAGATATAGCTCAGGCTCTTCCTTCAACTATTTTTTAATTTTATCATTCACCAGGGGAAAAGTGTGAGTAGATCACAACAGCACACCTCTTCTCAACAAGCCTCATGATTTCAGGTATCATTAATTTCTCTACCACAAACAGTGTAGGACAAGATTTGTTCAAATGCCTAGCCCTAAGGATGAATAACAGCCACAGCGATGCTTGCCTTAGCAAGCACCGGTAATTAAATGTTATTCGGGAATTGTGGTAAGGTTGGGCTATCATTTTGTAAACAATAATTTTAATTTAAAATAGGAATGTTTTAATAATATTTGGATTAAATGTTTGAATAACTCCATCCAATCATATCTTGTTGACAATATCTACAGATTTGAGGATTAGTGTTAATACATTCTATCTGTATAACTGTTTTTATGGCTGCCCTTACGAAAAAGAAGTATACTTCAAGTTAATTTTATGAAGTATACTTAAGTAATGTTCAAGTATATTTTTTAAGTATGTAGTATGTAGTAAGTATACTAATGTCAATGTGTACTTGTAGTAAACTTGTAAGTGTACTATTTCAATACTGCTTGGGACTAAATTGGCCCACCTTTAGTATATAAAAGTGTACTACGTTTACTGTAAGTGTACTATAAGTGTAACAGTAGTAAACTTTACACAACTAGGTTTCTCATTTGTAATGCATCTTACAAGTGAACTTATAAGTATACTAGTAGTTTACTATTTTAATACCAGTAGTACATTTTTTAGTTCATGAAAGTACACACTGAAGTGTACTCTCAGTAAACTACTAGTTTAGTAGTTTATACTGCAAGTATACTTGTAGGTTTTCTTTAAGTGAACATAACATTATACTTATAGTTTACAATTTATAAATTATAAATTTTTGCACTTGCAGTATTTAAATGTAGATATTATTTTTTATACTTGAAAAATACCTTTAACTAGGCTACTTTAACTCATTTTAAAAACATTTTATTAGCTTCATGGGTAACACTTTACAATAAATTTGTGCCTTAGTTAATATGACCTAAGAATTCACAATACTTCTACAGCATTAGTTCATCTGAGTTAATATTATTTCAACATTTACTAATATGTTATTAAAATCAAAGGTTGTGTTTGTTAACATTAGTTAATGCACTGTGAACTAACATGAACAAACAATGAACAGCTGTATTTGTATTAACTAACATTAACAAAGATTAATAAATACTGTTACAAATGTATTGATCATTATTAGTTCGCGTTAGTTAATACATTAATTAATGTTAACTAATTAACCTTATTATAAAGTGTTACCGCTTCATGCATCCTAATTTTATCAACACTTGAATGTCGGTAAGTTTCATAAAGAAAGGCAACATTTTAAACAAAAAGTTGAGAAAATCACATTTTTGTCAAAGACTACGCCTCGATCAGATTCAGAACGATGATCAAAACACGTTTTCTCCCCATGGGTTACGCTTCATTTTATTTGGTAACATTAAGCAGTTTTGATTTACACGCTGTTTAATGTTTGATGATCACATTATTTTACATTTGAGTGAGCAATCTTCTATCACTTGTTTCAGCTTCTTCTCCTCCTGTGTTTTGATCTGGAGATACTGTTGAATTAAAGTAAATTCCTATGTACACTATGACTAGCCTACACAAAAATTCACATACGCAGAATTAGAAACATATCTGTTTTATATGAAAAACTATGTAAAAAAGTATATTTAATAGGCTACTCGATCAAAAGAGTTAACACAACTACAAGCCAAATAAGCTTTGAATACTTAATTATACTTTTAAGTATATCTCGATCAAAAGATTGAGTACAAGTACAGGCCAAATATAGCCTACTTGGACTTTTTTCTCAGTATAAGTCAAGTACACTTAAGTGTAATTTTAAGTATATTTCTGAGAAGTATATAAAATGTAGACTGAAAGTATACTTTCTTATTTTTAGTTTTAAAAGAAGTATACTAATAGAACACTTGAATAAACTTCTTTTTCGCAAGGGTGTTGAACCTTACCAAGATTTTATTTTTAAAACATGAACCAAAGCCTTGATTTCATCTGTGTGTTGTGAATAAGAGGTCTTAGCACTGTAAAGCTTTTGTTACTACCACACAATATTCTGCTTGAGAAATATGATGATTTCAAACTCTACGCTATAAAAAGCAAAGTAGCCACAAACACATCTGTTATTTGTTGTTTTGGTTGCTTTGCATGCAAGGTGCATGCTAATTACATGTTTTCACTTGTTTTTAACAATCTTGATGACCCCGTTCAGATATTCTGTATTTTAGGCCTCCAGGAGGGCAAGGCATGATTAAAGGGAACTTGCAAAGCATTAATCAGTTTTTTTTATATACAGGTTGATAGATGTTGCAATAAAAAACTACTATAGATTTTTTTTTTTGGACGCTGTTTACTTTATTGAAACAATTCATTTCATTTAACACCATTGTATCAGGGGGGTTCTTGTTCAGACGTTATTGCTTCAGTCAATGTTTTCCTTTAGAAATTTTCAATCAAGTAGCTCGATCAAAAAGGGCAAACAAGATTTTGCTGCTTGTTCAGTTTATTTAACAAATTAATCCAACAGATGAATTGTTCATCGAGTTAACTTAATCCATTTGAGTTGAGACTACATGAATGCTTTTATTTTTGTATTTGAAACATTGGTGTTTTCCATCAAGTAAAAAGTAACATATAGGCCCATTCCTTGAACTGTTATGTGTGGTCAGCACACATGAATATGAAGGAGTTAAAATTAAACAATCCAAAATACTCAGGAGATCACAGGACTACACATATGAGAAATGTGGAACTAAAGGAACTGGAACAGAACTTCAAAATAAAAGATATGACAGAACAGAATCATAACATACACCTTGAATACATGTGAGTGTTCACTTAATAGTTTTCTTATAATATTAATAATTATTGTAAGTTTCATTGTATTATTTTATAATTGTTTTCTAAAGTTTTTAAAATATCTGTCAATATATATATATATATATATATATATATATATATATGTATTTGAAAGATTTTGGGGAACTGCACCACACATCATTTTATTTTTAATATTCATGAAAGCCTACAGATGAGGAAGTAGAGGAAATTATATAATTTTCTTGTTTTAATAAATTTACAAGTATTAATAAATATTGAGGCAGGGATTTCCTTTCAAGGTTTGTTTTATATGAATGGCATTATTATTACACAAAATGTAATGCTTTTTTTCTTCATTATGATACCAGTTGTATCACAATTTTTGTTACTTAATCTTAATTTGCAAAACTAAAAACACACTCATCATAGAAGAGGTGTATTCAAACCACATTCACAGTATGAATTGCATTTTTGCTAAATTGCGTGTGTGAAAAAAAATGAACTGATTCAGGGTTATATAATTGACCCAGATATCTTATTCTGTCAGCTGTTTCAGATACTTGCTGTCTTCTCAGTGGAAAGTTATGATCAATTTGTTCTCAGAAGTCATAGGTTTCAGAAGAAACCCCTAACTTTAAGTATAATATCAATGATAACAGATATGCGTGTCTTAGCATGCACCACTAAATAAATTGATAAACTCCCACAATCCACCTTTAGTCCAGATTAGCAGATGATTCATGGAACCAACAGTACACCACATTACAGCTGCCAGTGTTTGCTGTCAAATGTTATGTAATTATTTGCTCATTGAGTTTCATCCACTTTCGACAATTTGTCCTCCAGTAATGTTAACACCGCCGTGGTCACCATGAAGAGCTTTGCTCTTAAGTGGCTGAAGACCAGAATCAGTCTTGCCTGTGGGACTGAGAACACTGAGAATTGTTTGCTTACCAGTCATGTTGACATTTGCATTGACAAATGAGAAATAAAGAGCAAAAGCAAATCAATTAGGAAAGTTTTTCATATATGTCAAGGTTTTCTGATGATGTTACCTCATATTGCTACATTTCCGGTGTAAGAACTGGATCAAACTATTTCAACACACAAATGTACACACGCACAAAGGTTGTGAAGTTACTTTTACAAAGTTGTGAAGGTTGTGAAGTTCACTGATAAATAATGTCTGCCATTGGATTGGGATAATTTATAGAAAAATCTCCATCTAAATTGTCCGTTTACAGACCAATAATGATAATTATAACAAACTATAATTTATTATTTATTATTATAATAAGCGTACACTTCAGTTCTGTCGTCAGATGATTTAAATGCTCTAGCTTTTAACCCTTTCATGCATAGTGGTCACTACAGTGGACAGCTATTAAAAAAGCATTTTCTTGAATTTGCAAGAGTTTTGATGGCAAAGTTGCACATCAATCTCTTCAGTGGACCCTGGTGCATCATCCTATACATTGCAACCAAGTTGCAAGCCGTTGTGTTTCGAGTTTTTCCCCCTCCAAACCAAGATGGCCAATGGTCAGTCAGACATGCCAAGTTGCTCCGGAATATCCACCCATTCCTTCTATCCTAGGAGACTCTTGTAGGTAAAAAAAATATTGTAGCATCAAGCAATATCTAATGAGTCATATGACAGTAAAATTTTCCATGTTTTGATTTTAGATTGGGAGAAAAATCTGATTAATCACCTGTCCACTATAGTGGACCTCATGCATCAATGGCTATATTTCAGCTACAATTCATACTTATACTGTGAATATTGTTTTTGAAAAACTTAATCTGCAGTGACGTTTTTTTACTGTAAATAAATGTATTTGTATTATTAGAATGTTAATTTCATTAACATCGAAAAAAGTTATGTGATTACATAATTTATGTGACTTATGTATTACTTTACTCATTTCATCAAAAAAGTAATCTAATTATGTAATGCATTACTTGTTAGATCAAAAAGTTATCTGTTTACGCAATGAATGTTGCTTGTAATGCATTTATTTACTCGTAACATCAAAAAGTAATCTGATTACGTAATGCATGTTACTTGTAATGCATTACTTTACTTGATAGATCAAAAAGTAATCTGATTTCGTAATGTACTATATTGTAATGCTTTTCTTTACTCGTAACACCAAAAAGTAATCTGATTACGTAATGCATGTTACTTGTAATGCGTTACTTTACTCGTAACAACAAAAAGTAATCTGATTACGTAATGCACATTACTTGTAATTAATTACTTTACTTGTTAGATCAAAAAGTAGTCTGATTAGGTAATACGTGTTACTTGTAATACATTACTTTACTCGTAACATTAAAACAAATCTGATTATGTAATGCACGTTACTTGTGACACATTACTTTACTTGTAACATCAAAAAAGTAATCTGAATGCGTTATGCATGCCCCAACACTGCTAATTTCAGATGAGATTGAAAAATACGTATCGCTAGGTTTTCTCAGAAGAGGCCTATGCTAGAAATGTGTCTATCTTGAACATAATCAGAATTATCAGCTAATAAAGGTAAATTGACATACTCTGGCACACTGGAGGGAGCATCTGAGTGGTTTCCACTGTTGTACCTTGACAGGCTGTATAGAAATTTCTGATGGAATCACGTCCTCATGTTCTGATATCAAAGATACACGAAGTGCAACTTGTATGAAGTTCAATTGCATTTGCAATATTTCGAATTTATATTTTTTGTATATATTTTATAGTTTTCACATGATTTGATATAATTGTATTGATTAGTTTGTTAAATACACATACTTTATCTGTTTGATTATTGTATTATGTTTAATATAGTATCTCTTCAGTTTAAACCATAAATGCATGCTGTCCACTCAAGTGGACACCTGAAAATCTCTTTGGAAAATTTGTAAAAAAAAAAAAAAAAAAAAAAAAATCAAATCTTGTTTTTCATGCCCTAAGAGCAATAAAAACACATAGGAAAAAAATCCTCACTGAGGTTATCATAATTCATGCATGTAAGGTGAGTTTATTCTGATGGGCTGTCAATGTTTTTACATTCAGCTGGAAAGAAAAGTTCTAGCAAAATCTTTCCTGTCTTCATTGTTTATAACTGTGATGTTCTTCACTATTCTAGAACAATTATTAAAACTTTATAGTTATTGTTATTTGTATCATCCTTGGTATCTATGAACTAACTCTTGGTGATACTAATTAGGCTCAAAGCTTGTATTTCCACGAGTTACTGATAAACAAACTGTTTATTGTTTTATTTTGTGAAATAAATAAAATTAAGTAAGAACCAAACTGAATTGTTGGCATCAATTATATAACTGTTCAGTTGACTTTTCTTAGTGCATTTGCTCTCAGTCGGGGTGGGTTAAGCGACGTATGGACGTATTTTTGTGTTAACCATTTGTTTTACATTAAAGTCCCCCTGTGGTGAAAATCAAGCTTTTAACGTGTAAATTGCAGGTTAAATTTTTCACGAAGATAATGCAATGTGCTTACTAAACATAAAGATAAGAACCGCCCACAATTGTTTTTTATGTTTTTTATACCAAAATGCTGCATATAATATGAAAGGTTGGTATGTTTTACAGTGGTTTTAAGCACGACCCCTCCCTTCCACTAGGCTGGGCGTGACATCATAAAAGGGACTCCAAGCTTTTACTGTCTATGCCTGGTCTATGCTCCAAGCCTAGAGTTACCGTTAGTCTAAACGGCAAGTAGGCTAGCAGTTATATTGGAGACCTAGCTAGAAAAAATGGTTAACTATTGTGTTTGTGCCGGATGTACGAATACATCAAAAACGGGGGAGAGGCTCCACAAGTTCCCCAAGGACAAACAACTGATTCGTGCCTGTAAGTGATAGCATACCCAAAGTAGATCTCGGGTATGCAAGCCCGACCCTACCCGAGCACGTTGTGTCCGAGCCCAGCCCGGCCCGACACATTAACTGTAATTATGAGCCCGAGCCCGATTTAAACCCGGCCATTTTTTAATACGTGGGTCATTATTATAACTGACGTTCTCAACTACTTTCTATGTTACTTTCTCCCGCCTGCAACATTTATGTTTGTTTTGTCCCGCTCCCGCCCGCAAAAAGACTTTTTTTCATACCTCCAAATACTTTCAAGTTAGCCTACGCGTCGCCACCATACACATCAGCATAAATGCTCCTGATAAATTATTTGTTATTAAAGCATTAACACACAAACCACACTGTTATAACATAAAAACAAGCTTACAGTCATGCATGGTTTGGCATGACTGTGCCGCTGCGCGCAAAGTGCGCTCCCATAATAATTCCTAAAAAGCTGACATCAGTTCATCGCGATCTCACACATCTCTGTTATTATCAATAAATCTTTCATAATATCTACACTTTGTTTGTTATAATTCGAGGATTTGCCAGCATACATAATTCATCACTGAACAAAAAGTCCGTTTTGAGCGGTGAGGGAAGTCTATCGTAAATGCTTCTGATTGGCCATTGCGTTCCTAGAAATCAACACATACTGTATGTCTGTGATTGGCTACATCGCTCAACGCTGCAAACATGATATAAATAGAAACTCTGGCCTGTAAATCGTTTCTAATTTGTTTTAGTTGTTCTTGTTGCTTTTCTGCAACAGATGAATAAAAATGTATTAGTTTTTATGTTTTATTCATAGATATTTCTAGTTTGCGGGAGTACCGCGAATCGTTTTATTCTCCCTCAACCCGAACACACAGAGTGAGTGCATTACCGCCCGCGCTCCCTCTTATGACGTCATCACCCAGTTACTGTAAAAAACATGCTACCTTTGAAGAAACCCCAATAAATGTTATTTTAACGCATTTTAAGACAGAAATTTTTAAATACATATTGAGCACTTTAATTTACACATTAATTGGTTGTGGTGGTTAACCTGCAATTTACACTTTAATGTTGTTTATATGTGTATGGGATGTTTTTAATATGCTTTAAGACAAACCATGTGCAAATTCATGAGTCAGCACAATTTCTGAGCATTTTCTCCTTAAAACTGCAGTGAACCAAAGACAGTCTCAAAATCGCCGTTTGAAATCTCTGGTGTTTCTGATGTCACAAACTACATCCAATCAACCAATTCATCGTAACCAATCATCAACGAGTGGATCTCTGAGCTGGTGTGAGTGAGTGGGGGCGATGCTAATTTGCATATTCATAGAACCGCAAATACTAAATGAGGCAAGGGTTTAGAGTTACATTCAAGCTATTTTAAGGCATTTTCTTTTCAAGGAAAAAAAAAAGTTTAAATAAGTAATTTTGGTGAGCAAAGGTGAGTTTTAAGGGATAAAATGATCGACTACAGGGATACTTTAAGTGTCTTTAACTATCTGTACTAACATTTAAATGTTTTACATTGTACTTATATATTTTTTTAAAAACAGCATGTTATTACATCTGTAATTCATTTCTGTAATTACATCACACTGTTGACCCTAACCCCTATACCTTACCCTTAAACCTAACTATATCACAAAATCTGTCCCAAACCTTAACCGAATCCCGCCTCAGTAGCAGAAAGTCATTTGCAATACAACAAGAACACAATATATTGTACATATATTGTGTTACATAGATAGAACATAGTAGTTAAAGACATCTAATATGAAGTGGGACCAAATATTTTATCTATATAGTGCAGTTTTAAACCTGTCTAATCTCTTACAAACGTTTGTAGACCTTGATCATGACCTCACAATCAAAGGAGAAACTTGTATCTTGAGGTCTTGACTTTTTCCTTTTGCATTGCACTGTAGAACTCATACTGGTGGAGGATGTAGTGGATGACGCATTTGAGCATAACAGCATAAGGTATGCCAACCTTGCAGCTAAAATGGTGATGAGGTAAAAGATGTGGCCAGTGTCTGTGGTGAAGATTATACCAGACCATACTTTGGTTGGTTGATCATAGGTAGCTACAGTAAGCTGGAATTATTTTGGAATTTTCAAATCCAGATTTGTCTACCAGCTCTATCCAGCTTAACCAAAATCTAGGTTAACTCAGCCTCTCAGTTAGGTAGACTGATTAACCATCAAGATAGATTAGTTTGGTCCATGAGATAAGGAAAGAAGTAGGACAAAAGCAAAAATCATCATAGTGTTGTATTACAAATGTATTAAATGTTTAATTTAGGTTTAGCATTTGAGGTATAAATGATGATTATATGTGACCTGATCCAGCAAAATGAGTCACAGTGACCCAAATTTAAAAATTGAGATTTTGGTATTAATGGAAAGAGGAGACCATAAGCTTTCAATTGATATCCTAGTCAAAGTCATACCTTGAATGGTTGTAAAGATATACACATTTGAATTATGGCCGTCTGCCCTCTTTTTCCAATTGAAAACCTGAGAAAATCGCTTTTAAAGTTTTTTGCCCGTTTTTTGTTGATATCTTTCAAAATCCATTACATTTAAAGGGATAAACTATTTATTTTACAGCTTAATTTGACCAAAGACATTAATATATAAATGCTATTAAACCAGGCTGAAGCTCAAATTATTTTAAAGTTTTTATTTAAATAAATAATTTAACAGTAGGCCTACCTTTTACAAAAATGTACTAAAATTAGAAAGATTGAACAGAGGTGCTACATTTTTGCTTGAGAGAGAGGGTGTGTGTGTGTGTGTGTGTGTGTGTGTGTGAGAGAGAAAGTGAGAGGCAGAGAGACAAGGAAACAGAGATCAAATAATGCTAGTCTATGCAATCATATCTTAGTGTAGTGCTAGTTGACAATAACAGCGTAACAAATTCATAACGGAGATACCAACAAATATTGGGTTAATCAAACACATTAATGGATTCTCCTTGCAGATAAATAGCTACACTCATTCACATTTGTCAATCACGTTATGTTAATCAAGCTTGCACACTACGAAACTTTCATCCGTTATATAAAAACAATCGTAAGTTTTTCGCATCCGTAGCAAGCAGTTTGAATGGTGTTTTGACCATTCGGAGCCACCGAATCAATACGAAAAAACGCATACGAAAAAAACGCGGACTCAGGGCCAGGGGGCTTGATGACGCTTTGGCAACTTTGCTCGCTTTTGACAGCGACATTTCTCAAATGAATAATATTTAATCTTTCTGAGGAGATCTGCTAGCTTGTTTATTACACAGAGCGCTCGCTGCGAGTCTGACAGGAGGGTGGCTGGACCAATCGCGTGCCGGTCACTCGAAACGGCTTCCCATCGACAAATGATCAGCATTTGTGTACATTTCTAAGCTTTTTGATTGGTTCTATACAACGTGTAACACCATTTAAAGAGAGCAGAGATAGTGACAGGGGATACCCGGGAAATGCTCAGAGGTGACGAGAGGAGTTGAGAAAATGAAATGTTCATTTCCAGCGAATTTAGTAAAACTTTGTAAACTTTAATAGTAATTTAAATACCTTTACTCAATTATCTGGGCTACGAAACTTTGGGAGATTATTTTTGAATGTCTGTTCTTTGAAATTAGCAAAAAAAAAAAAATTCTATTATTTCATTGTTTTTCCACATAATCGGCCCATATCTTAAAATAGAACGTTGCGACTTCCGACTCATTTCGCCAGATCGGGTCACATATCAGAGTTTCCAGCAAGAGATTCCTGCCAGTCCTGTTCTCTCTATTGTAAGTTAAATGAGTCAGATTACTGAGACTCTCACCCTTTGTCTTTAATGGCTCTCAAAGCCCCTGTCCCAGTCGTTGAATAGTCAGGCTGATTGGATTAGCATCTATGCATTTGAATGACACTGTTATGCTGATGAGATCAGGGCCGAGGAAATTTCTGTAAACAAGCTGACTCATGTACTTAATTTACATGCCACCTCTGTGTAAATCCCTCCCCCTTTGAATGTATATAAACTACAATGTATACTGCTTTAGTTAGACTTGATGACTGCAGCTACAGACACCTCGTGTTCTCAATAAAGAATCCTGCTGAAGATACAACCAAGTCTCCTGGTCTTCGCTTCTGAGTTTCCAACAATAGCCAGCTTGTATTGTCAAAAGTGGTCAATCTGTTTTTTGGAGCACGTACAAGCGTTCTAAATTCTAATCTCAACCTTTGCAGCAGAAAGATCTGGATCCAAATGAAGATCGAAAACATTATTACAGCTCCAAAAGTGTTTATCAGCAGCAATTACCATGCAGGCCACTTTAATTTAAAGCGAAGTCCATATGTAACCTTCATGTGTTTGCTAACACATTACATAATTAAATTCTAAATGGAACATCTATGTGCTAGGATTTAAGACTTCTAGCTCTACTTATAGTAAAAATGAGCAATAAAACACACAGCACTTGAAACACTTCCGATTACTAGTGTTGCTATTAGATTACATGAAGTGTGTGAAGTTCATGTATAACATATCAATGATCTTGTAGATGTTTTTTTCCATGTTATGGTGTCATTACTCATAGACATTTTGAATTATCCCCTTAATGGCTTTCATGTAATCATAGCAGAGTTATGGTGCTGTTCATTTAGATAATTGCTCTCGTCAAATTTATGGATTCTACTTCTATTGTTTCTCTCACATATTATTTCACAAAAGCGAAGCAATTTGCAAACCGCATGTTAACAGGATTGATTAAGGTTAGAAACCTCTAGATGAAGGTAAATAACTTCATGACATTAAAGTCATGCATGTCGTGCAAGGGCAGCAGAGTTTTTCTCATCTACACTTTCAAAGCAAATGATGATATAGGCCTAAGGCTTGTGGTTTCAGACATACAGGTATGCCGTTTGTTTGGTGCACAAATGAGCTGCAGTTCATTACAATTTAAAGAACAAAGCATACATTATATTAGAAATTAATGTTTTATATATACAGTATATATCACACACATATATATATATAGTATATGTGTACATCAGTATATGGGGTATTTTGGGTTGGGTCAGTTCTAGCAACATCCATCCACTAAGCAGTTCTACAACCAATTAAAACTAGACAGAACAACTGGACATCAAAGTTGTAATAACCACTCAGAACAAATATGCTAAAAACACTCTGAATGTCTTAGAAATGGCATACCATGGCAACCACCAACAACACATTACCAATACCTTGGTGAGCATCAGTGACTTTTTCTTCAGAAAATATAAAATCTATATATAACACACTGGATGCTTAAAACCATTATGTCACTGCTGAATGGTTACCCAATAAAATGTGAATTTCAGCTTCACTCTGACAAGCGCCGTGACATCATCCAGTGGGCCAGTCTGGGTAATATGGCACTGGGATTAAAACGCTATTGCATTGAGTTTATGTTGGGACTACCAATGGATAAAAAAAATCCACCAGAACTCTTAGTGCTAAGGGCCTCGAAAGCCTGCTGCTGTAACAGCTCATATTCTCAAATCTCCATCTGGGAATGGTAGTCTTCTGCTAAACATAGATTTGACATCCTATCTGATGAGAAGATTTACTGTTTTAGGCTTGCTCAAAAAAATACTGGCATGCTGAATGGAAATCTTTAAAGGGGTCATGAACTGGATTTTGTCTCTGAACTTTGATGTCCACTTATAATAATATTATCAAGACTTTTACTTAAAAAAAACATCATAAGAAATAAGCAATTTTCTATCTTGAACCCTCTCTTTCGAACACTACGTTTTGATTTCGTGCCGCGTTCAAGACTTGGAAATGAACGTCCACTGCTATGATTGGGTAACAGTTTTGCATATTAAAATAATTTTTTTAACAAAACTTCAGATGTTGAAAAATATCTTGTTACATTGTTGAAACACAATGTGAAACATTTATGCATTTTAAATATGCTTTATAAGTCTTGGTTCTGGTGAATAAAGCTTAAGGACTTGGAGTTTGCTTTTCTAATGTTAGAATCACAAGGATGGCAATGCAAAAACTGTTTTGCCACAACTTGGCACTTCAAAAGGTTTTGTTATCCTAATTCTGTGTTTGCCACTGTCTCATATTTACTACTACATGACATGAGTGAATCAATAGGCTGGGCTAAAGAGGCAATGATGTAGAAGTGATCTTTATCTGCACGGGCTGTCTTTCGTTGCACTGTGACGTGATAATGTGACAAATGAGTCGTTTCCTGAGCTTGGTTTCAATAAAAGCTCATTTTGGACTAACAAGGAACTTTTGAGTTCTGAAACTTACAGGATATTTTTATAGTACAATGACCTCTTATGTTGGTTTCTCAATTCATGACCCCTCTAAGAACACCTGTTGAAGTGCTCCAGATATTTGATGGGGAGAAGAAGGTAACTAAAAATAAGCTAATAGGCTATGACTGTAAAAGTTGATCTTCAAATTACATCTCATTTACTAGAATACACAAACTGAATTTGGACTACAGAGACAACGTTCCCAGCAAAGTGAATTTAAATGTATTATTTATGCATCACTTGCAGAAGCAAAGAAGATCAGGTCACCTTGAAAATGAACTGATTGACTACACTATATTTTGATGATAAATATCTTAATTGATGTGAAGAGCCTTTCCTGTGTCAAAGACCCTTCTCTGGCATACTTAAAAGTTTTGGTGCAACAATCATGTAAACAGTTCATATTCAGATCACTCACTTTTAATAGAAATGTTTACATTTACATGTATTCTTGTGCACTAAATTACACTTGGCGAAATGGCTTGGCGAGGCAGTGGAAATGTTGCTATGAAAATCATTTTCCATTTGGTGATATGTGTTGGGTTTTTGGTGGTTAAAGTGTGCGCTAAAATGATGAGCTGTGATGTTTATGCAGATAACATCAATTTGAATCTGGCCTGCAACATTTTTGGATCCCAGTTTCCCATCATTTCTGGTGCACTCTGTATTTTATTTTATTAAAAAGTGAAATGAAGACAATATTCAAAAATAAAATAAATCTCTGGAGAGCATAACACAATGTACATTTTCTGAATCTGTTTGCCCATGTAATAAACATAGATTGAGCTCTAAAATGAATAACCTGATTTGACTTTTTGAGCTTATTGCGAAAAAAAAAATGAAAATCACTAATCATTATTTAAATTGCAGCTACAATTCGAGACATTAAGCTAAACTCTTTGCAAATATTCTGTAACAGCAAATAGCTATAAAAATAAATATTAGATAAACCTCTTACAGAAACATGCAGTTGAACAGTTGTTACACAGTTGCCAATTAACACAGCAGCTTATATGGTCCATTTACATAGAATTCAGGTCACACTCAAGTACATTAAAGTCACAAATCACTTAGTGTGCAGAATGGATCCAAATTGTGTCATTGTAATTGCACATCACAAACGGTTAATTAATGCTATATGTTCATAGCAGCATTGCTTTAAATGAAGTTTGTGTCAAGGCACATTGCTAAAGACAAAATGAATCATTAATCTAGGAGGGAATTACCATGAGAGATATCAGCAGTGTTACTGAAGGGCACGGCTGGTAGAAAAGGAAAGGGAAAGAGAATCCTTTTTGAGCACTTTCTTTTTCTGTTCATAGTTCTTGGTAATAGCACTGAAGTATTTGCACCTGTATTAAATTTGGAAGTGCATAACCTCTCAGGTTAAGCAAGATTAGTGTCTTGCTCCAGCAGAAAACAGCGCAAAGCTAAATCCTTTTCCTAGAAGCTATAGCTTCAGCTTTTGACCTGGCGTACGCTAATGCCACTCATTGAACAGGCCATGGGATGATAATCACTGCTTATTATATGAGCTGCTGGAAATACTTGACATGAGCTCATAGCATGCGTAACCTGCACAGAACAGTCGATCTGTTGGAAACAGAATAAGAGGATATGGGGCCTCATTTATAAAACGTGCGTACGCACAGATTTGAACTACAACGTAAAATCCACAGCAACATCATATTTATAAAAACGGTCTTTGACATGAAAAAATGCTTAGCACCACATTAGAGTCTAAGCAGACGTACACACTTTTCCTTTATAAAATGATAAAATTATCTTGAAATAAAATGATCTTGAAATTGTGCGCAGCTGAATGGTTTCAGATCTCGGCCTTGTAAACACCGCCTAATTAATGTCACTAACATAAAAAATCCAAATCCTTTACTTTTAGGTTGACAGGTGCTCTTTTTTATGTTAATGGTACTAATTAGGATGTGTTTACAAGGCGGAGATCTGAAACCATTCAGCTGCTCACATTTTCAAGATCATTTTATACATTTAACATCTGGAAGAGAGGCGTTTATGCACGTTTTTTGTGCGTACGTTCGTTCTCTGAGTCACACACACATTTGAGAAATGATCATACGATCAAATGTTGGACAGTTATGCAACATTTTATAAATGAGGCCCCATATGTGTCAAGTTTTCATTTACTGATTTTCATTTACATATGGCTTTGGCATATATTTAGATATTTATGTTTAGTTTATTAATTCACGTGTTTATTCTGACTGGGTTAATTCACGCAAATTTACTTTCTTTTGTTACACACACACAAGGTGAAATGTTGAAGAACATAGGTAGAAGAATACTGACTGTTCTGTTACATACAATGAAAGTAAATGGAGTATTTGGCTATGAGTTCTAAAATTACAAAAAATCACTGTAAAAGTATCATAAATGTTATGTCCTATTTTCCAAATCTTCTGAAGCCAAACTCAAGTTTTTTTCTCTCATAACGTTATCATATACTGTCAGACCACTTGTAATTATAAGTCATATAGCAAGTCATATAGACTACTTTTATGGTACTTTTTCTGCCACCCTTTAATCACTTTCATTAAATGGAAAAGTGCAGCAAGTTCTAAATATGTTTTTCATACTGTTTTGAAATTACATTAAGCGTGAGTATATGTTGGCTAAAATTCCTTTATTGTATTTTTGCTCATTAACCCCTAAGTAGACTCACAAGTTCATTGCTTCATCCTTTCCATAAGGGCTTTTTTGTAGATACTTCTTCTTATAGATACAGGAGCAGCACTCAAATATCATAGATATGCCTGGCAAACCATTAACAGCTTATTGCATAAGAGTACACTAATGGTCTGAGCTGTTTCAAGTGCACTTTGAACCTTTATCTTATCTTCATACCACACATCGGAACCTCAGGACCCTCAGTCGAGTCAAAAGCACCCAATCCATCCAATGCCAGTGAGAGTCAATATTAAAATGCTGGCAAAAAAGTCTAGAAACTGATACATCTTGGGAAAAAAATAATGCTTAGTAAAAGATAAGCTTTCAATTACCAAATTACAAATAACTGACAAATAACTTCAATAACCAAGTGACAATAAATACAGCAACAGTTTGAATAGACACCGTATGTGTTTGGTCATTACTTATTGACAGTATTTATTAGTTTATTACATATCCATTTATCCATTCTCCAAACTGCTTGTTCAAGGGTTGCCGGGATGCTGGAGCCTATTTATTATAATAAATCAATCAATTCGGTAACACTTTCTATGAAGACCATGTTTATAATACATTTTAGCTCCATTTATACTTATTTATAAGTATTACTATTTTAAAAATATATTTATAAAGACTCATTAAGCCCTATACTGCATTATAAGAACAGTTATAGTTACATATATATTTTATAATTACTTATAAGGCATGCATTTGCTTTTTCAATGCGCATGCTCATAACCCATTATACACTAATTTATAAGTAGTAAATAGTCAGTCTTATGGTTCCATGAATGTATTTATAAAGATGCAGCCTGCATAGCTATAATGTTATTATATTATATTACAATGACTTTTTATTAATTCAGATTTATTTCTGTCAAATAAGTGAATATACAACCCGAATTCATATGACCTCACTCGTACGAATTCGTACGTTTTTTCTAAAATCTTACATATTTTACGAGTTGCCCAATTCGTAAGAATTTGTACGAATGACCTACCCCTGACCCCGCCCCTAAACGTACCCATCACGTGGGTTAAGACAAATCACGCGAATGAGTGAGGTCGTACGAGTGAGGTCGTACGAATTTGCCACCTTTTAATCACTCGTAGGAATTCGTACGAATTGTTTGTGAGATAGTGTTGGAATATATAAGGTGGAGCCGGGGGATCCACATGCTTGGGCGAAGCCGGTGACCGTAAGACCCGATCCATACTGCAAATCATCAGTGTAGAAGACGAGGGGCTGCAGGGAACCAGCGAAGACAGGGCTGAAGAACTGGCTGGAGACGAGTGAGAGAGGCTGAGTAGGATCGGTGACGATAACACAATCTCCTTACGGGGCGATGATACAGGTTTTGTGCTGGGCAGGACCAGAGGTAATGAAGGCACAGACGATTCAGGATTGGATAGGACCAGCAAAGATGAACAGACCTTAATACTGGTATGGACTGGTGGTGAAAAGACTTTGTGGGTGGGCAGCATGGGGTGTACAACCTATATTTCCCAATCGATAAACCTTTTATCCGTGCTCAGCTCCACCAACACTCCCTCTGGCACAGATGTTGCCGGCTCAAACACCTGGTCAGACTCACTGTGGGGCTTCGGCTCTGGGACGATGGTCAGTACTGTCCTCATCACAGGCACATCCATTGCGGCAGGCATTAGCTCCCCGTCTGTGGTTGGCTCTGGCTTCTTATCTGTGGTGCAGGGTGAAGGCTGACTGGGCTCTGGGCTTGGCGCAGCGACTGGTCCATGACTGGTCCAGGTGGGTTGAATGGTCCAGGTGGGTTGACATTCCCCTGGCATTTATGAATTCCACACACTGGAGAATTGTCTCTCTCCAGTTACCTTCTGTCATATTAGGTAAGTCCAATGGAAAATAATAGTGAGCTCCAATCCAGTAAAGGGATTTGAGATCTTCATTATTCAAAGAAGTTTGCTGGGCAATCTGGCAAAAATGACAGGCGTATTCCACAAAAGGAAGTCCTTTGCGGGCAGGGTCAGAAAATGCCACAGCACTCGCCATATTCGTCTTTTCTTTGTGGAGTCGGTTCTTCTGTCATGCTTCCAAGCGTGGTATAGGTAGAAGGCAGGACGAAGAAGATTAATTCAAATAGACTTTATCAACAGAGCGCAAACCTTAACCAAACGCAGAGTAAACGTTAACGAGAACAAATGATACAAACAATACAAATTAGGGAACTGATGAGTTACCATAGAGACTAACTAGAACATAATGAGTAACCAAGGAGACAAACTAGTGGCTGGAAACTGAGAACAAGGAGACAGGAAATTGATGAGTGCAAACTAAAAGTCCATGAAAATGAAACTATGACTGAACATGATGGTGACAAATCAATGGCACAGTTATTGCACCTAAAATGTACACTGCTCCTTATTTAATGTTAAAAAAATGTACATGCTATTTGTCAACAACCTATGCACAGTGTGCTTATTTTTAGTGATTTCTTTTCCAGTACATCTGTCATGTTTGTATTGGTTAAACTGTAGAAGTATCAGTATCAGTATAAGTATTTTCCTGATCTTGCCTGGAGCCCCACAAATCCATGGGCTGGCCCTGCGAACATCAATGCTATTATAGCAGAATGGCAACCAAAATGCGTTGTTCCAGTGGTAAAAAATATATTTTTTTAACATAGGCATATATATATATATATATATATATATATATATATATATATATATATGTTGACATTAAATATGTTGGCTGACACTGGATGGTGTGCTGCTGAATTAAAGTTGGTGTTAAAAGCTTTTATATGCTTTGGATTGATCAGGTTTTTAAGCTATAAGTGGAGAGTCTGCCTTCTGAAAGTAGGTTGAGAGCTACCAGGAAGTGCAAAGTCTCTAATGAATATTTAACAGTGAGAGATTACAGCTCGACAGACTGATGTTTATGACGCTCATGTAGATCTGAGCCTCTCAGCTTTACTAACATATCAGCAGCTTAGTCGAAGATACATTACACCAACCAAACCGTTAAAATGAGATGTAGAATGAGCTCCAAATGTTGAGACCTCCAGTTTAAATTCGTCTGTTTTATATTTACTAATTTAGTACAAATTCTTTCAGCAATACAATTTAAGTGTTGATTTAAGAAATGAACATGAATGTCTCTTTTGCTTTAATGAAAACAGCACCCAAACTGCATGAACTCCTCAAGATTGTGTACAAACCTGATCATCATGTTCTCAGGCATGATTTGAGAATGATCCAAAGAACATCTTGTGCTTCAATGGAAGTAAGAACATCTGACCATCTGTAGAAAGTTCACATGGTCAATAATACCACAAATTTGATCTAGAAATTATGCATTGAGTATACAGTATATCATATTTAGTTGTTTTTTTACATCATAACAATGTTTTTTTTTTTTTACAAATTTAAAGTGTTCTATTTACAAATCTAAATTAAATTTTAGAACCCTGTTTTGTTCATGAAAAGTACAGAAAACTGAGAAGGGCGATGATTTTTTAAAAAACATTTTCTGTGAAGATTTATCTTGACATTGCCTATGACCTTACAAAATACTTAATGGGCCTAATTTTTTACTTTTTTATGTATTACAGATGTTGTGGAAAGACTAATTACACTATAAGTTGATGTTTCTGCCTGTCATAAGCTCCAAATTCCATAAATATCAGTTATAAATCACTTTATGTAGAATAGAAACATTAATCTGAAATGTGCAAACTGTTATCATCTGTAAACCCATGTACAATCTACACACTATCTACACACCATGTGGCCAAAAGTATATGTTGGCACCTTAACACCACACATACGAGATGTTTTTGTTTGTTGATTGAATTAATAGTAAGTTAACGGCTTCCGCTCTTAGGAAGTCTTTCCAGATTTTGGAAGGAACATGGATGCAGCGATTTGTTCCCATTCAGACCCAAATGCATCACAGAGGTCAGTCTTTGACATTGGACTTGACTCACTTAATTAATATCAAAGGTATTCAGGTCTGGGCCTTTGTTTAGGCTAGTTCATCCACAACAGACTCAATAAACCATTTCTACAGTATATGGACCTAGTTTTGTGCACATGTGTATTTTATGCATGCTGAAACAAAGAGGCCCTTTTAGGAGCACACAATCCTCTAGAATGTCATTGTATGCTGTAGCATTAATCATTTGTTTCCACTGGAATTAAGACACCTAGCCAAACTCATTATTCAGAAGTGGGAGTCCATATATTGTTTTCTAGATAGTAGGAATGTTGTTGCAAAGGTTGCAAAAAGAAAGAGGAATGTCTAGGTTCCATATTGTTAAATACTATTGAATGTGCGATTGCTCTTCTTTAAAGCAGCACTCAGTAAGAATTCCGTTTTTGTCAAACAGCGACCCCTAGAGTCGCTGTGGAGCACTTGTACTGTCGTGAATAGCACTCACGCAGAGATGGCTCGCACTCACGGCCGGATCCCCTCCCCCTGTACACCGGTACCTGTTCAGTAGGATGGACGCTGTAACGAGTGGAAATAAGGTATGGCCCCTTTAAGAGCTGCGCGCGCCCAACACCACATGTATACGGCGCCGGGTTATTTCTGTTTGATGCTCATTTTATCAGATCTGTTTTTTGGCGTAAAGCAATTCGTTACCTCGCGAGACCTGATATCACACGATACTTCCTAACACTCAGAAGAAGAACGTCAGTTCTCGCGCTTGCGTCCTGGAAATCTCTTGGACTCTCGTCTCAGGCCCACAAGGAAGCAATGGAATAGTCGAATAAAGTCGTTATTTTTGGGGGGTTTTCGCACAAAAAGTATTCTCGTCGCTTAATAAACTTATAGTGGAGCCACTGTAGGCACATGGAATATTTTAACATTTTCTTTAATGACTTTCTGGGCCGTCAAGTGTCATTCCCTTAGGCAGCCTATGTAGCAGTGATCCACCTCTCAGATTTTATCAAAAATATCTTCATTTGTGTTCCGAAGATGAACGAAGGTCTTACGGGGTTGGTACAGCATGTGGTGAGTAATTAATGACTTAATTTTCATTTTTGGGTGAACTAACCCTTTAAGGCCCTTTTGGTGACTTCGAGATGATATATAATCTTTCTGTCTCCAAAAATCATCAATTGCCTCCTGTGAAATGTCTCCTACTGTGACAGCGCCTGTCACCGAATGTTGACTGTTTGTCCGAGTGAGTGGAGGGGGCGTGGCTTAGCCATAGGTCAATTCGTCAGTCATTCTGACATAACGTCGAACGTGACTGACTGAAAGGGAACTACATATCACCTCAAACCCAAAAATAGATCTCAAGCCTCATTAGAGAATAAATAAATTGTAACAGATAAAAAGATCAAGAATCATATTCCATTCAGGTTAAATAATGGGAAATAGAAATTCCCCTTATGGCATCTCAAACTGACAGTGGACCAAAAACAACACCACCCTTCCAGGGTAGCCTACAATAAGAAACTAAAAACTCACTAGACAAGACATACACTGAATTAATAGGAGAAACAAAGCATACAAATTATGACAACAGTAACAACACAAACCCTGGAATGGACATAATACATTGAACTAAATTTAGAGCCATGGATACATTTTAGTTAACGCAAAAATAATTCTATTAGACAAAAGTCTTATTGATCAAGACATCACATTTTCCTATGTCCCCTCTAATACTTTAAAGTTGGTACATTATAACTTCCTTTAGAATTCCTATAAAAAACAGTTCCATTTCCTATTTGAACCTCTTTGTCACTAGGCTGGTCCATTTCCTCAACACACCAAACATTTCAAGTCATCTTAATTAAAAATTTAACTGTAACAATGTTAGTTATGTTTTTAACATTACAT
Source organism: Rhinichthys klamathensis goyatoka (assembly GCF_029890125.1). Classification (NCBI taxonomy): domain Eukaryota; kingdom Metazoa; phylum Chordata; class Actinopteri; order Cypriniformes; family Leuciscidae; genus Rhinichthys; species Rhinichthys klamathensis. Next base: position 223,544 of record NW_026606757.1, read on the forward strand.
TTTAGCCAAAGAGGATTTTTAACTGGTTTTAGTGTCTTAACCTTAATTTATTTTAAAAATTTGACTTTTGTGTACAAGGCACTATTTGGTCTTGCACCCAAATATTAGTGACCTTTTACACCGTTACTCTCCAACTAGACCACTCAGGTCTTCTGACCAACTGCTATTGACGGTTCCTCGTTGCCGTTATAAATCTAAGGGTGACCGTCCGTGCCTTTTCGGCGAAGGGTCCGAAATTATGGAATAGTCTATCTTTCCATGTGAGGTCATCTTCATCGCTAGCCATTTTTAAGTCTTCTTTAAAAACATATATGTTTTCTATATTTGTGATCATGAAATGGGTTTTTGAAGCTAATAGAATGTATGGTGTTGCATTTAAATGTGTTTATGTATTCTTGCTTGATCTGTGAAGCACTTTGGGTCAACTTCTGTTGTTTTTAAATGTGCTATAAAAATAAAGGTTGACTTGACTTGACTTAAGCTAAATAACAAAGCCTGTGCACTGACTCAGTACAATGACAAATAAAGATATTAAAACAAACAAATACAGAAATGTTTTGTTTTTTCATTGATTGATCAATGCAAAGATAAATGTATAAGAATCACGTGTGGCATAAATTCTGGCCATCATGGCGGAAAATGCATGGCATGCATCCTTATCAGAAGATTTGATTGAATGATGTGAGAGTACGGGTGTACACTCTTCTCTTTTTTCTGAGAACAGTGCATTTGACACTGCTCATGTCTGTGGTTTACTGTTTCCGTCTCACAAACTCTTGCTACAGAGTGGCTTTGTAAAGAACTGCATGGTCAACCAGATCCTTTAGTACAACAGAAAATAGGTCACAACTTTCAAAGCCACTTCTCAAGTCTTGCAATATCAAAGTAATTATTTTTCTTGAGCAATTCAAAGAGCTGCAGTAATTGTTGCTGTTGAGATGTCAATCACATTTGAAAACATCTGACATCCGGTTTTAGAAGGTACATACTATTGTAAGAGGGGGACACGAATGCAGTGTCTGTGCTATTTAAATCTAAATGTTTCTCAAACTTACCCCCTTTCAGCAGTTCATCAACATTACTGCGGAGTATTTCAGGGACACAAGAAGTTGCCAGACCATTTCTGCCCTTATGAACGTGTGGCAGATTAATGTCTTTTGTATGCATACTGTCATTTTTTTTTTCCACATCAGAACAGTAAAAAACAAAAAACAAAACAAAAAACAGTATGCATACAAAAGACATTTAATCATTTGTATTTCTTTTATAGAAATGTATATTACATTTGTTGTTTAAAGAAATTGTATCTTTTTTTTTATCATTTGATCAGTTTATAGAAAATATTGTATTTATATGTTAAATGTCTTTACTATGTATGTACCGACATTTAAATTAATAAAAGTATACAATGTGCTTATTGTGTATATATATATATATATATATATATATATATATAAAATACCTTCATGTAATTATAGCCATTATTAATTTCTGTAATTACCTCTATAATTACACCGTTGACCTTCCCTTTCACCTTAACCTACCCTTAAACCAACCATAAAAGAAACCTTTCCCTAACTGCAGAAGTTTAACATAACTAATATAAAGTGTTACTGAAAATATTTCAACACAGTGAGTGTCAATTGGAGTTCACAGGTAGCAAGGAAAAAATGATGCTAAATATAAAATAAAATATAAAATTACGTTTTCTCAATATATTGGTCATCTGCCAATAGTATACATATTTTAATGTTCCCCCCCATTGGTCAATATTGGATGCTCTTTCTCCTACTTTTATGTTTAGATTACCGTTGGCGTTGCCATCCTCTAACACTCATCTAAAGTTAATAACAATTAAAAATAATTTAATAACATACACTATCAACTATTTAAAAATATTAAAGTTTGATTTAGTATTTAGTTTTTTTTTTTTATTATTTATATTTGATGAAATATTTTAATATTGTCCATAACATGAAACAAATTATAAGCTTATCTGACCAGACTTTAAATATCGGTGGATCCCTAAAGTCAATTTAATTGTGCCACTTCTTTACATTGCAACCTGTCACATGTTTGAAGCTAGTCACATTGTTCATTTTCCTATTCATCTTGTCATGTCAAAAATGTTGCATTATTGGACCAATGTAGGTCATGGTAATATTAACACACTTTGAAAATCAAACAATGTTTGTTGTTGGATTGTCACCTTTGAAAATCTCGGAAGAACCAGTTAGGCACTTTAGTGAAATAACTTCACGAATTGTTGGCCAGGAAAGAACTGAAAAAAGTAAAAAGCAACTGTGAGAACAAAATGTTCTATAACCTTCAGCCCATTTAGTGACTGGTGACATCAATGTCGTGCATCATATCACACCACAACATTTGCATAACCTCAAGTCTCTGAAACAGTAAATGGAGTTCAACAGTAAAATGCTATATCTATAGAATCAGACTAGAAATTATCATAAAACACCAAAGACTTTTTTTCTAAAACAAATTTATTTATCTTAAAAAAGCCAATACAGATCTGAAGATTTTTTTTAGAACTGTAACACACTGGGTTAATCTCAATTTCAACATTGTGTTAACAATGACTGTAAATCAACACTATACAATTTCAAAAAGAAAAGAAAAAACTGGATTCACAAAATGAACAAACTTCTTAGAACAGGGGCAGCAGACAGATGACTATCGCGGTAATGTGAAACATGGAATTTTGTTGGCTTTAGCGAGAGGTAAAAAAAAAAAAAAAAGGATAAAACATTGAACAACAGAAAAATGGGAGACAGAAAAGAAAAAAGCCCCAGATAAGATACCATGAAAGACACTTTTAATTTTTTTCATGGAAATTGAGTGTAGGTTTAGAGGGACATTTGCAGAGATTCAACTGAAATAAATTCGTAGAATTCGATTCTCGATTCTTAGATTTTATAAATCACAAGCAGTAAAAGTTTGAAAAGAATTGGCATGTGAAGTTCCAATATTTACCTCAAACCAAAATCTAGTTTACTTGGTCTAATAACCTTATCATTTGAGAACTCATTGGGCAAATCATAATAGTGTATGACTATTGTGCGTATAGACGTGCCATCAAAAACCATCACCATTCCATCCATTATTTCAATTCAAGAAACTCAAAATGGTGAAGACAACAGTACTGTCTGCTTAAACATATAACTGACTAATTTTAAGGCAATCGGGCCTAGTTAAAAGAAGGAGTCAAACAATTTCAAAATATATTAATGAAATTAATTACTGATGTCATGTTTAGTTATGCAAAACATCAAATGCATTTGCCAAGTGAGACGAGAGCAGAAGACAAAAGCAATACTGATGTCGCTGATAATAAAGCGAAAATACTGTAGCTAGCCGTAAATGTCAAGCTGGTAGGCTCCCCTGACTTTGTAGCAAAATTTTGCGTTTTAGAGAATGTGGCACAAACTATAACGTTGGGTACTAGTCAAACTGAGCTGATCCATCTATGTAAACACTATTAAGGATTTTCTGATACAGAAAAAAAATACTGTTGACAAGGAATGAGAGGGAGTCATGTCTATCACGAAATGATAGATTTCCCCCCCCCTCATCACTCCAGAGGATCAAATCAATACGCTGTTGAATTTGGGAAGAATATCACAAAATAAACGTCTTTATTTAAATTGTGTTGTTGTGACATTGATCATTCAGTTGCAGTTATTTCAAATGTCATGGTTTATTCATTAATGTTTGCTCTAGTTCAGATATCACTATTAATGAAGACAGAAGCAGCACTAATGTCCTCCAGGCTCTGCCCAAGAGAAAATCAGCTCCAAGTGAAAAAGACTAATAAAATACTCTCTTTAATTTTACCAGCGGCTGATAAAGAAATATGTAATAAAGTACTTTTTTCCTCACTTCTTCTGTAAAACTGAAGTCACCTTTCTTGGCATTTTGAGACTTAAAATATCATCTTAGATACATACAAAAAGACTTTAAGCAATAAAAACAAGTTTATATTATGGGTAGCAACATGTAAAATAAAATCACAACTCTGCAGAGAAGACGGAAAATACAGAATTTGCATAGCAGATTAGAATACAACTGAGAAAGAACTGCGTTTTTTGGTACAATATGGTGTCGTCATGTAGCTTTTGATGTATGTACAGCGTAAAATTCCTTTCATGCCAATCCATAAAAGCAGAAATGGATTTAGAGTCCGTCACTATAATGCTTGCAAAGGAAATGCCAAGCATCTCATTCGCTTCTCGTCACGCTGTTACAGGCGAGACGTGTCATATCAAAGGTTGAGTAGAAGTCTCTTACAGGAAAACTAGTAGATACTGTTTCGAAAGTGCCATCTTGCTACATTTGATCAGCTGATTCCATGGTCTGTTCGTGAAAGTTTAACACCAACATGTTGAACATCCCGATAGCTTTCAGATACTGTGAGTTTTGGTCACATCACATTCTCTCGTACACACGCAAACACACACATACACACAAAAGGGGACCTGAACTGTGCAGGTAAGGGTGTAGAAGAGGTAAAAAAAAAAAATTTCACTCCAGAGGTTTAATCAATGTTCCACATTCCAGCAGCGGGTAAAGCTTTGAAATGAACAAGCACCATTTGGAAAAGGCCTCCGAAGTCCTCCATTTTGGGAGAGTGAGTTTAAAACTACATTCAGACTGGCAAAAAGTCTCAGTGGCTGAAATGTTCGTTTTGGGTTTTGCTTTCTTGTCTTTCTGACAAGCCGTTTCAAGGCAAAAAGCAGCCCTCGGTAGCAGCCTTACTGGAGGCATCTCCATTTGAAGGGGAGGCCCTTCCTCAATTCCCGTGTTATTAACGAGTCCCAAGGGTGTGTTCACAAGTCCTCATCGCCTCTGGTGTGCATAGACTGGGTATGCTAACGTGACATTCAAAGAGTCATTGTGCTGAACCAGGGATGTGTGCTGGTAGTGCAAGACCAGTTCTTTTAGAGAGCTGTAAAGGTTGTAGGGCTCAGCGAAGCCAAATCCTGTTGGTGTCTTGTTGATGACGCAGTGCTTGACCTCACCATCCACACTGTGAGAAGACAAAGAGATGGTTTTAGTCATCATTGCCTTTTGAAATTTCCCTTTTCAACATGCACTCTCAGAGTGTCAGCTTAGTAGTCAATGAATTGCAAAGAATGTCAACAGATGTCGGTAATAACAACCAACATGTACTCTCCAATAATTAGGTAAAAAAAAAAAAAGCCTCAACATCAAACAAGCTCAAAAAAGTGATACATACACAACACTGCAGGCGTAACATCCAGGTTTGCTGCTGTCCCTGACCAGGAATGTTCCATCTCTCTTGCCCCGCAGAAGAGCCTCAGCCTGGTTGCGGTTAATGTTACCCAGCTTCCAGGCGCGTTCATCATGGTGTGGCAAATCCTCATCGTCATCCACCATTGAGTACTGACTGTAGTAAAGAAGTGAAGAGTTAAATTTTTGAAAGCAGGAAGACTTGAATATAAAACAGCTATAATGTGATAAGAATACTCACTCGTCCTGGTTTTCGTTTTTGATTCCCAACCATTCATTGAGTTTCTTCTGTCTGACCCCTTTCTGTGTCAACCACCTGTGTAGCAACAGAAATCATTATGTTGCTCTCCATGTAGTCGTTTCTGAATGCAAGATTGTTTCCTGTGTGTTATATTTGAAGTGCAGAAACTATAGATGAGCTACTTACATGAGGTACTGATCCCTGGTCTTTCTGAGCTGGATGAGATCAGGCTTAATGCTGTTCATCCGCTTGTCAATCTCTCTGTAGTCCGCCGCCTGCTTCTTCAGATCCTCCTCGAGACGTCGTTTGCTATCCACAATTTCACTGATGCGCGATTTTAACTTCTCATAGTTGACCATGATCCTGCAATGAAACATTGCAGAGATGTTGCATTAAACTTCTGAAATTTTCTCCAAAAGACTATTTTAGAGGTTTTCAGCTTCAGAACTCACCTTTGGATTTCCTTCTCGTTGCCTTCTCTTCTAAACTTCTCAATATATTCTTTGCTGTATCGTTCTTGTGTCTGGCACTGCTCTTCAAATATTTTTATGGTCTCATTAAAAGCTTCAATAGCAGTCCTTTTCATTTGTATTTCCTAGTGAGCAGACAAAAAACCATGTCAGAATGTACGCACTTTATCGAGCTCTGAGATTGCTTTACTGAAATACATATAGTAAAGTCATCAAATATATTTAGGGAGAGCAAACCTGTGATGTTCGAGTGTATTCCTCATAGAGTCTGTCATACTCTTTGTTCTTTTCTTGGAACTGCTGGTGGTATTCGTGCAACTTTTTCCCAACAGCTTCAATGTTATCCTCCTTTACCACTTGATCCTATAAATAAATAAAAAACATATCCAATAAAATGTTTCTGTTATAAACTAGATGGATCCAGAGTAAAGTTCTGCAGGAGGAAACTCCATTACCTGTTGGTGCTTAGATACAGGATACAGTAGTTTCACATCTAGTTTGGGGTTGTACTGGGCAAGAGACTCGTGCCGATAGTGGTTGATCAACTCAACCACAGAGTTGAAAGTCAGGGGGTCTGAGAAGCCGTACTTCCCATCCCGGTGGAAGATTTTGATTAGCTTGTTGTTGCCTCCCTTCCTGTATGGTCAATGAAAATAAGGATTTAGAGCAATCCTTAAAGTTGGCAACATCAAGGCAAGCACCCTAAATAAAAAGGAATTCAGAGACACACTTGGGTTTACAAAGGAGAATGTACCTCAGTGTGAGCGTGTAATCCCCATGCATTTTAGTGGAGGCATCTCGAACCAAAAAAGTACCATCAGCAGTGTCCCTAAGCTTTTCGTTGACCTCCTCCCTGCAACAGAAAGAGGTTCAAACTTTTACAAGAAGCAACATTATTAATAATAATAATAATAATATAAAAAAAAGCATGCTTCTGACCAAACACTAGGTTTGATGAGTACTTGCCTGGAGATGTCCCCCCAGTACCATTCAGCATCTTGCAGAGCCATGTTGTTGTTCATACCGTTGTTAGTGACAGACGTTGGTTTGGGTGGCTTGGGAGGTAGTGCTGTAAAGAGAAAAGAGAGAAACTGATTGAGAACTTAATTGCTGATGAACTAGCAGCACTCAAGGTCATTTACATATAAAACATGTGCAGGCATGCCCAAATATATGCGTCCTGACATATCTGTATTTTCAATATGAAACAACAGTCCAACCTAAGAATGCTAATCTTCTGAAGAAAAATTTAAATCCTCAAAACATCCTTTGGCTGTCAAGTAAGTGATGCAGGTTTCCTTCCAATGCGACAGTCATGTTTTAAAAGCATCCAACAGTTACTGCAGTTTCCCAGATCTCTTGCCTCCTCCCCTCCAGTGTCTTCCATTTCATTAAATGCAGCTGAACACATGCCTCTTGAGCACTCAGCAGGGAGTCGGATTCTTGACTCAGGGAGAATGCATTTCATTGCCCCTTCCAAAAAACCTAATTTCATCACCATTTCCAGATCTGGTCAGTATTATACCACATAATCTTCGATCACAGATTCACCGATCACAATACTGAGTCATGGAGATACAAAACAGGGAATAATTTGGATTTTAAATCAGTTATTTGATGCATCCTTTCACTTTTACAACAAGTGTTTCTGAACAGAATTAACACTGTTTCTAGAAGCAATGACATTGGACAGCAGGCATATACCCATTAATGGGTTTTTCAAAGTAATGCATTGTGCACAATCATGCAAGAATCCTCAGCCATTGAGAACATGTTGCTTCGCTGGATAGAGGCAGAGAATGCATTTGATTGGCTGCTGGGCCGTGTGACGGGAAGCAGCGGGGGCAGTGCAGTCTCCGTGGAGCATGAGGCAGAGCTGAAGCGGTGGGCTATTTTTATCTTCCAACCACCCCCCCCCCACCACACCATCTCATGCACACTCACTGTCTCTTCTTTTGTTCACCTCAGTCACTATCATCGCTAAGCATTTTCTGCCTAGTGCAATCACAGGGTATAAAACTCGCAGACAAAGATATTAAATCAGATACAAGAATCTAACCAACAAATCATCCCATGCTTTGTGGTACCTCCATTAAAACATACACAATATTCCACACAACGACTAATGTATCTGTTACCATAAGAAAACAAACGTTAAACCCATTTTGAGACCAACAAATGCATCCAAGACCACAGACAGAGCTGTCACCCATCAAATTTAGACTTACGAATGACATGTTTGTAATGCACCAACTTCAAGAGTTACCTGGCGCGTCTATTTCTATGTAAAACAGGAGGTCTGATCCAGATCCTGATCCAGAGTCAAGTCGTGGACTCTCTAAATCCGCCATGCCAAATGATGTGTTGCATATCTGGAAGGATACGCATGCAGTTTCTTTGCAAACCTCCTCTGAATGTATACTATAAATCCAGTTTCTTCGCATTCATCGGTTTGAGACCAATTTTTGAAAAGCCTTGGAGAGTGGGGTCAGTGAAAGCCATTACATCACTTACCCCAGCCAATGGTGCTGCAGGACTGTTGCTGGCCACTCCTGCCTCATCACCTGCCTCTATTTCTTCCAAGTCCTAAGTGCAATGATGTCATTGCAACAGTGCTTTGTCCGTTCAAAAGTCGACAATGAAGTGCATCAAAAGAAAGATGTATCTGCACTTATCTGTGTGATCCAGTGATATCCTTTAACCGTGTGGAACACAAGTGTTCTCAAAGTCGTTTTGATGCTCCCAAACAGAGGGAGTTATATCACAGACAAGGTGCACTGCAGCACAGCGTCTTTCGAATGAGAAAAAGAACTGAAGCTTTACGGTCTTTCTCTGTCACCCCCTCCCTTCCTGTATCTGTGATGCAGCTTTGCTAAGCCCCGCCTCACTGAGCATAAGCATTCAGGACGGCCTCTCTGCTGGTAGGCAGACAAAATCGCTGCTGCAGCGGCACGTAGGCAGTCCCTACGTCAAAGACAAGGCCAGGTCAGGAGGCAGGCACGGCTTGCAAATACTTCTTATAATCCCCACATGCGACTCACAGAGGACTGTAGGAGGGTAGAGATCAGCTATACATGCTTGAGAGGGTACCTGAAATAGCCGCATTTCTCAGTAGGGTTAAAATGGTCACAGGAACGTGGGCTATTGTCATGCTTGGTACTCTAATGACAGGTCAGAAAGGCACTTCAGCTGGGGTGCTTAACAGTCATGCAGTAAGTGTAATTGACAGCCACTGGGACATCAAAGAAGTGTAAAAAATAAATTAAAACTTCAGTTTTTAATTTTAGTGGACTCCTTGCATTTTAAAGAAATTCTATACCCTAACTTTTATTAGAGCCGATGAATAATGCAACACATTCACTTTGCATGCTCAGACATGCCGGTGTCAGTCAAACAAGTTAACCCACTTTTCGTAGCAGGTCGCACTTGGAGTGCTAGTCTTGATACACACAAGTATCAAGTACACACTCGTACAGAAGAGTAGCACTGATATTCAAGCCTGTCAGAGCTTAAACCGAGTAACTCCCCGAAGTGATGACATGCTGCTTTAGTTTGATACATTTTCCGTCTACCTAACTGCTTTTGATAAAAGTAACCCAATCATTACACCAAACTTCCTGAGACACCAAAACCACACACTTACATTGCAAGTTGTGCATGTTCAGCAGAAGTCAAGCAGCCTTTCGTTCAGCAAGTCTGTCCGGTAAGCATTACTCGTGATTCTTGGTAAATCCAAAAAGATGGTACTCTTGTGGTCTTGAAAAATGTTCCCAGTTGACTGGTGCAGGTGTCTCAAAATCACTGCAGCAGTTTGAAGAAATCCAGCAAAATCCGAGTTGGGAAAGAAAAGAGTTGGTGTGACAGGTTGTGTCCGGAGAACTAAAGAAGGTCTGAGAGGGGTGGAGAATGACGCCTGCTCCGGGACGGCTAGGTAAATGATTGCTGGGGTCGCACTGCTGCTAGCCGACTCTCTCTCTCTCTCTGCTCATTCACTCTCCCTGGCTCCAAGGGTTCAGTCTCATGATTAACTCGCTCAGGTTCAAATATTTGCTGAGCTGTGCACCCTTATGTTTTGGGAGGGGAATGTGGCACAGGCAGGAGGGGGCCAGGGGGTGGAGTAAAGTCCTCGGAAGTGATCGTTGAAAGTGTGTGTGTGTGTGTGTTAGAATGCATGCAAGACAGAACAGCCGCCGCTGCAAGCTAACAAGAGAGCTCTATGGAGCAGACCGCACTTGAAGCCAGCCCAATTCCAAGTGGGCCTTTTGCCACCTGCTTAAATTAGCCACCTAGTAACTAGGAACATGTGCACACACGCATCCACACGCTCATATTAACACACACATCAACAGCTACACACCGCCACATGTGCAGGAATCAAGTATGGGCAGGTTGGTAAGGCAACAAGAAACCGTAAAAGGTGGCACTTGTGTGACCCATGTTTGTGTAAAAGCTTGTACAGGAAGAAACTGAGCTGCCCGAGCAGTAAGGAGGCAAGTGTGCTTTTGAGTCTGGACTCGTCTCGCCCAACCCAGCCTCCTGCAGGTGCAAATTACTGACAGCTGAGCTTGCTCCATGCCAGGGTAAGGTATAAATAGGCCCCAACAGGTAATAAAACATTTAAACAGTCACACAGCCAGACTTGGGAGAGAGATAGACGGATAAAGACAGGGAGAGAGACTTTACTAGTGCTATAAAAGCCCAACTAGACAACTGGTCTGTGTTCAGGGCAGCGTGCCTACACACACACACACACACACACACACAAATACAAATACACAGTCAGACACAGCAGAAGTGTCTATGTGGTCTGTCCCATCTCTAAATGAACCTGACCCACAAAAGCAAGGGAGTGAAACACAGATTTTTCGACAGAGCACTCCCAGCCATTAAACATTGATATAGTATCAGCTGAAGTGAAAAGGCTACTTCATATAAGAGTTTAAGAATATCAATGCTGTCTTCCCATTTTTGTCAGGAACCAGACATCTACCTTTTTTGTACACCTCTTTTTAATACATTTTAGCCATTCTTTGGAGTAGTGTGTGCATTTTGATCTGTTGTAAAAGTGTGAACATCAGTTGGAGCTGTGGCCTAGTGGCTGGCACTTACCAGTAAGCCAAGGTTTCTCATGCGGCAAACTGAGGTGCAAGCCCATTACACAAATTTAAACTCCAGGTACCTTTCCCTATCTTTCCCCCATTGTTGCCATCTACTCCAATACATCATTAAATGTGCATGTTTGACAATGGTGCTTATTTGGACAACACTGGTTTGAATCCAGTAAGCCATCACTATCCCATTGCCTAAACTGTATGCAAAGCTTTAGAGAAATGTTTCTCAACCCTTTTGACTCCATGACCCGGCATTATTCAAATAAGACATCAGTTAAATGTTGTACTTTTGTGGGGTTTTTTCTCCAGCATTAATTAAGATTCTTAAGATAACTCAATTTAAATAATTTAAAGGTTGGTTGAGAACTGGTTGACTTACCTGGAGCTACCTGACTGTCATTCCATTCACTGGTCACCAAGACTTCAACTATCCTGATGTGTGCCTCTGGGCTGGGCTCACAACTGGGAAGGGAAAAAGAAACATCTTTTTTTTTTGCTAGCAGGCTAGCTGGCAACAACATGATTCATTAGCATGTGTCGGGATGTACCTGGTGGGCTGATGTCTGAAGAGTGCCGGACTGAAGATCTCAGCGAGGGCACGAGCACTGAGCAGGTTAGATGCTGAGGCCTGGCATATACGGGAGAAGTGGCGCAGCAAACTCTGCAGGGTCAGCCAGTACTGCGGGGGAAGTGCAGAAGAGCTGGCCACCAGCCGCAGGTGATGTGCGCATTCGTCTGCACCCTGCACTTCTGAAGAGACACATAGACAGAAGAGTGTAAAACAAGGGCTCTCTAACACCCAACTACAAACACTGAAAGTGGCATCATGTGATATACATTTAAAGTGAGCTAAACATACCAATAATCAGTGAGGCCTTATGCAAAAAAGTGTGGAAAATTGCACTCGACGTGCAACTAACCGCACAAGATCTTAAGCGAGACAATGACAGAGTGAGTAAGGTATTCTGAGAGATGATTGGTTGACAGCCCTGATGTAGCAGATAAGTTTTCAGGTTTGCTTTAGGTCTATTAACCACAGATATCCTGTTTCCAGCCACGTGACTTTACACTACCCAAAAGAGAAGTGCAAAGCAAAAAAAAAAAAAAAACAACACCACTGTTCTCTCTCAAATTGGATACATGCTAGTTTACACTGAACATTTTGTACATATACAGAACAAACTTTTGGCAGTCACACAGTGAGGGAAGATAAATTCAACGGCCAATACAACACCTGGAATACGTTTCGCAGTTGAATTGGCTGGGGTTGGTAGACACAAAATCAGATAAGTGTTGGAACATGTGTACTGATAAAAGTATGCGCTGTGATGATTCAACCACACAATCTTAACAGATGAGCCTGGTCTGCTGCTTTTAGAATGTCACGGGACTGTGACACCTTGTGTTACTTTACTACCATTGTAAGAGGCTCACCATCTGGCTAACAAAAATCTTTAGAACAATAGCTCCACCCTGTGGCTCTTATAATGAAATGAGATCAATGAGAAATGCATCATTTGGTTTTAATGCCCTTAAGTTTGGTTTAAAGGACCATAGGAGAACTAAATCAGACAACTAAACAAAAAAAAGTTATTCAGTTGAATTGAATTTGTCTGTTGGGTAGGCTGTGCCTGGCCGCGTGAGCATCGCTCTGCCGCAGTGTAATTTCAAACACATTTTCTGTGTATGTGAATGCTTTTTTTAAGTGGATATTGGGACACGAGAAGTACAAAGACTTCTTTACATAATAAATAATACTTTAGTAGTTAGTAGTTATAGTAATAACAGTTTAATAACGATTCATTCATGGAAACAATTAATGTCGAATGAGATGTGCGTGAGCCCACTGTAGGGTTCAGTTTAATTTTCCCTTTAAATAAGTTTGTTATAGGCTTGGCATTTAAAATAAATGTTGTTTGTAATTCATTAATGAATGAACAATGAATATAAGTTATTTTTATTTTACACATATTTTTTACATTTTTGTTGCATTCTGAATAGGCTACCATTAAATTTAAAGGATTTGGAATGAGGGGAAGTAATGCATGTTTATAGTCTTATAATGTCTGTTAACGTTGCATTATATTTACCAGTATTTTACATTAATTTTGAATGTAATAATGGTAAATGGACTGCATTTATATAGCGCTTTCAGAGACCCAATGACCACCAAAGCGCTTTACAGTTTGCCTCACATTCACCCATTCATACACTCATTCATACACCGACGGCGGTGTCAGCCATGCAAGGCGCCATCCAGCTCGTCGGGAGCAGCCGGGGTTAGGTGTCTTGCTCATGGACACCTCGACACTTGGCCAGGTGGAACCGGGGATTGAACCACCAACGTTCCGGTTTGTAGACATAAATGTAATAATAAAATGTGACACACACCACTGCAAATTATCTGTGTTCTTTTACTCTCTCAACAACGCAAGTTTGACCTGCTGCGACTTATTTTCCGGAAAATAATATAATTGTGCTGTATTATTAAAAAAACCTTTAGCACCAATAAAACAACCATATTATGTTCATTACTCCCACCCACATTAACTTTGGTCACTGTTATTATTATGAGGGGGTCCTAGGAAATGTATCTCCCCTGTAAGAGATTCCAGGCTCCAAAAAGTTTGAAAACCCCTTACTAAGATGACAACTGAGTGAACCGATTTTAAAAAAAGAAAAGAAAAAAGACTTAAGAAACAGCATTTCATATCAGTTTAAACAGTTTAGGAGCAAAGTGTAAATTCCAATGATTCACACTAACATGGATTAATACTATGTCATAGAAATCCCATGAGAGTTTTAGGGCTGTTGACCTAATGTTGATGTGCAGTAATCCTATGGAAACTCACCTTGAGCGATGCGCATCATCTCAGTGTAAATCATAGAGGGGATGAGAGGCTGAGGTAGATCTTGAAGATACCTCCTCAGACCATCACACAACATCTGAAGGTCCATCTGCTCAAGATCCGCCAAGGCAGGGTCTGATTCACAGAACACAAACATCAGTGAGACAGGAAGGAATGAAGCTAGCACCGTATACTAATCAGCCACACAGAGACAAACAATAAATCTTTTCGATCAAATCATTTTTTTCCTAACCAGATTCACATGTGATAACCGATTTCGACAGACGTTCGGTTTCTATTTGTAGCATCACATTGAAAGTGGTGCTCAATGTTACAATGCTAGGTTGTTCTGGTTGGTTGCCAGGGTGTTGATATGCGGTTTCTAAAATAATTCTGAATGGCTGAGAAATTGTGTGAGACGAGATGTCACTTTTAATACTTTGGGTTGGAGTGTTTGGAAAATTAGTACAACAGGAATATCCAGGCATGCTAGATAAAGGCTGTGATTTTGTTGCATTTCGCACTCAGCATGGACAGAACAGTTAACAGTGGCTACAGCTAATGGAATGCGTCACTTACAATTATCAAAGCATTGTCTGACATCCAGCCCTCCTCCAGCAGTGAAATTTCTATAGAGAGTAGGGTTGTTTAGACCTGTACAGAATTTATATGCGAGTTAATACTTGAGCACAAAAAATAAATAAGTAATAATTACGACAAAAAAATATGCGTAATGGATTCACCTTTCCTTTCGATGGCCTCAAGGAGCTCGAGGAGTACAAGTGGTGCCATCTCTGGAGGAGTAAACTGCTCAGTCAGGTCTAACAGAGTGCTTGAGCCTAAAGGAGAGAAAGTTAAACAATCATACCAAAAAGCCACCAGGTACCTTTGAACAACTCTACTAGCTTTTCATTAAGCACCAAACACCATCATTTCAAAGCCTCCAAGAAAAACAAGAACTTTAAAGCATGCCCCACAGTCACAGGACACATAGATCAATAGTCATCTTCATGCATTTATGTGGTGCAGCAAGGAGCACGTTTGGACGGCACATCTAAGTGTGTTTAAGGCTGGTGCTGACCGGTAGGATATGATTAAGTGTGCAGTGGAGGTGGACGAGAAGTATAAAGTAAACAGACCGTAATATGCAGCCTCTGGTGTTGGGTAGAGGATTACTGAGATCTACAAGTCCAGGTGTGAGCATGAAAGGGCTGCGGGACTGGCGTGAGCTTTATTTGGATTCGGTGCACAGCATTTTAAAAGGCTTGGATTTCTAAAAGGCTTGACTGTTAGCAGCGTCCGAGGCCACAGATCCAAACACAGCATATTATGAATGGATTCCCTTTACAGAGTTTTTTTTAATAGAGGTATCAAGAGGATCTTTACAGTTAGCAGAGTTTCTTAGAAGGAATGACTCAAATTAAAAGCTTGGAGGCTGCCTAAATGAAAAAAAGAAGAAAAAAAAACACACACATGAGGAAATGGGTGTTTAAGCCATTAGAAATAAGTCTTTTTTAGTCCAAAGGATCTGGGACTTTTTTTCTTCTTTTGCTAGCCTGGAAGATAAGTAAAAAAAAGTTATATTGCTCATATCACACCCCTTCTCTTGAACTCAACTTTGAAAGGCAACAGCCATCTGGAGTCCATTACTGGCAAAACGACATCGAGCATAAGGAGTTATTCATTTTCTGAGAACTGCTGAACTCGAGGCAGGGGGAGTGAACGACAGATCCCTCATATAGAAATTTAGAGAGTAGTGCCACTTTGGTACGCCGCACTGAGGGGTAACCTTGTGCCCAGACGGACACCTTATCCAGCCTGCTACTTCTTAGAATCCAGATTCAAAGCGCTGGGCTAATTTTACATTAGCTCAAAATGTTCTGGTCAAAAGTGACAAATATGGTTCTGGAATATAACAAATTCTTCACATTTACCATATAAGTTTGGTGAATTAGCTTAAGTCACTATGCTGTCTTGCAGTTGAGACTGCCTCAGTTTAAGTCACACTATGGTGGTCTGTAATAACAAAATAATTAAACAATTACATCATAAGTCAATGCACACCCCATTTCATCACAGAACTGAATATTCCAAGAGTCTTGTGTTTATTTACATGCATTGGATGGGCATTTACACAGAGGGTGGGAGGCTGGAAGGGGAGGGGGGATTGAGTTGCTTCTAAGTAACTCAGTGTGACTTGATAGCACTGGCCTTCCATGGGGCTAGATTGAATGACATTCAGGATTGATGATAGTGGAATAGTTCAAATGTTTTGGTTCAAGGTTCCACTTGAGTTCCATCCCTGAGACACCGTCTTTAGGATCTTGAGTAAATAAAGAAGAACTAGACTAACTTTCTAGGTGTACGACCATGCAAAATACACCGCAATGGAAGGTTGCTTAAAGGTCTAGAGATCTTAAAGTCTTAAAGTTAAAAGAGCCCATCCTAAAGTTTTACCCAGAGTCTGTACTTCATTTTAAGTCAGGCTATGTAAACACTCTCCTTAAAAAGCTGTGTGACTGTCCATGCTAAGTATTAGCAAGCAACACTAACAACTGGGCAGTTCAACAAGTGTCGTGATCTCACACAATATTATACTCTCATCAACCCACTGTGAGTAGCAATAGTGGTAACTTAGTGTTATTGTGAACAATTCTCTAGAAAGATCCACAAGAAAACACCTTTCGTTTCCAACTACTACGCTTAATTTATCCAAGCTTTGCAGACAGTTCAGATCACACAATCAACCAGGCAATGGAAACGATTAAAGATGCATTCATGGTCAAGCTCAAGTGCAGTAAGACTTTACTGCTAAAGGGTAAACATTAACTAATTGAGCATGAAAAAAAGCTTAAAAAGCCTCTAGTTCTCTGCAAGAAAATTAAACAAACAGAAAACAGGCAAAAAAAAGAAAAAGAAAAACGGCCCAGCTCAGATTCAGACAGCCAATCGGTGACTGCAGATTTTGGTTGCCACAGCAACTCTTGGAAGAGGAAGAGAGGGCCCATGTGCAAGTCTGAACATGCGTAGTAAGGTCTGAAATGTGTTGGTTCTGTTTTTTTTGTATGCCATATAGGATGCAAGGAAAGGGACCACAGGTTAAGGAGGGAAAAGCAGCTGTCTGGGTTTTGTGGAACAATCTGAGCAAGAGCAAGAGCAAGATCAGAGGAGTTGCATATGGTGCTAAAGATAGTTTCCTCAGCAGTTAATTTTAGGGGTCTACTTGTGTATCTAGCATTTCCATCACTGACTAGTTCTTCTTTGAAATGTCATTCTAGCAAACAACTAGTGATCACATTTCCCCCAGAAATCAATTAAGGACTTTTTTTTAAAGTGGTTAAACCTGCTTTTGAGGAACAGGTTTAACTGCTATCAATCGTCAAGGTGTAGCAGAAATCAGTTTCCATTAGAGTCATCAGCTGCTCTGGTTACTGTGAATATTTGTACCATGTATGTTTACATGTACTACATGTTATTTTTCCTCTTGGCAGCTTGACAGATGGTCCCTTCAAACTTAAAAAAAATAAAGAAAGAGCTGTGTGAAGATTCTTTAAAAATTTGGTGTTCCAATAAAAAAATAAAAAAATAAACTGACATTAGTTTAATTTTGGTGAACTATACAAATTCGGAGACTTGGAGCATTAACATTTTCCCTGCCAGCGTTTTAAAAGTTGCCATCCACCTCCAGGGTTAGGGTTAGGTTTTAAATTTTTAACCATTTTCACAATTTTCATGGCCCCAGAATATTTTGTTGTATGAATATCTGAACATGCAATATAAACTATTCTGAAGTGCATGAATGAGTGTATTCTGTCAGTGTGAATTGACTGCAGACAGAAGCGTTTAGCTTCACTGGAGACGCATGATCAACATACTTCAAACCCTTGATTTCAAACTATGCTGCACTATATTCAGTTGCCCACTGTCATATGTCATTTTCACTGTGCTGTAAGTAAAAATGACTTACCTTGTCTTTATTTGCAAAAAATATGATTCCCAGTGCGCACAAACTTACCAGATTACGAGTCCCTTGTTGTTTAGTGTTTACTTCCTTTTTATTCATATTTGTTCCAACAATTTCTTTATTTGTGAAAAATACTGTAATCGGTATTACAGAATCAAGAAGTTGCCATTTAAAGTAAGTCTGTTTAATTTAGAGATGTATTTTTTAATTAATTTTCAAATAATTTATTTCCAATTTATATAATATAATATAATATAACATAATATAATATATAGGCTTTACATATGCTACCCTGCTCTCTAAGATATTGGCCATAAAAAAAAACAAAAAAACAATATCGGTCGACCACTAATCTGCTTACATATGCTATCACTTGTTTCTGCTTCTTCACATGTCTTTTGATCAGGAGATTCAGAACTTTTTCAGAAGATGCCTAATAGCTTCCCCTACAGTATAACAGTGAAAACAAGCGTATTCAAATGACAGAAATTTCCATCAATCAGGGGGAAAGAGTTGAAGAAGTTCATGTCTCCTACAAATCATGTTTATGCAATCAGTTGTATATAGGGGTGTAACGGTACATGTATTCGTATTGAACCGTTCCGGTTCGAGGCTTCCGGTTCGGTACGAATACAAACCGTACGATTCCTTGGACCATTTTTCCTACCGACAAAATTCGCGCTGGCGCGACCACCACAACGTTGCGCAACATCAAATGGCAAGCGTAAAGAAAGCGGAACGAAACTGCGCTACTCATGTGCTTCACGGATCGTTTATCAGTTCGGAGTTCGGACCAGCAACATCTGTGCAGCGCGAGCCGATCTCGATCAAGCGACATTGTCACTACACAGCGCTAAGATCAAGTGAAGAAAACATTTGAAGTCGCCACTGAAGTAATAACATCGCTGCGAGATCTAGTGAGAAGCATTCACATTTCTCCGTTATTAACCGTAGATTTCTATTAGATCAAACAGCGCTGACGTGGACACCAGGAGAAATATTGTGCCGTGAATGAACTAAGTTAGTAATACTTTACGTCCACAGACCAGCAACATTCACCATAACTGTAACCAGTTTGGCTGGAATAGTGAAATGCTTTCAAGTACTTCACACATCTTTTTCCAGCACTTCAAAACTCAAATATTATATAAATAAATATTTGAAGAGTTCAGATGCAAAAGCCTCTAAGTGCCATTTGAAATTTTCTTCTAGAATTATCATTTTTATGAAGCTTGTATATTTAAGTTCAGTAATTTCACTCAAATGACAATTAATAGGTAATCTTCATTGCCATTTAAGTGAAATTACTGAACTTAAATATACAAGCTTGATAAAAATAAAGAAAATTTCAAATGGCTTTTGCATCTGAACTCTTCATATATTTAGGCTAAATGTTATTTTTAATGTGATGACCAAAACATTATTTGTTCATCCTTCAAAGATGACACCCATTTATAAACCTGAAAGTTTCAAGATGTAGGAAAACTCACAATTATTTAAAAAAATATTTTTTCTTTTAACAAATAGGAAATTTCTCTGGCATTTCTTACATTTTGCTGTATCGAAAACGTACCGAACCGTGACTTTAAAACCGAGGTACGTACCGAACCGTGATTTTTGTGTACCGTTACACCCCTAGTTGTATACATTAAATCTTCAGTAACATGCAAAGAAATAGGCAACCAAAAGCTTATTAAAATAGCCTAGATGAGGAAAATTCAGAGTTGTCCCCTATTGGTTACAAAAATATCACTTCAAATCAAACCAAATCTATAACACTTCAAATCAAAAGTAGAAAGAGGTTTTCTTAGATCTTGCATAAAGAAAACAGGCTCTATGTTTTTCCAGTTGCTTTAAGAGCTGTGTTTATGGTTTAGTTTGCATGCATGGTTTACCTGCTCAGTGTTTGTTCACGGATGGCAAATCAATATTATGTCAGTCAACACAACACACTCCTGCTGCTGCCAAAAGGGATGGGCATCTTCGGTCCCAGGGCCACTGTCCTGCAGAGTTTAGCTACCTGTAGCTTTCTATTTATCCTGAAGACCTTGATTACAAACACACCTGAACAAGCTAATCAATGCCTTCAGGAATACTAGAACGCTTCAGGCAGGACCACAAATGCCAATAGCAGTAGCGCAGGCATTTGGAGTATGTCAGAAATAGAATGGGGCATCATTTTATTGTCGGGAACTTGTGTTGTGCCGCATCCAGTGTAGCATCACTGATTACAATGGGTTCTATCTGCTTTTGTCGAGTCGCTTGCGTCTGGTGTAGACACGGCGTTATGCTACATAACAGTTGTATAATTTGGATCAGTTCTGTATATATAATGTTTTATGATGTCCAATTTGGAAACAAATCAAACTTTAAATTTGTAATGCTTTAAAATCATCCATAACTAATCTACTCGCAAAGTGTTTGTAAATCATTGTGCTGTAAGGGAGGACTTTGCTTTTGAGAAAGTATACAGTGTGTAATACGTCAGAGAGTTATAACCAGCGCAAATTTTTCTTAAAACAATCTAAAAAGAAAAAAACTGGTGGTGACCAGTCACAAGACGCAAGATATAACTTTCCTTAAACATACTGTACATTTTAACCTAATAACTCTTGAAATTGATATAGGAGTATACGGACATGTCAACTACCCACTAAAAACCACATATTTAATTATTAAAAAAAAAAGACAAAGTGACTTCTGACTTCTAGAAAAAAAACAATCAATGACAAATTATGTTCCCCCCATTTCGACAAACAATCCAAAGAAACAGAATTAAAGTAGTTGGACTGTACTATATTGTAGGGGTGCTCCGATCAGGATTTTTGGGGCCGATCACCGATACCCGATTACTGGAATCTGTATCACCCAATACCGATCACAGGGTCTATTTGAAGCCTTCTATTTATCATGTAGCATTATTTATTAAACTATATTTAACATCAATGTACATTACAATTAAGAGAAGACAAAGTATCATGAATTGACACCAGTGTATTTATTTGCAAGCAACATGTCCAGCATATTAAATTAGCAGCCTGTGCTTGTTTATTGGGAACAGCTTAGGGCTTGACAAATACAACTTTCCTGTAAAATATAAAATAAAATAACGATAAAAGACAGAACATCTGAGTCTTTAAATTTAGCTTTAGACTACTTTAAACTAAAAACTACAACAAAAAAGGCTATAGCCAAAATAATGTTTTGAGTCAGTCAGCCATCAGTTTTTCTAATACACAAAGGGTTAGTTCACCCAAAAATGAAAATTATGTCAGTATTTACTCACCCTCATGTTGTTCCAACCCCATAAGACCTTAGTTCATCTTCGGAACACGAATTAAGATATTTTTTGATAAAATCTGAGAGCTGGATCATTCCTCCATACTAGTCCATAGGCTTCTTCAGGGATCGAACTTGCCGGCCTCGAAAAGTTATTAAAGACATCGTTAAAATAGTCCAAGTGACTACAGTGGCTCAATCTTAAGTTTATCAAACGAAGAGAACACTTTTTGTGCGCAAAAAAACCCCAACAATAACGACTTTATTTCAACTATTCATTTCCTTCTCTCTGGGCCTCGAGTCAGGTTACTAGTTTAACAGCGTACGATCTGTTGTTGTACGTCACACGCATCACCCACATGATCAGCGTCGGCCAATAGTGAGCCTACGTGTGACGTAACTCTACGCAATTACACTAGTTTAACTGACTAGAGGCCCAAAGAGAAGGAAATGAATAGTTGAAATGAAGTCGTTATTTATGTTTGTTTTTGCGCACAAAAAGTATTCTCGTCGCTTGATAAACTTAAGATTGAGCCACTGTAGTCACTTGGACTATTTTAACGATGTCTTTAATAACTTTTCGGGGCCGGCAAGTTTCAATCCCTGAAGAAGCCTATGGACTAGTATGGAGGAATGATCCAGCTCTCAGATTTCATCAAAAATATCTTAATTCGTGTTCCGAAGATGAATGAAGGTCTTACGGGGTTGGAACAGCATGAGGGTGAGTAAATACTGACAGAATTTTCATTTTTGGGTGAACTATCCCTTTAAAGGACCACAGGTAGTAAAGTGCACAGCAAAAAAAACACAAAAACAAATAAAAATACTTCTTAAGCATCAATATTTTGGTAATTTTTTTTTTTTTTTTTTTTTTTTTTACGGATTAAGAAAGCCACCACTACTGGTCACATCTATGGTTAGATTGATTTGTTTAGATCCAGTGAAGTCTGTCCCACCACTGTTTCTAATAGGGGTGGGAATCTATGGTCACCTCACGATCCGATTCCGATTCTGGGAGTCACGATCCGATTCCAGAACGATTCTTTATCTATCTTCCCCCCCCTTATTAATTCATTAGTTTACATAAGTAATTAAGTACTTTTAAAAAAATAACTACAAATTAATTTTTTTTAATTAAAACAGTTGTATGTTAAGAATTTTAAACTAATATAACAAATAATAAAGAGGAGCGTAGAAAAATATAACAAACAACAAACAAAAAGTGCTTTCAGTAGCCTATAGATTATCTGAACGTTTTCCATTCAAGAACTGTGAGTGATTTTTCTTCATCTTTACTGTTGTTTTTACTATGACATCATAGACTGCGGGAGATCTATTAAGCTGCATTCACGCACGCATCTCTTTTGAAATAAAAGAAGTAATGCGGTGTGTCCTGTCCGTTTAATCCCTTAAGACATAACTGGCTGTGTTTACGTTAATTTTGCACAAGTACATTAAACCACTACACGGAGTCGCACAGCCGCATGCGCGAGCAGTCTCACAAACAAAGCGCGCGTCAGCATTTGAAATTGAAAGCAGCCTTCTGTTACTTATTGAGATTCATATTTTGAATATATAAGTCCACTGCATTCCAAACCACATAAATGATCACTTCGTGTAACATCAAAGAAAGCGCGCGTCTCTCACAGCGTATCCTGTGCAATGAAGCCTGTGAATGTCCTTGTAATTCGCTTCAACCTTTCCGAACTTTATGAAAGATTATTTTACGGAAGGTTCGAGTGGTGTATGTGTGTGAGGAATTGGAAGCAAGCAGAATACGGGTGTTTCTAAAGCAAACTCAACGTCATCGCACATCTGGTTAAAAACTAAGCTCAGAATCGATTCTGGAATTCTCAGAATCGATCCAGAATCGTTGGAGAGAGAATCGCGATGCATCGATGGATCGATTTTTTCTCCCACCCCTAGTTTCTAAGGTTCAATATTGTCCCCCACCAATTTTTGTAACATTGAGGCACGCACGGATGTACCTAATACAAATAAATAAAACATCTCCAGTTAACTAGCAGAGCATTCATTTAGTTCGCTATTAAATAAGAAATCTAGCGCTAAAATGTGGTGTTGTTTTTTACTCAAGCTGCGCGCTCGTTGCCGCGGCGATCAGTGTCATGGATACAGTGTTCTCTGTGGCTCGTGCAATCTTCACGCTTCAATCTATCGCCGTTGTGGAGACTCTATTCATTCCGGTGAGATCACAAAATAAAATGCACACAAACGTGAACTGATGAACATATTCAGTTTTGATGAGAGAAAAAAAAACTATACGAGGGGGGATTAGAACCCGTAACCTCTGACACGCTTGGCAAAATATCTACCACTAGACCATTGAAGAACTCAAACGTATATTGCGGATCGATGGATTTATTTACAGGTTGAGCAGAGAGGCTGCACAGTTTGACAAGCTGGCAGCGGCATGGTACACACATTGCAGATTAATAATAAATTGTCTTTTCCACACACCTTGTAGAATTGCCAGACCGGTGAAGCCATTTTTACTAGGGCATAAAAAATTGTCTCGCGAGTTTTACGTCATCTGATCGGCTTTTCTGGATCGGCCTTTATAGAGACCGCCGATCACACATCCCAAAGCAATTATCGGCCAATTATGATCGGCGACCGATCAATCGGAGCACCCTTACTATATTGTCAAAAAAAAAAAGAAAAAAAAAAGGCGTTACATCTGATATGTTCTCTCCCACCGCTGGTATTTAGATTGTAACTTATACAAACACTTCCATGTCTCCTCACATAACCAACAGGCACATCAACAATAAATGGGGGATGGGGCAGTACCAAAAGTCTGTGCATATTTCAGTTCTGCTTTTTTTTCTTTCTGCTGCTCTTGCTCCACCTCTTGCAATGTGTTGCTAATCCGCCCAGCAGACATGCTTGTCCTTCAGTAAGACGATTTGCCAATTCAGCCCTGTCTCTCTGGAGGCGGCCATTAATGAAGACCACATGTACACACTCTCACGCACATCTCAATAAACACCAGCTTTCACCACGGTACCACCTCCAATCACGTCAACTCTACTGAAGTCCAGTCCTTGCAGTTTGACTAACTTTTTTTCAGGTTTTGCTCCACCTCAATTTCAATGCACTTTTGACCCAGAGGCCTCAACAGATTTGATCTCTTGTGACTTATGCAATGCAGCACTTTATCCTACAGAAAGAGTTATCTGGGATCAGAGAATGTCAATTTAAAACAGTGGATGTTTAATGGCTGCTCCATACCCTGGAAAACATGGTCAACTGGATCAGCATTCTTTTCGCTAGAGCACTTTTCCGCTGCCTACTGCACCAGTACTTAAAGGCGATTGTAATGATTCGTCATGATGCTAAATACAGTGACCGGGAACAGGCTGTTCAAGCTAAGCCACAGGAACGTGCACCATTACGCTCACGGCCACAAACCAGTTCTGCCCCGGTTATAACCACCACGATCTAATGAGCGCTTTTACCCTGCATGGGGATGAAGTCTTTAACAGGACAATAAACCTGGCTGGGCTTTGTCTATCATTTGTTGTCCAACGATGGAGTATATAATGGAGTGTAAGTGTATATATTCAACGGCTTACCAAAATTGGACAATAAAAGACTGGAAAAAACGACGCCTGGTCTGATGATTGGTGACTTTGAAGACTCGGTGGGTTGGTATTCGATTTGAAAATGTGACATTCGAATATTCGTTTTTTTGGGGGGGGGGGGGGGGGAGGGGTTTGCACACCTGGCATCCCACTCGATACCGTTCTCATTCGCACTTGAATATGTTTTACACTATAAAATCTGGTGAAATATAATACTTAACATATAACTTCGTTATAGCTACTTAATAAATATATTTGCTTCTTCTTGGACTACTAAAAGTGTTCCTGCAACGGGAGTATTCTCTGACTAGAGCGCAGAACAGCGGAGTGTGTATGGACAGAAGTGCATGCCTGAGCTTGTATTTTGGGTTAAGCTGCGTTGCTTTGACATTGTGGAACATAGAATAATAGAAACAAAATGTATTATCCTTTTTACCCGCTATTGTCAATCTAAATTAATCTACTGCGAGACTTTGAGATTTTACTGGGAAGTCACGTCACAATTTCGTTTTTCTTTATTTAAATTTCGTTTTTCTATATTTAAGTTATTAGTTTTTTTATTATTATCGTTTTTATTTATTTAAATTTCGTTTTTCTATATTTAAGTTATTAGTTTTTTTATTATTATCGTTTTTTATTTAAATTTCGTTTTTATTAATTTAAATTTCATTTTTATGTTTTATTTATTTTAACTTTGTTTTTATTTATTTAAATTTCGTTTTTATTAATTAAAATTTCGTTTTTATGTTTTATTTATTTAAATTTCGTTTTTATTTATTTAAATCTACCCTACTCTGTCAGTGAGAAGACTATACCTTATTAAAAATATTGCTTAAGTTAAAAGACCTGCGTGTGTGTGTGTTTTATATCACTAGTGCAGTGTCTGTTCTCGGAGCATATAAGCCCTGCTCGCGTGAGGCGCACTGCTTCTTTATTTAAATCTACCCTACTTTGTCAGTAATTTGTTAGTGAGAAAAATATTAGACTACCTTATTAAAATATTGGTTAAGTTAACAGACCTGTGTGTGTGTGTGTTTTATATCACTAGTGCAGTGTCCATTCTCGGAGCATATAAACTCTGCTCGCGTGAGGCGCGCCGCTCTGTAGTTTATTAAAAGTTTAATAATTCTGAACGTGTCGCGTCTCGCCTGTCTATCTATATTGCACCAAATATGACACTGCACTCCCTTGTGAAGTCGTTTGGATGAACGGTTCTCGAAATAATCAAAATGCAAACGGACAGACAGACATATAGAGATTCCGAAGCTTCGAATATTCGATGTTTATTACTACCGAAGCTTCAAAGCTCAAAAAATTGTATTCGGACCACCCCTAGTGTAAATAAATACATCATAGCATCAGAAGATGCAGCTTTTGTTTCCTCTACAGTGAAAATATGGACATTGCTGATATTGATTTCATTTGATAGTGTCTTATTATTCTAACTGAACTAGTCAAAATAAATCATTTGACAAGAAAGACGACATTTAATAAGGTTAGGAAAAAACTATGAAGGTAAAAAAAGTGCCCCCGAAAATGTATTTAATGTGGCAAATATATATTCTTTTTTTTTTTTTTTTAGGTACTTTGGCATAATATATATATATATATATATATATATTGGCTTACTGCTTGGTTAGGGCAAACTGCACATTCTTTACAAAACCCAGCAACAACTCTCTCTCAGAGAGCTGCTCCATGCAGCAGATGTTCCACCGAGTGCTGAAGAGGCCCCTCAAAAAGGAGAAAAGCACATTATCTCAAACACCAGCAATGCCTTCCCCAAACCAGGTCACACCATCAGTTAACTGCCACAGCTCTCCCTGGCAGTTTTCACGCGCACTTTCTTGGATAACTTTTGTTGTTTGAAACATTTTCATGGTTGATTAATTTGTTATGTCCTGCATTTATTGCTGGTTTCAATTTTGTGTGTACAATAGACATTTTTCAAACACCGGTGCATAGCAAAAAAAAAAAAAAAAAAATTGCATACATTCAACGGACATGAAGAACGTTATGTAGTAGTGTGTATGAATGCACCAATCCGATATCCAGTATTGGCATTGGCTCCGAATCTACATTTTTTCTGAATCCGGTATCAATCAGACGGGAACGATCCAAATCCAATACTGTGCGTACTCGTGGTACTGTTAAGCTCTACAAAAGGCAAAAAGGCATTATGAAGCATCTTACATGTTTTTGAAATCTGCATGTTTGCGTATCTGTGGATTAGAACCTCGCAGTTTCGTCTACACACATATACTGAAGCACGTGTGACGCTCGTGTTTTTTTTTAGCATCTGTCATCTCATTATGAGGACACTCCACATGAACTTCATCTCCAGAGTTTCTCTGAGAGTTCACTTTATAAACATTTACCATTGCATTCAAGAAAATCTAATCACATAATACATTACTAAAAGGTCTTCATGACAACTCATCAAAATAAGTTTGGTTTAACCTGAAGAAATTATAACAGAAATATAGTACCATTGCACAGTAGAATGTACGGTGTAATACTAATACAATTGATTACAAAATATTTTTTTAAGTAATATCAAGTTCTCATACATGTTTTAATATAAACAGTAAATTTGCCAAAAAATAAAAGGTTTTATTAATTTTTATTTGATTACATTTTAAAAGGTTAACTAAATTGTTTGTTTTATAAATTGTTTTGATTACCTCCATTTTTTTAAGTAAATTTGTATTTAACATTACAGTGTTTTTCTATTTTATGTACTCCTGAAAGTAAAATAAGCCACTATAAACTTATATAAAGATCCAGTCATGAAAAAAAACACTGATATACCATGAAACCGCCAGAATCTTAAAAAGTAGCACGATACAGATTTTTGGTCATACCGCCCAGCACTACCAGTTTTATCGAAATAAATTCTCAATGCATTACATGGACCTAGCAACAACCACAAGAGACCTGCATCTCAGATTGAGATGAAGATAAAATAGCAGATAAGCATATAGCTTCTCTAAATGTAATGCACAGACTGCATCACCCCTGCAAACTGCATGCTAAAAGACTGCCATTTATCTCACGAAGTACAGGAATGTGGGCCTTGCATGGACTTGTGGTTGGATCAAAACTGGTTAGTCCATACAAGGTTTGATCGCATCATCTACTTTAATTGGCTATGGAAATTGGAAACAGAATCCTGAACTCCAGAATACCGAAACAAAGAACATTTAGTGGCTTTACTGAATGTTTTATATCTAAAGCAGGCAAATACTGAATGATCAGCCACACATTTTGAACATAATCCTTGGTTATTCGGTCTAAAAGATCCCTAAATCTAAGTGACGTATACTTAGAAGAAAGGTTGAAATTTGAAGGATTTTAAAATGTAAACCGCTTTACTAAAGAAAAAAAACGCCAACTAAAGCACCACTACTAAAAAAAATCAAACCTAAAATAAAAATATTAGAATAACTTATCACTGGTTGGTTGTTGGATGACTTGACGACTTTCATGACCATTGTGGCCATAATTCATTTAGCTATTGGCAATGTTATTGTATTATACTATATTGATAATTGGAAAAACATTCAACCATTATTAAGTAGGCGATGTTGGAAATAATTCATGAACATAGTGTATGTTTACCAGCTCAACTCATTCTCCATGCAATAAAACAGAACAGTGTCAGATAAAGAGGAATTCTAATTTCCATAGTACAGAAAAAGTTAAAGCCATAAAAGATGCTCCATTCAGTGCTCCCTGAACGGAGTCACGCACAGAAAAAGCCAACTTGGAACCGAAGTGAAGGAAAAACTGAGCAATACAATTTGTGGACCCAGAGTGCAGTTGAAAGCTTTACCAAGAATAAGTAGTAAACAATGAAACAAGAATTCTGCACAATGCTGGGCACGGCACATACGGATCCTCTCACTCTAGACTAGAGGCCCATAGAAAGGAGTATGGTAGTGTTTAAAAAAAAAAAAAAAAAAGCCTGGGAGGCAAAACGGACAGAAATTCCACATCTGCTGTTCTCTTAAGTGAGTCTCAGCTGCTCACAGAGAGAGAGAGAGAGAGAGAGAGAGAGAGAGAGAGAGAGAGAGAGAGAGAGAGAGAGAGAGAGAGAGAGAGAGAGAGAGAGAGAGAGAGAGAGAGAGAGAGAGAGAGAGAGAGAGAGAGAGAGAGAGAGAGAGAGAGAGAGAGAGAGATGTCCCATGCTAAACACTCCCCCTAAATCAGGTCTGACCCCAGAAGAATAATCCAAAAATTCAAAGAGGAAGATGGAGAAATGAGAAAGAACGATAAAAATCTGAGAAGTGCAACCTGGGTGCCTTTAATATACAATGCATTCACGCTGATCTCAGTAATGCCATTTACCAGTATGGTTGGTACACTGTAGGGGTGTAACGGTACACAAAAATCACGGTTCGGTCCGTACCTCGGTTTTAAAGTCACGGTTCGCTACGTTTTCGATACAGCAAAAAGTAAGAAATGCCATAGAAATTTCCTATTTGTTAAAAGAAAAAATATTTTTTAAATAAGTGTGAGTTTTCCTACATCTTGAAACTTTCAGGTTTATAAATGGGTGTCATCTTTGAAGGATGAACAAATCATTTTTTGGTCATCACATTAAAAATAACATTTAAATATATGAAGAGTTCAGATGCAAAAGCCATTTTAAATTTTCTTCTAGAATGATAAATTTTATCAAGCTTATTTAAGTTCAGTAATTTCACTTAAAAGGCTCGCGCTGCACAGATGTTGCTGGTCCGAACTGATAAACGATCCGTGAAGCACACAATGAGTAGCGCAGTTTCGTTCCGCTTTCATTACGCTTGACATTTTATGTTGCGCAACGTTGTGGTGGTCGTGTCCTATGGTCGCGCCAGCGCGAATTTTGTCGGCAGGAAAAATGGTCCAAGGAATCGTTCGGTTTGTATGCGTACCGAACCGGAAGCCTCGAACCGAAACGGTTCAATACGAATACATGTACCGTTACACCCCTAGTACACTGTAAAAAATAATAATAATAATAATGTATTTATACTAAATTACTAAAATATTTCTTACCTTTACATTATACAGACTAACATTATGAATCAAAGTTAAGGTAAGTAAACTAAGGCAAGTATTCATAGTATGCGACACTGTTTTTTCACTTTTAATACTATAAAGCTGCTTGCTTTAAATAAATCTATTGCATGAAGTGCTATATAAAAAAAAAAACGTGTATTTGACTTGACTGTGACGAACATATCCATAATCCATGTAGCTATGATCAGATGCTTTCTTAACTGCTGTTTTTTCATCGAAAGGTTCTAAGAACGGTAAGGAACGGTTAAAGTTATATTTCCAGTTGAGCTTCGTTCGGCACGGCACAATTACAAATCGTTCTCTGCCTGGAATTCTCCTGTGCTAGTAAAATAATAAAATGAACACTAAAGAGGAAGAGCCAATTGCTGAATTGGTGAAAATCTGTGAGATTCGTCTTTAAGACATTCCAGATGTTTCTTATGCCGTGAGTCTCTGCTTCAGGCCCCACACAGGAAAGCACTTTATTTTTGGCTATTAAATTCTTTTTTCTTTTTAATGTTTCAAATAATTTTATAAATGAGCTCAGCTAGATCTGGAGATTCATCAGGAATAACATTTATGTCATATAATGAATGACACATAATACCACACACACAATGCCACCTCAAGCATCTCTATCGAGAATGAGGGGCATTTTCTGGCATTTCACTTCTCTCTGCACTGATTCTTTACGCAACAGTTACCCAAATAGGCTAAGAGGATTCAAGAGAAAAAAAAAAAAACATACGGTAGTCATTTCAAATGAGGAAGAGAAACCAGAGATTTTCTAGCAAGGCCGAAATAATCTTCCTACAGTGTAATCAGCATCAGATGTCAATTATGTCATATGTAGATTAGAAAAATAAATCACTGCTAAGTCAAAAGTGTTGAGTTTGAGATCTGGAATTTTTTGTGGTTTTAGTGGTGGAGTGGGGGATTGGGTTTGAGTCCTGGTTCTAGCGTGTGAGCAGCATAATGCCATGAGCTCTGGCAGTTTTCCAGATCTGCTTCTGGTTTACATTCCTAAAAACTGCAATCTCCAAGTCTCAACCCCTATCCAGTGTAAGAGCTTCCTCTCCCTTCCCTTAACATGGACACAATTCAGAATAGGTATTGAGAAAAAAAGAGGCCATAGTGTCAATTTAGCCACAGTTATGCAGCTTAAGCAATCTTAATTCTTGACCACCAGGAAAAAGTTAGCTGGGTTTTTAAAAAAACAACAACAACAACAACCTCAAAGATAAAAAGTTATGTACTAGTGTTTTTATGCATCAAACCACATAGGATGAGGAAGTAGCACACAAGTTGATTTTGAGTGCCCTATCTCACTTATGATCTAGCCTATGTTTCATAACCTGACAACATGAACACATCGTTCAGTTGTCACCATGACAACTGAGTTTGTCTTTCTGGTTCTTATTAAGAACCTAAGGCAAACAAGCCTCAAAAGCTATAGTGTGAAAGTGCCCTAAGAATCTGTATTGTATCATTCACAATACATAGATCAAGCTTTTTTAGACACTAGAAAAGAAATGGCAACAAATGGCACAACAAAGACAGCATAAGAGCAAACCTACAAATTAAGAGAACTGGGTGATTTTAAAGGAGCCATAGGGGGCTCGAAGCACTCGTACTGTGGCTGTGTGAAAGATGCAGCAATGCCAGACAATTACAAACTACTGTGTGCCTCCATCCAAATCTGGGCTTCCTGCCATGTTTGCAATTACAAAACATAGCCCAGTGCAAACCTTAAACAGCCTTAAATATTCAGGCGACATTTGTGTGCTGCAGCTATAAATCCAATCTCTTGATGAAATGGTGGTGTAAAATCTGGTCGCTAGTTACGAAAATGGAATAAGTGGTGAGTGGGTATTTTGAGAGAGGCAGTGGGTTTGGCATCAGCATGAATGGATCTAGTTAAGTGGAAAAAGGGTTCGTTAAAATTATGCACCAACCAAGCTAAAAAGGTTGACAATTTTTTAATACTGCAAATACATGAAGATCTGCTTTGTGACCACTGGTTAAGGTCAACTCTGGTGACCAAATATTAATCAAAGGGTTAACTATATAAAACTTCTGTGGAATTGAGAAACTATCTAAGTAGCAGCACAAAATGGTAGAAAAATCTGAGGATTTAAGATACTTTGATAGATACTTTGATAAATACTTTCAATTCTAAAGCTAATTTGCATCATATGCAAGGCATGTTTTAGTCCAGTTAGCAATACTTCCAGATCCCTGGATGTGGCAAAAAGGCTGAAAATATAATTCAGGGGAAATTTTTTAGCTTACTCACTTTGCTCAGAGTCTGAGTCTGGCCTTGCAGTCCCCGGAGCCACAGGTAGAGGCCTTGGGGGCCTTGGTTTGGGAGTTGGTGGAGAAATCTTTTTCTTGCCGATGAACTCCACGTACGTACCAGGAAAGTCCCCCTTTTCTTGAGTGGTTTCATTAAAGCCAGGGAGCCATCCAATTTCTTCTGGTCTCTCCTCTATGCCTTCTACGTAGCCAACTGCAAGTAGTGCACCCTTGTTGACTGTAAGAATGTCCCCAACATGCAGGTTAATATCCTCCTCCCTTTCTTTCTTGTAGTCATACAGCGCTCTGTACTGATATCCTTCTGCACTCATTTTGATGGTAAAGTTCTGGTGTCACAAAAATGATAATGACTGCTCACAAAGGTTCTTTAAACCAATATTTTTATGAGGGGCAAGAGTCGAAGAAAAAAGGGTTTTATCCAAAGACTTTACGCCTTTATTATCATCCACACTGGATAGTCTGTCTGGACAAGTGGATTATGTGAAACTAATAGTCCAATGATTGGGTGCACCTTCAAGGTGCTTCTTACAGACTCTTCCCATCTGTGTGAGGCCTGTTCCTCTGGATCTTACAGAGTAACTGAAACCTGCAACACAGAAGAGAAGCCATTACACAAGCCACAAAAAAAAAAAAAAAAAAAAAAAACATTTCAAACAGCAACTCGCCTTTCATGGTGAAAACAACTAGTAAATCTACTCGTTACACATCATTTGATAGAATACAAACATATACGTTCATATAATAGTAATAGCCTACCAAAAGGCACAACAAAATATCCGTTTTATTTATTTTTTGATAGTAGCTTAATAGCACAAACAGCAATAGATTATAAATGTTCTGCAAGTAGCCTAAATACTTTTTTTCCAAGTAGAACTAAACTAGCAAAATATTTTGATTATTTATGGCGTGATTCTTTGTTATTCTCTGTCTTCTAACGAGACAATGCAAATTTAAAAATGTTAAGCACGGTATACCTAAATTAACAAAGAAAGCGTCAAATGGGAAAACACTTTTTGAAAAAGTGCAAATAAAAGAACAAACGGCGCAAAAGAAACTCCAAAGAGTTAAAATGCTGACAGAGGAAAACTCTCCTTTGAGTTTCATGTGACAGATTACAATAATTAATCGGCGCAACATTAAGAACGAACATGAATAACTTAACCAAACATAAACTGAATGCATTCAAAAAGCAAACAAAGTGTAAGTTTGTAGAATTAAAATGTAATAGCAATACTAAAACCACAATCAAATCAGATAAAAATCACACACAGCAGATCCATTAAAATCGAACTGGATGTTATTCCGAATGACGAGTCAATGCATTAGGCGTTGATAGAAGACGCATGAAAATATATTTATATTAATTTTGAATGTTCGGGGTTAGCTTATTGGCTAATGTTAGCCTTAAATAATATAACGGATTATTAGTGAACCATATAAATGTATACGCACAAAAACATTAGAAAGATTAAAGTTACAACTTAATTTGCGATGCTAAAAGCACAGTGGCGGTAGAAAATAAACCGCCAGTGTCAAGTAGTTGAAGTAACGTAAGTGGAGAGTCAGTAACGTTAATATTCAGTTTGGACACGCTGTACTGGAACAATCGACACAGCTAAAGCGATCCTGCCAAACCTCCCATAATCTCAACAATACAATACACACCCATCCTAAACACATTGCATACTTCATAAAACAAGCATACATACCGAGCAGTGGTTAAAAAAGAGAGAAACTGAAGTATATCTGCGAACTTTAGTAAGTTGTAAGCGACCCGATCATGAAAACCAGGGCCGAGAAAATCTCCTTCGCTTCCCGTAACTCCAGTTTAAGCAGCTCTCCAACAAATCCACCCACCACAAACGCTAAAAACACTCCACATACGACGCTTCTTTGGGGAAGTAACATACAGCAGTGGGGTACATTTCAACCCGCTAATTGAGTTTTTTAGTTTTTTTTTTTTCTTTATCTCAATGATTGAGCTCGTTTCCCGACAGTAAAGCCGACTCCGCCCGAGTCACCACACACTGAATCCCCTTCACCGAACGCAAACCACGCCCTCTGCGCTGCGTCAGCACCAGTCCCCCTTCACGCCCCGCCCTCTAGTTAGTTGTGCTTGCGAAGCAAAGTATTACCATGGTTTTCTTGCATACTACCGGTACTTCTTCTTCTGGGCAAAACTGCGGCGCACTCGTCCCGCACCGTTTTTTATAGTCTCCTAGCCTAGTCTCCACGAATGAGGCGTCAAATCGTGGGAAGAGTAATATCTTCAAATCTTAATGTCATGGCATGGTGTTGGTTCATATCATGTGCAGCTGCCAAGCCATTCCCTAGCAACCAAACAGAGTACCCTAGCAACTGTTTAGCAAGACCTATATCTCAGCATCAGAACATCGTATGGGGGTTGGCTCTCTTGCAAGCAACCAGGATTTCCATCATGTTACACATGCTAGCTGTGAATAGCTACATAACCGTGATTAACTAAGTGCTAAATCATGATAAGAACATGCTAAAAACTCTATACAAACTCCATAGTAACCATCTATGACAATGAGCAACTGCCTAGCAACACCCGAACAACCAACCACAACACCCTAGCAAGCCCTTACAACCAATCATAACACCCTATCAACACCATAGCAACCACCCTGAACACCATAGCAACCACATAGCAATGCCCTAGCAACCTCCCAGAATACCATAGCAACAGCCTAGAAGGACCTTAGCAACCACCCACAACACCTTAGCAACACCCTAGCAACCCCCTGGATACCCTAACAACAGCCTAGCAACTCCATAGCAACCACCCACAGAACACTGGCAACCATCTAGGAATACCATAGCAACAACTCAGAATACCTTAGCTGCCACCCAACACCTTAGCAACCACCTAGCACCACCCTAGCAACCACTAAACACCCGAGCAACCGAGTGCCGAATTTTGCAATTGCAAGCACCACTCACATTTTCTTCAGAAAATGTTCGTCTAGTTAATAATGTTATATTATTCACCTTTGTTCTAAACAAGTCTCGGCGGCCTCAGCTTTTTAACAATGGGTTCAAATGGAGACCGGAACAGGACAGCATGGAAGATAGAATAATTCACATTTTTACATTTTTTGTTTGTTAATGTTTTGTTAATGTGTTTGCTGCATTATCTTTAAGATAGAAAGCATAAGAGTCTCATCCAATGTTCTCTCTGTAAGTGCCTGTTCGTTTGCCTAATTAAATCAAGCTTAATTTCTTCCAGTCACCCTGTTTCTCTGTACTGGAACACTAAGCCTTCTCAGAATAGAGCAGAAGGTGCACTAAGGAGGACACTGTGAGGCAATGATATTGCAAAAAAAAAAAACCTTGAACTGGGTCACAGTCCTCTTAATTCAGTCACATTTTCCTCATTAAATACACAGTAACGAATTTCAAAGAAAAGACAAGAAACTGAATTAAATGAAATTTAATATACCATGTTGTGTCTGTGAAAAGAATAAATGCCATGTGATCTTACTTGATTTCTTTGAATACTTTCGGCAAAATAAATCACAATTAGTTGTTAACTAACTATTTAACAAGAACTATTTTTAATTTATTATTTTATATTATTATTTATTTATTTATTTTTACAATAAGGTCACATTTGTTAACAATAGTTAATGCAGTAAGATGAACTAACAATAAGCAATATATTTTTGTAGCATTAATTAACCTTTGTTAATGTTAGTGAATATAAATGTTCATCCTAATGTTATTTCACAGTGCATTAACTAATGTTAACAGAAGCAACATTTGATTTAAGAAATGTATTAGTAAATGTTGAGATTGACATTAAGACTAAATAATCTAGAAGTATTGTTCATTGTTAGTTCATGTTAACTAATGTTGTCAACAAATAAAACCTTATAAGTGTTACCATTATTTAATTAAAATACATTTCTTTATACAAATGATTTCATAAAGAAAAATACCACCTCACACATCTATGACCACTTGCCCTTTGATGTTAATTTTTCTTTCTCTGAAAATAAATGAGATTTCCTTCAGTCTTTTCAAGCTGATGTAGGCAGGTTTTGTTCAACATCCATAAAATAAGTTTGGTCATATTCCAAGCAGGGGCCATTTCCTGTGTTCCATTTTACCTTGTCAGTCAGGATTCAATATGGAGTACACTGGACTCATTTAGAAGGGCCAATCCCAGGCACATGACTAAGTGTGGGTGGCCTGATCATGGGGGAGGTTAACTTGCAGAAATTCCCTGGTGTGTGTAGCCTATACCTTCCAAAGACATTCTGTGCTAGAGAATGAGTTTGTCAACGTTAAAAGGATAGCAGCCAACATTACTGTGATATTAAAATGTAAAGCAAAAGAGTGATCACATAATATGATGTGAAAGTTCTAAACTTGTATTATCCTTTTTAGTCTGACATAAATCCTAAAGATGCAGTAAGTAATGTTTTGTGTGTAACCACTTTGATGTAATTGTTCCCAGATTTTAAACCTGACAACATGAACAAAGCAAATTGCTACCGCATATCAGTGGATATGTTTAAGATTTTTTTTTTTAATCAAATGTGTATCCACCATCATACCATCCTATTTGGGGGATGCAGTGTTTATTTTTATTATTATTGTTCACCAAACATTTCTCATATTGAGAAAAATATCCTATTCTTCCTCATCATGCATCAAAATCTTCCAGTAGCCATCTGGATCATCTAGGTCCAGTTTGGCAGACCTCAGACATGAAGTAGTGTTCTGTTTGGATGCTGTGGTTTCCTCCTTGGTATCCTCCCATGCACTAACCTGACTCCGCCAGATGGATTTGCTCCGCATATCCATCTGGAAACCTTCCGTTGAAGTAGTTTTGGTAAGGGGCGAAAATACTGGTTAGCTGATTGGCCTATGTTGGTGATAGACGGGCCAAATCAACCAATCAGATCAACGAAGCATATGACGTACTAACAGAGCGTATCTTTTCCTCTGAGAAAAGCCTCCAGAGCAGTGTTTTGCTCTTCTTTCAGTGAAGAAATACTCTGTAATTCCGATAAAACTTGCTCGATAGCCACGCTGATGCTAGTTTCATCCGCTGAAGCCGACATGTTCTTTAGACTGAACTGACGCGCTTCTCGTTGCGTCACACCTCAACCCGCCTCAAAGCCAACGCTGATTGGACGTTCGTTTGGTGAACTGCTCCCAAATTTTCTTTAACGGAAAGTATCCAGACTGATCTGCGAGTGAAACCTTGAAAGCTCGCGAGATCAGGATGGTCTCACGAGGCTACCCATGCACACCACCTTTCAGTATTTTCTGAATGGTGAATTCATGGACACTAACCTTAGACAGCATGAGAAATGCATTGGATTATTACACTGCTTATTCTTTTTGAGTTGTTGTAATCAGATAAACATGGGTTAGCAATGGTTTTGAATGTTCTTCATTTGTACATATTACACCTAACCAGGGTTTTATGGAAAACACTTATTTTGGATAAGTAAATGATACACACAATATAAGCATACACTATGTTGCAAAGCATAAGCATTTGCAATTCACTTCAGATAAAATTTGTGCTTGTTTTAAAGGGCACCTATTATGCCCCTTTTCATAAGATGTAAAATAAGTCTCTGATGTCCTCAGAGTGTGTATGTGAAGGTTTAGCTCAAAATACCCAACAGATAATTTTTTACAGCATGTTTAAATTGTCCCTTTTTGGGGCTCAGAAAAACATGCAGGTTTAATGTGTATCCCTTTAAATGCAAATGAGCTGCTGCTGCCGGCACAGAGGGCGGAGCCTCACGAGCTCGCGCTCAGTGGCAGGACAATCTCATCTCAAGCAAAGATAATATCAAAACAGAAACTCTCAGTAGCGGTGCTCATTTCGACCCGGAGTCGGACAATAATGCCTACAGAGCAAGAGAATATGCTGTATGGAAATAAAACAGGTAGATTAAATTAGATTAGAGTTAGTAAATTAAAGTAAATTAGAGTTGTAACGTATTTGCCATCTGCTTTTATCCACTATTAATACAAGCTTGCTGTAGCAGACCCCGTCTGAATGATGACCAAATACTGATGAGTTCAATGAAGTTTATTGTACATCACATAAAAGATGAAGCATTAGTTTTAGGCCAGAAAATCACTATAAGAGCTGAATAAACAATGTATAAGGCTCAATCCCATTTCACCCCTTGCCCCTACCCCTTGTTTTCGAGTGTACCCTTTTGGCCCTTAAAACAGAGTTACAATGGCCAAGGGGTTGAAATGTTCCCCTACGAAATGGAACAACCCTTCATGAACCCGATACGTCATCAGTCGTCGATGATGGCTCTGATGTTACGGAAGCGACGAGTTTTTACAGGAAACTCTGAGGAAACATGATGATTATAACGTTCCTTCCTCGAAATGTATGTCTTTTCTGTTTCGGAAAGGTAATTTATTATACAATTTCTTAATTTAAATGACTAAATTATTATTATAAGAGTAAATAAAGTGCATGGTGGTGTCATCTGGGGCTATATTTAAATGTTTAACCGTTTGCGAAGCCATCTCGCCGGTGATTCACAATGCATTCTGGGAACTTTCTCGTAGCCCTCCGTTCGGAGTGTGCCTCTGAAAAATATCCCTTTCAAGGGCTATGTAGCCCTACCCCTTCGCCCTACCCCTCTATCACAGCAAGAATCGGGACACCCTACCCCTACCCTACCCGCATTTCCACCGCAGGAACTTTCACCATGAACAAGGAACTTTGGGGTGGTACTCTGTGTGTTTCGCAGGAAGCAGGGTCTAAAAGTTCTGGGTAAAATTTCCACCTCAGAAAGTCGCTGCTTGCGAGGTAGTACTTTATAAAAAGTTCAGGAACTTTCGGGGGTGGGACTTGGGTGCTGATCACGCTGATTTGTTGAGTTCATGCCGCATTTTGATTGGTTGACTCCACACAGCATTTTATTTCAACCACCATTTTTTTTCAATCTGTTGGGTGCGTGAATCAACAATGGAGTTTTAAAAATATGACAGATGGACCGACAAGGAGGTTCAGGCTTTATTAAAGGATGAAATATAAAGTATCAGTCCTACGTCATCAGACTATTTGCCTAATCTCAGAGCCGGACAGTAACGGAGTACATTTACTTGAGTACAGTACTTAAGTACAGTTTTGAGGGATCTGTACTTTACTCGAGTATCATTTTTGGGGAGTACTCATGACTTTACTCAAGTACATTTGAGAGGCAAATATTGTACTCTTTACTCCGCTACATTTCTATCCATAATCGTGAGTACCCATTACTTCTTCTAAAAAAAAATTTAAAAAAGAAAAAAAGAAAAATCTCGGAAACCCTCAATTTGTTGTTTCCCTCTCACACGTGATTGGATTGTGCAGGTGCCACTGATTGGGACAGCCTATCAGCAATCACCTTCAGGTTTCCGCCAAACTCAACTCCATGGTCAGATTTAGATAAGAGACGAAACCATGGACGAAACAATGGATGGAGACGCAGCAGGTCCATCCCGGGAATGTGCCAACCCGTGGCCCCACCTCGCCAGACTATTTAAATTTTCTGAATTCTCTGAAATTTTCTTAAATGTTAAAGGTGCTCTACGTAACTTTTAGCGGCCCCTAGTGGTGATGTTTCAGATTGCAACCAAATTTTACAAGAGCGCTCGTGCTCAAACTAATTGACAATACCGTCTATTACGCAAATATCTCGGCGAATACTAGACGGATGGGACCATCTAGTCGAGCTGAAAAGAACCATATAAGTTCCACAGTTTTTGGTGGTGTTTTAGCGGAGATATTTTACTGGAAAACCATCGGGCGCGCTGCAAAATTGCGGACGCCGGTGACGTCACGATCTCAGAAGAAAATCGCTCGTATCTCTGGAACGCAAAGACCCAGAGAGCTCAATATCGGGGGAGGAGGTCCCAGGGGAACCCTTGCCCGAACGCTAGAGTGGCGGGCCTCGGGGATGCCCCCTACCGGATCACCGTTCGCTGGGACCCCTGATTTCGAACGGCTATAACTCGGGGAGCCGGGCGAGTTGGACCTCGGGGGTGGGCTCGTTCGAAAGGCCCCGTCCAGCACTACGAACGATTAGAGTCTTGGGAACATTGATCAAAGATTGACTGAGATATAAGCCGAAAAACGTGCGCCTTTAACCGGACGTAACTCCCTGACCGTCTACAATAGACTGTATATAAGGAGAGAGGCTCGGGAGCGCGCATGCACGTCACATCCGTTGGATTTCGCGGTAAATCCGACCCGGAGACTTCACATATAAATAGGAATACTGGCCTTCAGAGGTAATAGCAGTGGCGGGCCGTGCATTTCACACCTAGGCCTTCTGT
Source organism: Rhinichthys klamathensis goyatoka (assembly GCF_029890125.1). Classification (NCBI taxonomy): domain Eukaryota; kingdom Metazoa; phylum Chordata; class Actinopteri; order Cypriniformes; family Leuciscidae; genus Rhinichthys; species Rhinichthys klamathensis. The sequence goes on from NW_026606757.1 coordinate 264,030, forward strand.
CCTACCTGAATTAATAACTTTTAATAGTGTAGCAGCGCAAAAGACTCTCTATAATTGTTGTTTTTATTTTGCACCGGCAGTTATTGGGTTAATGCTGTGAGTTTGGAAAAGGCCGGTAGAGAGAAACGAGCGCGTGAGTTCGGCTGTTGCGTTTGTGTACAGTTGTTCTTGCGTTCCGATTATAAGTTCAGAAACGGAGCCTCCCTTATCTTGTCGTTTAATGGTTACAATAGTCCTTTTTCAGACGTTACAATAGTATGGATGTTTGAAAAAAATTACGTTTCGATCATACATTTAAAAGAAAAATTAAGAATAAAATCATATTCACCACGGGGAAAAAAGCATTATACTCACCAAAACTACTGATTGTTTTTTACACAAAATCCATCCTTATTTCTTTCCTCAAGAAGACTTAAATTACTCTGTTGTACAGGTTATCTGTGCGTTTCAGTTCCAACAATGACGAGTCTAATGCTGAAAGTCGAGTCCCGTCATATTTCTAGCACAAGTTTTAATTCGCTTTAGAGAGTGTCTGCTCGACAGAAGCAGTGGACACAGTCACCGCACAACCTGCCGATGTGTAACGTTACAGCTGTCCCATGCTCTCACACAGAGTTTTGAACGAAAGCAATGAGATCAGCGGGACTTTTGCCTTCAAAATCATTCGTGGCATAACTTACATTAGTCAGTTTTTACCCGGACAGATCGAGCAGTGTTCCGTGACTCTGCGTTAAGCTCAGGCTGAATAAGGGATTTTTTCCGGTAGGTTGGATCCTGCTGGGGGTCGAGGAGGGAAAGAAACATTAATTTGTGGTTTGAAAAACTATTAAATCTACAGGAATATATTTTAGTTTGCAGTTCGCTACAGATGCGGATAGCCTACTGACTACCAGTAATAGTACGCGCTCTGAGCATCCAATCAAAGAACGTGAAAATGCCGACGTTATTGTATGCCTGCTAGATGGCCCTGCTGCAATCAAATTGAAATCTGATTGGCTGATTAAATCTGACTGCTTATCTGATTGGTTAAAGCAACGGTTTCATTGCCATTCATTGTAAGCTACAGGCGCCCGCACTGTCGATTCTGAAGGCCTGAAGGCAGATTTCTTTGACCCTGGCAACGCATGATGGCTGAAATATGATTGGATAAAAGTGCTAAAATAAACATACACTACTGGAAGCAGCGCAACCAAGAGAAAAGCTATAAAATTAAGAGAATGAACTATTGGGAATAATTTACTCATTCATGGAAAAAATATATTAAAGTGCAAGTCAGTGATTCTGAAAGTGTTTAGGCCAGCAGAGAAGGCCTTGCTGGCCCTGACGGCCCACCACTGGGTTATAGCAAAACCCGACAAGGATCATTGTAATGTGTGATTACAACCCCTTCACACACAGGCAATAAAAAAAGGATTCATTTTAGAAGAAAAGTTGGTAACACTTTATTTTACGACCCGCAAACAACTGCGTAAGTAAACCGAAATTACGGTGTACGTTTCTGTAATTATAGTGTACTTCCGTGTAGGTATAAGGGAACAATATGTTAAGTTTTGGGTAATAAAGGGGTAACAAGCAGATATACAAGCAAATTATTTATAATGTAATTATGTTTAAACTAACAGGTACCTATTCTGTTAATATATTCCAGGCAAAAATTGTACGTCTGTTGTATATAAAAGTTATCATCACATTTCTGGCAAAATATGTACAGTGTGATTTCAAGATTATTTCTGTTCTGTTTACAGTTTGTGTTGATGTAATTTCAACATTGTGATTGTTTATTGTTAAACTTGTTTTAATAAATGGTTTTGGTTTAATTGTGCTACTGTTCTTTTACAATTTAGAAATTTGTTGATAATGCTAATGGTGAAGCTAGGTTTGTCTGTTTCAGCATACTGGTTTAATGTTGTACTTACCCTGTAACTACACAGAACAAGGAGGTAACAAGCGCCACTTTAATTTACAGCCCGCAGGACTTACCCTGTAAAAAACATAGTTGAAACGGGTAACAAACACTACTTATGTAACAATACGAAACAACACTATTCGCACAGTAATTACAGAGAAAGGTAGGGCCTACTCTTATTAAGAAAAAAAAAAAAAAGAAAAAAAATGTTTTAATTACACAGTATATTTGCCCTGACATTTAAGTGTCATTGCAATACAATGTGATAAGGTAAGTACTAAGTACTACATGGTACGGTCTAAATTAAAATCATAGCAGAAACTATTTTTTTGACTTAACATTAAGTAATCTAGTAAGAAAAGCCAATAAATTCAATTTTTATCATACTGTGCTTACATACATTACAGCCATATATATATATATATATATATATATATGTTTAATTTTCAACCCACAGATGTCACAATTACCCTGTAACATTGCACAAGAACATATTTTGCCATAAATGTGATGATAACTTTTATATACAACAGACGTACAATTTTTGCCTGGAATATATTAACAGAATAGGTACCTGTTAGTTTTAAAATAATTACATTATAAATAATTTGCTTGTATATCTGCTTGTTACCCCTTTATTACCCAAAACTTAACATATTTTCCCCTTATACATACACGGAAGTACACTATAATTACAGAAACATACACAGTAATTTCGGTTTACTTACGAAGTTATTTGCAGGTTGTATATCTGCTTGTTACCCCTTTATTACCCAAAACTTAACATATTGTTCCCTCATACCTACACGGAAGTACACTATAATTACAGAAACGTACACCGTAATTTCGGTTTACTTACGTAGTTGTTTGCGGGTCGTAAAATAAAGTGTTACCGAAAAGTTCCATATAGCACCTTTAAATGTTTTTACTTATTCTATGCCCTATATACTAGCGTTATAAGCTAAACAGTTTTTAGAGATAAAACTCTTTACATTCAATTATCATGAAAACAAATCCCAGAGAACGGTAGACTCGGTACCAATGTGTTATTAGACCAAAGGTTCATTTTGCGCCGGAGTTGTCCTTTAAGCACACTTTTTTTCCCACAAGAGTATCTTTAGGTTGGATTTGGACACAATGTTTCTCAAGTCGTGCACAGAAGACACTCCACTCATTGCATGATCATAAATTAGCCAAACTCATTATGACATATGAGTATTCTGCATGAGGAAGCAGACAAAAAGAGTATGGCTAATTGAAGTGTGCTGAAGTTGGCAACATTCCAGCCCATCAGCTGCAGGCTCTCAATTGCAAATCCAGACCAGGGGTCGGAAACCAAAAACATTGTTCCACTGATAGAGGCTGTTTATGACTTGAAGAACAATTTGTCCCCGAAATGCTGCTGCTTTGTGTTGTATTTTCACCTATAGCACTCTATATGAATTACGCAATGTTAGATAGCAAGGAGTTTACTGTAGTTCACAGAAAATGAGCAACAACAACATTCACTCGCAGTGCCTGTACTTTTGAGCTGAGGAGACAGACCTACAGGCAACATTAGGGGTGGGACGATACAGGTACCTCACGATTCAATTCTGTGGCGATATGTGGTCCACGATATGATAATATCACGATTCGCGATATCTACGATATTCAATATATTGGAAGAAATTTCATCAACGATATATCACGATATATGTGACTGAAAAGAAAGATTAACAATGCATGTGTACACACGGCCGCATTAACAATAGGGCTAGGCGGGGCTAAAGCCCCGGGGCCCGAACAAGGAGGGGGCCCTTAATTTGGCTGTGGAGCAGATACCACTAGCCATCTGATTGCCAAAGCCTTACCACGCAACGCCCCCCACAAATTAGCCCTGTTATTTAGTAGCGCTTTGCCGAATATTCCATGCATTATCATGGAATCATTATCATTAATATTATAGTGACCGTTCGCAAAGAAAGACCCGCCTTTTTTAGTTACTGTGTGACAAGCCAGGCGGCTCTCACGAGTCACGCACATCATGTTCTCACTCACGCAGTGAAAAATACATCGCGGGGCAAAGACTAACGCGTAACGTTACACAATTGACTACGAGAGAGAGTTCAGAGCAGCTTACTGTTGATATGAAACAAAGTCTCAGCTTTCAAATATTGTAATTTAAATAATTTAAACAATACCGTTTTCAAGTTCAAGTCCACCGACGTTAATCTACTGACAGCTTTGTTGTCGGACAAAATTGCGTATTCGGCGTTATGATTGGCCATGTCGCCTGTCAATCAAACCCCCGTGGTCAGCAGGACAGGGCATGGTGAAATGAAACGTCACGTTTTAATTTAACATAATACATTTATTCTATATTTAACTTGTGAACGATCGACCTGCTGCTGCACATAGGCCTATAGATGGCTGCCTGGAGTGCCTGCGCCTTATTAGAATATAGCTACGCATGCATCAACCAATAAATCGCCTCCACCCTTCACTTCATCTAGAGTCTAGACTATTTTTTAAAACACGTCATCGTCGACCCCACAAATTTTCGGTAAGTTTGATTATTAACTTGATGGATGTTTGATATTGCTTTTTGTGTTTGATCAAACTCTATATTCACTTAAAGGGCTGGCGATAATATATCCGGTAGAAATATGTAAATTTTGCTGAGACATCATGATGTAAGTTTATAAATTAAACGCGTTTTTAATCATTGTGGTTTGACTTTGGATACAAATTATTTTAAATGATGGTGAACTTGAGACGGTTTTGCACAGCGCACTTGAGTTACGACCCTGAGGTCTTAAAGTGACAGTAGCTGCTAATAGAGCTGCTGTCGCCATTTGTGTCCATAATGTTAATCAAACATCAGAAAGAAAGTAATTTACTGCCCTTGAATGAATCACTTTTGTAAAAATTAATAAGAATGAATGTTGAATTTATAGTGAAAACTATGTATTGTATATTTGATTACTTTATACAATATAATATTATTAAGTGCTTTAAGTTTTTCTAGGTCGATTTATTATGTGCCTTTGTTCTATTGTTATTTGTGACTCTTGTCATCGGTAAGCTTGAGATTCTTTTCTTAAGTTACTATTATTTTTTGTGATATTGAAATTGGTCACAAGAATTATGAAATGTTAGTGCCATTAAATTTTGATATGATAAAAAAATCGTTTTAAAAGTAATATATCTTAACTGTGAAGTATATCATAGATGGATAAAATGACGTATAATGATAGAACATTTAGCTCATGTAGTTGGTGACCTGTAGTGGTGGGGGGCCCTGCAGAGCTCATAGCCCCGGAGCCCAGTGAGCTCTTAATGCGGCCCTGTGTGTACATATTGAGAATTAATATACCGTAAAACTTCCCGGGTTTTTATTTTCCCAAATCGTCGAACTGCACCGGCTTGTATTCGAGACAGGCGTCTAGCTGCTATATGAGACAGGCCTTTATAATTTAGTGTTGAGATGTTGTTCATTGAGTTTAGGCGAGTCTCTAATCTCTAAAAATCTCCAAATGCTCCACGTGAAACTGCGGTCTTCCGACCTTTTACTATCGTGTCAATTGATTTTGATTAATATGCGCGAGGGAGAGAGCAAGACAGCGCTCGTGTTGTTTGAAGACGTGAGAGTGCGCGCGCGCGGCCGTTGCGCTCTCTCTGCTCGTAAAACCCGAAGTGTCTCCACACTTTAGAGTGGAAACTAGCGGGTGGGTCTTTGATTCGTTTTATATTGTTTTCCGCCATTCTTCTCGCTTCTCTCTGTTGTTGTTAGTTAACTTGTGTTCTTCACCGGCCGCTGTTTGCGCCACTTTACCCCTATTTACTCGAACAGCGCCCCCCGCAAACAGAATGGTAGATATTGGGTAGTGACAGTGACAACGGGTAAATTCATCATTTTGTGTTGTAATAAAATATCGATATTGGGCGTTAGTGTATCGATTATTTATTGCGACAGAGAGCACAACAATATATTGCAATATCGATTTTTTTTCCCACCCCTAGGCAACATGCAAGTTAAGGTAATTACACCGCTGATCCCATCCACTGATCTAAGCGTCAGGGGTGGAGCATAATGATTTAAATTCTTTCTGTTCATTAGCAGTTGTACTGTCAACTCACTGTCAACTCACTGTCAATATGATTTATGTATTAGTATGATTTATTATTTATTAAAAGTACTGTGGTGGTATTATGGTATGTATATACCAAATCACTGAATGATAATCATGTTTTTTCATGGTCCTTCAAGGCACTTTTAAAGAATACATGCAATTTTATGTTGCAAAATTACCTTTTACATGCACAACAATAAATATCGGTATCATCTGCATAAAGATGATACCTAGCATTAGGAATGTTAGATGTTATTTATTTTCCTTGTATATAAATAACATCAGTTGTGTATAAATAACATTCCTAATGCTAAGTATCATCAGATGATACCGCTATTTATTGTAGTGCAGCATCAGCTTCACAGGCTCTTCAATACTTGCAATTAGTGTTTGAGCTTGTACAGTCTTGTCTATGTCGACTTAAACTGGTTTTAAATACAGAAAATACACAATTTATGATATTTTCACATTCCAAAGCTACCAATGAATCTTCCTGATATTGTATATTCCAGGGAACAAAAATTGTATGCGTTTCTAGCTATAAGTACATGGGTATTCTATTTGATAGTGAATAATCTTTTAAGCTTCATATTGATAAACTTAATTGATTTCAAAACTTAAGCTAAAACTTTTCTTTATTTTCTCTCAGTGCAAGGAAATATTTGGTGTCTGAAACCTTTTTCATTTTATGTTTACCATTTTTGGACTATGGAGATCTGCATTATATTCTCTAGTACACTATCTAAAAAAAACATGTCATTGTTTTTCACAGTGCTTTACATTTTATCACTGGTTGTATCAAACACATCACTGCAATATTTGTATACGAGGTGACATTTTTAATTGCTACCGTTTTATAAAAGTAGCACCTCACCTCACAGTATCCCCCTCATCTGTATGTTATTTATCCTTTTTTGGGGTTGAGGAAACCGAAGAGACGTGGATACAATTCTGCTATCTTTATTAACCCAAACAAAGGCTAAACATGACATTTTAAGTCTTCTGAAGCCAAATAATAGTTTTGTGAGAGAAACAGCCAGAAACTTCATTCACTGATATTCTTCTCTTCTGCTGCAGATTTTTCAGACTTGCAATATGGTGAATGGTCACATGACAGATATTTACAATGTGGGAAGAATATGGCATCAGATTTAAATCACCAGCTTGAATAATTAAAACCTTAATTTTTCATATTAGGAGAATTCATATGAAATATTTCCAATGTTCCAATGTTTTTTTTTTTTTTCAAGATCATGAATTCAGTTTTTTGTATTAATTTTAAATTCAAAACCTGGTGACAAATTTGACCTCATAGGATTACGTTTTGTTTTTGTCTGTTCCTTACACAAAACTCCTATGGATTCATATCGAAAAGAGCACTTCAGATATTCTGCCTATAATACAATTTTATGTTTCACTGAAGAAGGAAAATTAGGGTAAATTTTCTTTTTGTGGTGAACTATACCTTTAATGCATTCGTAATGGTAAAATCTACTTTTAGGAGTGGCCTTAAAACACTTTTGTATCCTGAACACGTGCATTATAAATAAGAACACATTAGAGTCTCTGAAATGTTCCAGGGTGTTTTAACGCAAGTTCAGACATGTCTGATAAAGAAAAGCCTCATCATGTTGCTAGCTGCAGTCCCTCTTTCTCTCTATCTTTACCTTTATGTTTACCATCTGCAGACATTTACACCCAATGCATTTTTACGATGCATCATTACGGTTTTGAAAGAAACTGAATTGCCTACTTTATTGCTTATACAGTATAGAAGAAACTGCAGACTAAAAAACACCTCCCCAGTTCACTCATCTTTTTATCACAGGCTGAAAGTAAAGCAAATCAATCCTGTCCACAAACTGTTGCTCTTGGCTCTTGCGAGTTAGTGTAGTATCAAAATGTGTTATATTAATGTCTGTACATGACCACAGAGGGGTGTTTCATAACATCCAGTGTATGCATGTTTGACACTTCAATAACATACAGAATATACTTTTGAAAGGATTTCGGAGAGAAGTGAGTGAACTAAGCCTAACCAATTTTGACTGGAACTGTCAGCTGGTCTTTTGTTCTTGCTGTAGATTAGTTATGCTGAGGCTCCAAACCTCTTTGTGACCATCTCATAAAATGGGGGGTCTCACCAAACCAGGAACCTCTGCAGCGATGATGGCTATTTTTATGCTAATCAAATATGGATATCAAAGCACACAGGTCCTCACAGACCACCAACTGCCACTCAAAGATGTAGACGGGAAGTGGGTCACACACATAGCGTGAAGAAAGCAGTGATACTAGCTTAAAGAAGCGAAGAATGTCCTAAAGACATGGTAGAATTGTTTATGCCATGGACATGAAGGGTTCATTAGAGTTTATTATTTTATTTTTTGTTTAATTCCATTTTAAATATTATTTTCAATTTGTTATTTTCATTTAATTTAGGTTTACACAGTATTTAAATTGTATTAGTTTAGTTGGGTTTCCCAGTTTCAGTTGGTTAGATTTTCTTTTAGTTTTATTATATTAGTTTTATTATAGATATATTTTGGTATTGTATGACTGCCAAACTACACTAAATTGGTGTAGTTACAAAACTTAAAATAAATACATTAATAATCGAATTTCTTAGACAAAAGGAGCATTTTCATGTTTAATGCGGTAGTGAAGGTGTCATAATATATCATGTATTAAACCCTATTGTTATTATATATAGTAATGTATTAATCCATAGGCATTTTTATTTTATTTTATTGTTAGTTTTGGAGTCATGAAAATGTATTCAGTTTCAGCTTTTTCCTGTAATGTTTCCTGTAATAGTTTTATTTAATGATAATAACACCTCAAATCATATGTTTTTTTGAGGAAATGTGTTCTATTACTTTGATTGGTGATAAAATAGCAAACACACACACACACACACACACACACACACACACACACACACACACACACACACACACACACACACAAAGACCATCCCGACTTGAGCAACCAGAACTGAAATTGAGCAGCCAGTTAAAATTTCAGCTGTACAGTAAGTACATGTATTAATTTATGATACATTCCTAGAATGTATAGCTTGCCTCTTCTGGACTCATTGTTCTGCCCTCAAGTGCGGTACAAACCTTTTGCACTTTAGTTTTTCTCTCTAGGTTTGAAAGAATGCTGCAGGTAGGCAACAGAAGGCGTTGCTCTCTACAACGCCCCCTCAGTAAATGTCTAAACCCTTTTTAAAAATTCCCTTTGCACAAACTGGGCCCCCTAAACCATTAATCGGACCCATTTATTGCGTATTCCACTGCTGCAGCAACGGCTCCTTTGACTCTGTTCTTTCATTTTGCCTCCCATTCACTGATTCTCCCACTTTTGTGAGCAAGCTGAGAATTCTCACACAGCCTATCCCATAATACCCAGTGACATAAGAGTGTGAAATGCATCACCCACCAATGCTTATTTAAACAAAACTGGAAAAGAGCCCTCTTTCTTGCTATGTATCTCTTTTTTTTTCTTTCTCCCCACCAACCACTGCTGTACTGAACATTATACATGCATGCCAAAGCTTCCATAAGTCCCATAATTCATGCATGTCAACGCTCCCCCACACAGACGTTAAAAGAACCATCTTTCTTGCAAGACAACACCTCGGTTGTCAACCTAATATATTGAAGAATATATCATATGTTGACATTTATACGGGCAAATATGTGAAACGGGGCATTGAAGACACCAAACTTATCTCTAATAACATTAGCAGCTAAGTTCACAGCCCAGTACAGAGAATGTTTATTGCCATAAAACCTTTGTAGGTTGTGTTTCTACAACTCTAAATTTTTCACCATTTTCAGTGTTTATTTTTGTTACTTTACAAAAGCCTTTTGGGTAACACTTTAGAATACGGTTCCTTCGTTAATGAATAACTACACAGGAACAGATGAGTAACACAATATTAACAATCTAGTAACTACTATTTACTAACAAGAAATTCTGATTAACAAATTAGTAAGTAACAGCGCACAGATGAAAGTGGTAGTTCACTATTAACTAATCAATAACTACTTTTTTTAATGCTTCCCAGAGAACTACTGTAAGAATCATGGTAACTAACTAGTAATGACTCAAGTGTTACTACATACTTCTAAAGGAATGACTAATTATTTGGATCCGTATTCTAAAGTGAAGATCACGGTAACTAACTAGTAATTACTCAAGTGTTATTACATACTTCTAAAGGAATGACTAATTATTTGTATCGGTATTCTAAAGTGAAGATCACGGTAACTAACTAGTAATTACTCAAGTGTTACTACATACTTCTAAAGGAATTACTAATTCTTTTAAGCTTTTGAGGTTTTTGGTGAAGTTTTAGATAGAAGTATGTAGTAGTACTTGAGTAATTACTAGTTAGTTACCATGATCTTCACTTTAGAATACGGATCCAAATAATTAGTAATTCCTTTAGAAGTATGTAGTAACACTTAAGTCATTACTAGTTAGTTATCATGATTCTTACACGAAAAGCCAATCCTAAAGTGTAGAATCTTCTAATCCTTCACAAGATATTTGCACACACGTATGAGGTAGGAGACATTAATAAAATCTTTTTTTTTTTTTTTTTGAGGTATAGGTTAAATAATAAAATCATTGTATATGGTATTTGGATGGCCGATAACTCAATATGTTCCAGCCGTCACCGTGACTCTGGCCAATTTTCTGGCATTCCTCTGGACTGGCATTGAATCACTACAGGACAAGTAAGGTCCCGACAACTGCATTTAAAAAGCCATTACTTTAAAATTATTCAGTTGATAAATAGTTCTCTAGGAGAGAGCATAGGCTAATTATTTCCCAAATCATAAGTCTGCTATGCTATTACATATTGATAAACCTTGTGTATTTGTTTACAGCAGTTATTAATGTTAATGTAGTGCTAGTCATTTGTCCTGCATTAGTTATTGATTAGTTTTGCATGAACTATTAATCTTCTTCAGTAGTTCTCTGGGAGAGCATACTATTTTTTAGACTTTTCAATGAAATTTAAATGATCAAATCAATAAATAAATCAGCCTTTGAATCTCAACAATGGTGACAATTATAAAGCATGTTGCAGTGCATTCTGGGTGCCACCAATCAAAACTCATTCATGGCTCCCATCATGCATTGCTGCATGAATAAATAATGAGCTTATGATCCGTTTGTCACCATTGCTGAGATTCATATGCTGATTCTTGATGTCTGTGTGTGCCTACTCAGGATATTTTTGAAGAAGTTTATTTTTTATTTCTTGATTTGATCATTTGAATTTCATTGAAAAGGCTAAAAAATAGTATGCTCTACAATGACAGTAAGGTAAACTTAACTCAGAAATTGGGTTCAATATAAGTTCAGTGATTGAGGTCAAATGATTGTGAAATAATGATTATGTTAAATCACCACCAACACCATCAGATCTCCTTAGTTCATTGTTCATCTGGCTGTTATAACTCATGTACAGCAACCAAACAAAATCTAAAGTTAATAAGTTAATGGTCAAGAGCAACTAAAACAAATACTTATCTCCATAATGTTGACTTAAACATTCCGGTTTTCTCCTTCAGAGATTCTGCTTGTTAACATCAGGTGTCTTCAATAATGCTCAATCATCACTCAGTTATTCACTTAATTAACTCATTAGCTCAGAGTTTAATTGGGTCGCTTAAAATGACCAAATTTCATGATGTTGAAGTTACATGAACATATTGGGCCCTATTTTAACGATCTGAAACGCAAGTGTCAAAGCGCAAAGCGCAAGTAACTTTGTGGGCGGAACCCGGCGCTGTTGCTATTTTCCCTTCGGGATAAATGCCTCTTGCGCCTGGCGCAAATCTAAAAGGGGTTGGTCTGAAGTAGCTTCATTATTCATAGGTGTTGTTTGGGCGTAACGTGAAATAAACCAATCAGAGCTTCATCTCACATTCCCTTTAAGAGCAGGTGCGCATGTTGCATGGCGGATTGTTATTATTATGGCGCATTTACCAGGCGCGCGCAAGGAGCGGTTCACAGCCGAGGAGATCGATGTTCTCGTCAGGGCCATAAAAGAAAGAGAATTGACATTGGGAATGGGACAAACCCACCCAAATCAATAGAAAAAAATATGAGAAAGCTCAACTTAACTGGTAAGTTAAAGAGTAAGGTTTTTAATGTACTTACATTATGGTAAAGGTGATTTCGCAGTCTTCAGATTTTTTTTTCCTGGTTCTTGACGGACAAACTAATTTGTCAGATGTCCTTATATACATATGTGTCTTGCCACTATTGGGCAAACAGGTCTGATCCGTCATTACTACAATTTGCCTGAAAAATTTGGGTAAATGTGTAAGATAGATTTATGCCTATTTTTTCACATCTTCATGGACACCACAATGATTTCCCTCGTGTGGTAATATATTTCCTTGTTATAATGTATGATTTGCAAAAATAAAAACTGCTGCATCCGTGTTGATGAGAGAATCAAAGTGTATGCGCGTTGTGCACCCGCTACATTATGGCCAAGCATGCGCGCTTAAAATAGCATTATGAACAACGCGCAGCGCGCCACTGACTTTAGACTAGGTTTTTTTCTGGTCAGTGGCGGAATTGTTTTCTGGAACTGCAAAATAGTACTAGGGAATGTTTGCGCCGAAACACGCCTCCTTTTTGCGCCGACCCGCCCAGGGAGCGCAAGTTCATTTCCTAGTTTACCGACGTGCGTCTGTGGAGGGAAAAGCCCGCTTTGCGCGGGTGCAAAATAGGAATGATACATGCGTCAGTGTACAAACTCATTTGCGCCGGGTGCAAGATAGAGCCCATTATGTTTGTTTAAAGCTGCAGTCCGTAGCTTTTTCCCTTTTTGTCGCCATCTCTGTTCGAAATCTGTAACTGGAGTGATTCGCGGAATTATCATCTTTACGTGGGTTGTAAATCGGCATGAAACAGAGCGGATGAACACAGTGTTTTGAGGCGAGTGCTGCTGTGTGGATACTGTCATTCAGAATCACAGATTCACTTTTTGAAAGCTTGACCAACATTAGAATTTTCACCGGAAAATGTCTTCTGAACAAGTAAGTAACATCCATTTTTGTTCTGATCAACTAAGGGGACATGACACGCGATCGTTAGATTTAATCAGCGCGATTTACAGCAACCGTGCAAATCATAGCCTACTTTGTTCTCAAATTGTTCATGTTAGCATCAGCATTGCGTGACTAACGTTATTTAATGTGTTTTATGAATTCATATTCTCCATAATAGCTAAACGAGAAAGGCACAACAAAGGAAACTCCATAACTGTGTGAATTAAGAAAACATACTGTTACACGATTGAACTATTGAAATGTCTTACTTGTTCAGCAGAAAAAGCTGTCTCTTCTTCCGTTTCGAACCCCTTCGGGAGTTCACGCACCTTTCAAAAGCCCCACCGATGTGTATCCTTGTGTTCGCATGAGACGGTTTCTTTCTCTTTCCACCTTAAATCCAAAGTACGAAGTCTTTTGGGTTTTATAACTGGTTAATCTCCAGTTGACACTGATGATTGTTGTCTGGATCTTTCTGGATTCGCCATAAGTTTAATCATGTAAAGTGCTGCGAGAAAAGCCTATCTCTACATCTCCTCACGCGCAGTATAGCCGGCTAGCCGAAACTCCTTCTTTATGTGTACGGGTGTGACGTAACGATGCAAAGACATGCTCGAATTTCCCGCGAAAACCCACCAGTACCACTGGAATTAAAATCATTATTACAAGCTAACCATTTTGAATCTAGCTATGGCAAGCAGATAGTTTTGAACACTGGCTGAAGATGTTTGTTTTTTTTAATAATTAATTTGGATTATTTTTAACTTAAAAAAGTTACGGACAGCAGCTTTAACGAAATAAAGTTATGTGGAACCGGTGGAACCTGTTTACATAAAAAAGTTAAGTAAAGCCAACATATCATTTTTTTGAGTGTATGCTAATCTAAACAAACAGTGAAATAAACTTAAACCATTTCATAAGTTTTGACATCAAATGAATAAGTGAAACAGTTTTGAAACATTTGGTCTATGATTCTAGGTTTTGAAACATTTGGTCTATATGATTCTAGGTCTCGAATGAATGTATTTCCCAGCACTTCATATGAGAGGTTTCATTGTGCATTTTATTATTTGCAGCATTTGCAATAAAGACATAAAACAGCATGCAACATTTTGTCACAAAATACGTTGGAAAAAGAATCTTGTTGAAAAACCTACACTGTTATAGTCACATTGTTGAAAAATCAGTTATTACCTAATTACTTCTGAGCACTGATCAGCAGTGAATAAACAGCAGAATTTACAACAGCATTTCCCTCTTTTAACCTGGTACTTAAATTACGCTGTCCTGTCTCATTGCTCTTCAGTGTGATTTACATTTAAAAACCTTTAAAATTAGTAAAGTACAGTGTTTTTAATTTAATTTAATTTATTTGTTTATTTATTTGACAACTTAGGAGGGAGACAGATAATTTTCATCCTTGATTGATGCTGATAGCCATTTCTGCCATGATTTAAATAACTGCAGTAAATAAATGCGAGTCTTATACTACTCCTTCCTGTGTGGAAAAGATGGTAAGAGGAGGCACAAACACTTTGGGCCCTATTATACATTTAGCGCAATGCAGTGCCAGTCGCGACGTGTTTTTTGCTAGTTTCAGCTCAACGCAGTTATCATTTTCACGTCCTGCGCCACGTTGTTTAAATAGCATGCATTTGCGCCCATTTGTGTGCCCATGGGCGTGCTAGTCTGAAAACGAGGTGTTTTCAGGCGCATTGTTGGAGGCAACTGAAATAGACATCGTTGCTATTTTGAGGCAACTGAAATAGACTGCACCATTGACCAACTTAAACCTGGTTTAAAATCAATGTTGCAATTTTTTTGTTATTTAAAGAGCGCGTTAGTAATGTGCGCCTATACACTTTGTCCCGTAGATGGTCTGCTAACCTCGTGCACGAGCAGATCCGTTTCCTCGCTAGAGAAGCGTTGAATTTTTTCGCTTGCAAATTTCACCATGTAAATAGCGACTCTGCCATGGCACAAGCGCAACTGGCTTTTAAAGGGAATGGGAGATGAGACTCTGATTGGTTTATTGCACTTTACGCCCAAAACACGCCCATTACTCATTAGGAGAATAGGGACAACCATGGACCATGGACCATGCATCAGGGAGCGCCGACCATTTATCCCGTCTTTAAACTAGCAATAGTGGAATCGGACACGCCCTAAGTGCACTTGCGCCATGCACTTTAGACCATGCGCATATCGTTAAAATAGGACATTTTATGTTTGTGTCTTAAGCTTTAGCTCTTATTATGAATTTGGTGTAATTCAAATTGACAGCTTATATAAAAACAGATCTTCTTAAACACTTGTTTCTCCTGTGAGAGAGCAAATTATTACAGGCAAACAAGCTTAACAAGATAGCAAGGGGGCATGGTAAATGGGAAACACCTGGGGAGACTAATCAACATGAAAAACTACAAAATAAAGCACAGGAAACACTTCAGCATAAAAGTCCAAAGACAGACACAGAGCACATGTTACATATGGCAAATTCCAAACGGAAGTGAGCATCCCAATGCCCTACTCCCTTCGGATGGCACAGCCCTTGAAGTGGGGAAATTCTGATGAACAAATTAGTAAGTAACAGCGCACAGATGAAAGTGGTAGTTCACTATTAACTAATCAATAACTACTTTTTTTAATGCTTCCCAGAGAACTACTGTAAGAATCATGGTAACTAACTAGTAATGACTCAAGTGTTACTACATACTTCTAAAGGAATGACTAATTATTTGGATCCGTATTCTAAAGTGAAGATCACGGTAACTAACTAGTAATTACTCAAGTGTTATTACATACTTCTAAAGGAATGACTAATTATTTGAATCCGTATTCTAAAGTGAAGATCACGGTAACTAACTAGTAATTACTCAAGTGTTACTACATACTTCTAAAGGAATTACTAATTCTTTTAAGCTTTTGAAGGAATGACTAATTATTTGAATCCGTATTCTAAAGTGAAGATCACGGTAACTAACTAGTAATTACTCAAGTGTTACTACATACTTCTAAAGGAATTACTAATTCTTTTAAGCTTTTGAGGTTTTTGGTGAAGTTTTAGATAGAAGTATGTAGTAATACTTGAGTAATTACTAGTTAGTTACCATGATCTTCACTTTAGAATACGGATCTAAATAATTAGTAATTCCTTTAGAAGTATGTAGAAACACTTAAGTCATTACTAGTTAGTTATCATGATTCTTACACGAAAAGCCAATCCTAAAGTGTAGAATCTTCTAATCCTTCACAAGATATTTGCACACACGTATGAGGTAGGAGACATTAATAAAATCTTTTTTTTTTTTTTTTGAGGTATAGGTTAAATAATAAAATCATTGTATATGGTATTTGGATGGCCGATAACTCAATATGTTCCAGCCGTCACCGTGACTCTGGCCAATTGTCTGGCATTCCTCTGGACTGGCATTGAATCACTACAGGACAAGTAAGGTCCCGACAACTGCATTTAAAAAGCCATTACTTTAAAATTATTCAGTTGATAAATAGTTCTCTAGGAGAGAGCATAGGCTAATTATTTCCCAAATCATAATTCTGCTATGCTATTACATATTGATAAACCTTGTGTATTTGTTTACAGCAGTTATTAATGTTAATGTAGTGCTAGTCATTTGTCCTGCATTAGTTATTGATTAGTTTTGCATGAACTATTAATCTTCTTCAGTAGTTCTCTGGGAGAGCATCCTATTTTTAGACTTTTCAATGAAATTTAAATGATCAAATCAATAAATAAATCAGCCTTTGAATCTCAACAATGGTGACAATTATAAAGCATGTTGCAGTGCATTCTGGGTGCCATGGCACGAGCGCAACTGGCTTTTAAAGGGAATGGGAGATGAGACTCTGATTGGTTTATTGCACTTTACGCCCAAAACACGCCCATTACTCATTAGGAGAATAGGGACAACCATGGACCATGGACCATGCATCAGGGAGGGCCGACCATTTATCCCGTCTTTAAACTAGCAATAGTGGAATCGGACACGCCCTAAGTGCACTTGCGCCATGCACTTTAGACCATGCGCATATCGTTAAAATAGGACATTTTATGTTTGTGTCTTAAGCTTTAGCTCTTATTATGAATTTGGTGTAATTCAAATTGACAGCTTATATAAAAACAGATCTTCTTAAACACTTGTTTCTCCTGTGAGAGAGCAAATTATTACAGGCAAACAAGCTTAACAAGATAGCAAGGGGGCATGGTAAATGGGAAACACCTGGGGAGACTAATCAACATGAAAAACTAATCACAAATCAAACAGCGCGTTAATTGCCGTATCTGCGCGTCTCTGTCTCAGCAACCAGTCTAATAGCCTATATTCAACTAAGATTCATATACATTAGTTACTACATGATGTGTCTATTTAAATGTTTTAAACGTTGTATAATGTCCCATAGGAACCCGAGACTCGCGCTTAGGACACGATGACAGTTCTCCGTTACGGACGTGACCGCTCTGGGAAAGCGGCACTGCTTTAAAGACTGCTTTAAAACTTCCACAGACCTCAAAAAGAAAGCACAAAGCCTTTCTTTAAAGTGAATTTCGTTTTGTATTAATTGTATCTTAATTTTAATCAATGTTTCATCAACCAATTGCCTGGATTTAATAAATAAGAAGTAAATATAGCAGACAATAATCACGACACGGAGGCGCCGGCGCGTGAACTGGAGCTCGTCTCATAAATGAACCGAAACTCGGCGTAGCCTATAAGTATAAGGTAGCCTACTTGCCTCACAGACCTGAAAAAAATATTATAGAGAAAGCTTTTAAACAGAACAATTCAAAACGAAAGAAAACCGACATGCTCTCTGCTTATGTAATCATACGCATTACATAAGCAGAGAGCATGTCTGTTTTCTTTCGTTTTGAATTGCTATATTTACTTCTTATTTATTAAATCCAGGCAATTGGTTGATGAAACATTGATTAAAATGTGCATTTCTCTCTGGCATGCATTTCTCTCTGGCGCGTTCACTACGGCAAAGCTACTCTTTGCAGCCGACACACACAAAAACACTTGTTTAATAAACAATTAAAATGTCTCCTTGCTATATTTGACATATTCATCATTACTTTTGCCGGTTCTTTGTGACAGCTTTTAGGTGCTTTATTGGCAGCGCCACCCTTACATGTTACACATGAACATGTCACACCGCGTCACCACACCCACAAAAGAATTGAGGTTTGTATCGAATTGTGCGTCAAAAATCGTGATACGAACCGAATCGTGGGTTTGGTGTATCGTTACACAGCCCTATATAGTAACACATTTTTTGGCGGTAACGGCGTTATTAAGATGGGAATAGATCACTGCAAGTGACTGAAAAGTGAGCAGACATATGCGCTGAATTAGAGACAGTAAAGGTGAGTGGGTCCACTATCATTGGTCTTAAAAAGTGGGTGGGTCTTGTCCCACCCATATATACAATGGTTCCGACGCCCATGCACACAACACATAACAACAATAATAAAATGCAATGTTGACGGGCATTATTTGAAAATGACATCCCATGGTGCAATGCAAAGGCCTAACAGTTGATTATTAACTGGGGTGTTATTAAATCATGAATATCAAAACTGACATGTTTCCACAACGGACTTGCTTCCTCAAAGACTCGGTCTTGACTCGGACTCGACTGTATTTGAAAAACAACGGACTCGGTCTCGACTCGGACTCGACCCTTCAAAGACTCAGTCTTGACTCGGACTCGACTGTATTTGAAAACCAACGGACTCGGTCTCGACTCGGACTCGGCCCTTCAAAGACTCGGTCTTGACTCGGACTCGGCATAGGCGGTCTCGTCCCCATCACTACAACACGCTAGTATCTCGCTAGCCTGTTAACCTGCCTGTGGCGAGCAGGACGAGGCCGAAGGCCGTGAGAGAGCGGCGCGAGGCCAGTGGCGTGATTGCTGATGAGCGACACCTGTGAGACACACCGGTCTTGTATCTCTCACGGAGGAGCGGAGGCATAAAGGAGGAGCGACGACAAGCCGCCAGGGCACCATACAGACTTTATCAAAGAATTTGCTGATTTGTTTTTATCGGAGTTAGTACTGGCTGCAGATAAAGTCCTAATTGTTGGTGATTTTAATATAGATATAGAAAACGAAAAAGACGCATTGGGATTGGCATTTAGAGATATTCTGAACTCTATTGGAGTTAGACAAAACGTGTAAGGACCCACTCATTGTCATAATCATACTTTAGATCTAATATTGTCACATGGAATCAATGTTAATGCCATTGAAATTCTGCACCAGAGTGATGGCATCTCAGATTATTATCTAGTCTCGTGTATACTCCATTTAGCCAAGGTTGCAAAGCCGACTCTGTGTTACAAATATGTTTGAACTATTACTTCTGCCTGTCACGACACACACACAAAAGGTTAGGGTCCAAGTGCATTGGTATCTATTGGGGTAATCCAAAATCATAGTCGCCAGGCAAAGGTTCAAAATCATACAAAAGGTAGTCCAGAAACAAGAAAACAAAACAAGAACAGATCTCCGAAGTGCAGTAACATTAAACAAGGACTCGACGACAATCACAGAAACAAACAGGGTATAAATACACACAGATACTAACAAGGTGACGGGAAACAGATGTGTGCAATAATCAATGAGTGACAAACAGGATGATGGGAATTGTAATCTGAGTGAAGGACACCGCGGTGGAAGAGGTCTATGAAGGGGAACAGGGGGTGACGGCTTAGCCGGCGGCCAGGGCGAAGCAGACAGTCCATCGAGCGACCAAGGCGAAGCAGACGACCCATCGGGCGGCCAGGGCGGAGAACTTCCCTCAAGCGGCCAGGGCGGATCCGGCTGTGCAGGCGGCTGGGATGGGGCAGGCTCTTCGGGCGGCCATGGCGGAGACGACCAGGGCGAAGACGACCACTCGGGCAGCCACGGCGGAGACGACCACTCAGGCGGCCATGGCGGAGACCTTCCCTCCGGTGACAAGGGCGGATCCGGCTGTGCTGGCGGCCGGGACGGGGCAGGTCCTTCGGGCGGCCATGGCGGAGACGACCAGGGCGAAGGCGACCACTCTGGCGGCCACGGCAGAGACCACCCTTCAGGCGGCCACGGCACAGGAACAGAACCCGGCTCAGGAACAGCAACAGACACCGGCTCAGGAACAGCAACAGACACCGGCTCAGGAACAGCAACAGACACCGGCTCCGGAAAAGAAACACACCTTAGGTCGGCGGCGGCCATCTTGTCCGGAGACACTGGCTCGGCAGACGTGACGTGAACAGTCTCTGGATCGGCAGACGTGTGCTTCCTCCGTGCATGCAGAACCGCCAATACATAAAAAAGGAAGACCGCTCTCTTGGCCGTGGCAGGACTGATGATGGGCTGCTCGGGCACGGCCTCCGGGATGGCAGCGGGCTGTTCAGGCACGGCCTCCGGGAAAACAGCGGGCTGCTCGGGCACGGCCTCCGGGAAGACAGCAGGCTGTTCGGGCACTGCCTCCGGGAAGATAGCGGGCTGCTCGGGCACGGCCTCCGGGAAGACAGCGGGCTGCTTGGGCACGGCCTCCGGGAAGACAGCGGGCTGCTCGGGCACGGCCTCCGGGAAGACAGCGGGCTGCTTGGGGACGGCCTCTGGGTCTTTAGGGAAGGTGGACGCCGACCTCCTCCTCCTTCTTCTCCTTCTTTGGTGATGAGGTGGTGAGATCGGGCCTTCCACCTCTCCAACCTGACGGTTGGCTGCCATGGTCTCCTCAGTCCTGCGAGCAGCCATGACAGAATAATAATATAAAGTTTTCGGAGGTCCCGTACTGCTGGATCCATTCATGGTAAAGTCCTTCTATTACGACACACACACAAAAGGTTAGGGTGCAAGTGCAGTGGTATTTATTGGGGTAATCCAAAATCGTAGTCGCCAGGCAAAGGTTCAAAATCATACAAAGGTCGTCCAGAAACAGGAAACAAAACAAGAACAGATCTCCGAAGTGCAGTAACATTAAACAAGGACTCGACGACAATCACAGAAACAAACAGGGCATATATACACACAGATACTAACAAGGTGATGGGAAACAGCTGTGTGCAATAATCAATGAGTGACAAACAGGAATTGTAGTCTGAGTGAAGGACACCGTGGTGGAAGAGGACCTCTAGTGGACACCAGGGAACATAAACCAACACTGTGACACTGCCACTAAAGATTGCTTTATTAATAATATTCCTGATCAGTTTCATCTCCTCAGCATCCCAGATAGCTTAGAAGCACTCGATATTGCGACAGAAATGTTTGACTCTCTCTTTTCCAGCACTTTAGACACAGTTGCTCCTTTGCACTTAAAGAAGATTAAAGAAAATAGTCCAACGCCGTGGAACAACGAGCACACTCGGCCCCTTAAGAGAGCAGCCAGAAAAATGGAGCGCCACTGGAAGAAAACAAAACAAGACGTTTTTCGAATTTCGTGGAGAGGGAGCAAGATTACTTACAGAAAAGCCTTAAAAACGGCTAGATCTGCTTATTTTTCGACTCTCTTAGAAGAAATAAACACAACCCTAGGTATTTATTTGAAACAGTGGCTAAATTACCAATAAATAAAGCTTCTACTTCTGAAGTTTCCAAAGAGCATAGCAGTAATGACTTTATGAACTTCTTTACTTTAAAGATTGATAATATTAGAGAGAAAATTATAACTTTGCAACCATCTACTACAGTATCGCATCAGACAGTGCATTGTAGTCTTCCTGAGGAAAAAAACATTAATACGTTGCAATAGGAGAGGAAGAATTGTCTAAACTCGTTAAATCATCTAAATCAACAACATGTATGTTAGACCCTTTACCGACTAAGCTACTGAAAGAAATGCTTCCAGAGGTCATAGATCCTCTTCTTAATATCATTAGTGTCACAGTGTCTGGGTGATGTCCCCTGGGTAGCCACTAGAGGTCCTCTTCCCCCACAGGTGTCAGTCACTATTGGACTACAATCCCCATCACCCTTGTCGGACTCATTATTCATTATCACACTCAGCTGTTCCCACTCACCTTGTTAGTGTCTGTCTATTTATACCCTGTCTGTTTAATCACTTGTTCTGGAATCCTTGTTTGATGTCACCCGCTTCCCAGAGTCTGTCTTGATTTGGTTTAGTGTTTATTTCTTGTTTTTGGACTGCTTACATGGACCTTGACCTCTTGCCTGTTCCTGGATTTATGATTACGGATTACCCAATAAAACTGCACTTGGACTATCACCCTTTTGTGTGCGTGTCGTGACAGAAGGATTCCAGCAATATGTATAGATCCAGCAGTACGGGTTTTCGTATCCGTCCCCCAACCACTGAGAAGGAGAGGAGGGGACGATTTAGTAATTTAACAGCCCTACGTCAGCAGGGACAGACGGTGGGTTGCCTGTCTCAGGCATTTTGGACGCTCTCGAGAGGCATGGGTTATAATGATGCTACCCTCAAGGATCTTTTTAACAGCTGCCTGGATGATCCCTTGCCTCGATGGGAGATGGAAGGGCTGGAGATCCTGGATTTTTGGGGTTTTACCAGTTACCTTATACATCGGAGCCAGTGGGATGTACCAGAGCCTCGCCATGCCGACGCCGCCCCGAGTCCGGTGGTCCCGGTTCCCGTGGTCTCTGTTCCGGTGGTCTCTGTTCCCGTGGTCCCGAGCCCGTTGGTGTCTGTTCCCGTGGTTCCAGTTCCGGTGGTCCCGAGTCCAGTGGTCCCAGTTCCGGTGGTCCCAGTTCCGGTGGTCCCGAGTCCGGTGGTCCCAGTTCCGGTGGTCCCAGTTCCGGTGGTCCCAGTTCCGGTGGTCCCAGTTCCGGTGGTCCTGAGTCCGGTGGTCCCAGTTCCGGTGGTCCCGAGTCCGGTGGTCCGGAGACGGAGGAGGAGGAGAAAGGTCTCCTCAACGACTTGTCCGGTGGCCCCTAACCCAGAGACCATCCCGGAGGTGACTGCCATCCCTGACGCGCCGCCCAGGCGACTTGCTCTGCCCGCGCCGCCCAGGCATCCTGCTCTGCCGGCCCCGCCCGAGCTGCTCGCCCTGCCGGCCCCGCCCGAGCTGCTCGCCCTACCGGCGCCACCCCGGCGGACCGTCACGTCTGCCGAGCCAGAGACTGTTCACATCACGTCTGTTGAGCCAGAGACTGTTCACGTCAGTCCTGTCACGGCCAAGCGGGCTGTCTTCACGTTTTATGTAGTGGCTGTCATGCGGGCCTGGGCAACACACACCTCAAGGATGGCTGCTTCAAGTCCGGTGTCTGTTGCTGTTCCTGAGCCGGGTTCTGTTCCTGTGCCGTGGCCGCCCGAGGGGTCGTCTCCGCCGTGGCTGCCCGAGGGGTCGTCTCCGCCGTGGCCGCCCGATGGGTCGTCTCCGCCGTGGCCGCCCGAGGGAAAGTCTCCGCCGTGGCCGCCCGAGGGAAAGTCTCCGCCGTGGCCGCCCGAGGGAAAGTCTCCGCCGTGGCCGCCCGAGGGAAAGTCTCCGCCCTGGCCGCCCGAGGGAAAGTCTCCGCCCTGGCCGCCCGAGGGAAAGTCTCCGCCCTGGCCGCCCGAGGGAAAGTCTCCGCCCTGGCTGCCCGAGGGAAAGTCTCCGCCCTGGCCGCCCGAGGGAAAGTCTCCGCCCTGGCCGCCCGATGGACTGTCGTCTCCGCCATGGCCGTCCGGTCGACTGTCGCCTGCTTCGCCCTGGCCGCCCGATGGTCTGTCGTCTCCGTCTTGGCCGCCCGATGAGCCGTCTGTTTTGCCCTGGCTGTCCGTTAAGCCGTCAACACCTGTTTCTGTTCCCTTCCATGGACCTGGCCCCCCATCCCTCCCCCTGATCCTCCTTTCCACCTCCCTCCTGGACTCTTGTTTGGTTTGTTTTTTGTGGGTCTTGGAGCGTCTGGTAGCCGCTCCGTAGAGGGGAGGTTATGTCACAGTGTCTGGGTGATGTCCCCTGGGTAGCCACTAGAGGTCCTCTTCCCCCACAGGTGTCAGTCACTATTGGACTACAATCCCCATCACCCTTGTCGGACTCATTATTCATTATCACACTCAGCTGTTCCCACTCACCTTGTTAGTGTCTGTCTATTTATACCCTGTCTGTTTAATCACTTGTTCTGGAATCCTTGTTTGATGTCACCCACTTCCCAGAGTCTGTCTTGATTTGGTTTAGTGTTTATTTCTTGTTTTTGGACTGCTTACATGGACCTTGACCTCTTGCCTGTTCCTGGACTTATGATTACGGATTACCCAATAAAACTGCACTTGGACTATCACCCTTTTGTGTGCGTGTCGTGACAATTAGTTCATCTTTGTCACTACGATATGTACCGAAAACTTTTAAGCTGGTTATTATGAAACCTCTTATTAAAAAAACGCAACTTGATTCTAGAGAATTAGTCATTTACAGGCCGATCTCAAATCTACCAATTTTGTCAAAGATACTATAAAAAGCAGTATCCTCACAACTATGTTCCTTTTTAGAAAGAAATGGTATCTGCAAGGATTTTCAGTCAGGATTTAGACCGTACCATAGTACTGAGATCTCTCATTAGAGTTACAATCTATCTATTAGTGTTACTTGATCTTAGTGCTGCATTTGACACCTTTGACCACAACATTATTTTAAATAGACTAGAAAACTATGTTGGCATTAGTGGAATTGCATTAGCATGGTTTAAATCATACTTATCTGACAGTTATCAGTTTGTAGCAGTAGTTCCGTATGGAGTACCACAAGGCTCAGTACTAGGACCGTTGCTGTGCACTCTGTACATGCTACCCTTGGGAAATATCATTAGGAAGCATGGGATTAGTTTTCACTGGTATGCTGATGATACTCACCTCTATATCTCGTCGCGCCCCGACGAAACTTGCCAATTCAAGAAATTAACGGAATGCATAGCTGATATAAAAATTTTGATGACTAGTAATTTCCTATTACTTAATTCTGAAAAAAAACGAGTTTCTAATGATTGGACCAAAAACCTCTGCACTTACTAACCTAGAATACAGTTAGTTCACGCGTCCATGACCTCAAGGCTAGATTATTTTAATGCTCTTATGGGTGGTTGCCCTGCACGCATAATAAACAAACAGCTTGTCCAAAACCTCCACTGAACAAATTAAACAATTAAGCACATTTATTTATAGGCAAGAAAAGTAGTTTGTTTAGGCTGGGTTGTATGAATTACAAACCTGCGCACATATTTTAAAAAGCACATAACTATAGAATTCTGAATGACCATGTGAACGCCGTCAGCGTTAATCACAGGTTCGCGTTTAAAGTCTGATCATTTCGACGGAGGTGAATCAATCAAAGTTAACTTTAGCTGGTAGTAACATTATTCAAGAACTGTTATAACGCCAAAACAATCTGTTACCTTAAATTATATGTTTATCTCTGTAAAGCTGCTTTGAAACAATCCATTGTTAAAAGCGCTATATAAATGAAGATGACTTGACTTGACATTTCTAAAATACAGATTTTAATTGACTGCATGCATAAATAGTGTTACGGATGCAGACACAGAAGAGGTCGAATGATGGTGAATAGTGATTTATTGATATATAAAGGTGCAGGGATGAGGTGAGCAGGTAGGGAAAGTCCAAAGGGTGATCGAGGAAGGCGCTGGAGACAGGGAGATGAGTCCACATAACACAAACGAACAAGGTCAGACAAGGAACTGTGGTGAGGAGTGTGCCTTTATAGTGGCAGTGATGAGGGTGATGATGAGGTGCAAGTGTGAGTGATTGTAGATGATGTGGAGGAGGGGGGGGGGGGGGGGGGGGGGATCGGAGGGGGGGGGGATCGGAAGGGATGCTGGGAAGTGTAGTGAAGAGGATGGTGGCTAGGGTGATCTGTGACAAAGAGTAAATTAAAATTTCCAGTAAATATCAGTAAAGTCATTAAATGAAAAATTATGGAAATATATTTTGTATTATTTATTCTCTTGGTTCTGGTCTTGGTAATGACTAGCTATTCAGGCCTGGCCTAAATATAAAAAAATCCTTGGATGTCACAGATATTGCTCAGAATGCAACATTTATCTTAATCATTACAGAAGACCACTATTTATGCATTATAAAGGATTGTGTGGCAAAAATGTGAGTTGATTGGTCATAAACTATTGTTTCAATAAATGTTAGGAATTCTGATATTTAGCTATAATTGGCAAAACATCAATTTAGGGTATTTAGAGAATTGTAATTTTCAAAGAAAGTTTCTGCAGAAGGTAAGACTTGATTCGACTAACCAAATGTATGCATGTAATGTGATTTCTGCCAAAACATTTTAAACAAACACCTTTTTGACTTTCAAGATTTTTAATAATTTAAAATAGATACATTTTGCATTAAATCTGAGGCTCATGAGACTTCATAACCAAATTAATCATGGACAAAAGACAAATGTAGCATTACAAGAGATTATAAAGTATTCTCATCAAAGACATGAAATATTGTTTCCAAGATGTAACCACAAACTATTTTCAAACTTCAGTTGAACTGCCTGTTCATCCTGTAATGAAATACAAGCCTTTCTGAATGAAAGGGTACATAATATACATTACAGTGTACAAAGCGGATCTGGCTTATATAAACCTGCATTTGTACAAATGAGCATATGTGCACTTAATCAAATCAAAACCGCCTGAAGCTACTGTGACTAATACATGGACTGTTTACTTTTCTTATATTGATACATGAAAAAAATGGAAGGACCTAAATAAATATATATATAAATATAAAAATGGTCTTAAATACTTTTCCAGTACTGTTCTCATGTTTGGCTTAGATGAAAATCTACTCCTGACAGTTTTCAGTGGAAAAACAAGAAAGCATTTTGGAACTTTGTATCTTGACCTGCAGTGTTCAGCTTTCCCTATAAACTATGTTACACACACATTCGGGCAGAATGAAAGAAAGACCATAAGCATTTACAGAAGACAGACCTCTGTAACGTACGGACAGAGGCGGTCGGATCCATGTGCAGAACTTTATTGAAAGGGAACATCAGAATCGAAGTCAAACAGGCAAAAGTCGAGGCAGGCAGCACAGGTTCATAAACAGAGTCCAGATAACAGGCTAAGGTCAAGAGTCCAGGGAAACACGAAATACAAAGAACTAGAATCAGAGAATAATGCTCGGAATGGTACGCTTACGCTATACAATACTTCGCACTGAACACAGGGAAAACACGGGCTTAAGACAGGAAAACTAAATCAGCTTAATCAAACACACCTGAACATAATAAAACATAATGAGTCCATAATGAAACATAACATAAAGAGAGAGTGCCCTCCAGTGGCTCTCGAGGGCACTACAGCTGCCGATCGTCACATAACCCACCCTCTAAGGAGCGGCTTCCAGACGCTCCTAAGAGCTCCGGGGGGAGGTCAACGGGGGCTGGGATGGAGGGCCAGGCCCGTGGAGAGGCAGGAGGCCAGGACCATGGGGAGACCTGGGGCCTGGAGACCAGAACAAGACAGAAGACCAAGGGGAATCACGCTCCGCAGACAGCCAGGACGGAGCACACAGTTAGAAGGGAGCCAGGGCGGAGCACACTCGGCAGGGGACCAGGGCGGAGCACACTTGGCAGGGGACCAGGGCAGAGCACACTTGGCAGGGGACCAGGACGTATGAAGCTCAGGACCAGACGGGACCAGCAGCACAGGAAGCTCTGGACTGGACGAGACCAGCGGCATAGGAAGCTTAGGTGGAGATGGCAGAATCAAGGTCCATGTCAGCGCCGCCTCCATGGACCCCTCAGGGTACCTACAGCCCCCCCCCAAAAAAAAGTTCTTGGGGAAAACTAAGGGTAAAACCTCCGGGCTGGAGACGGCCTCAGGAAAAGCCTCCCTGAGCTTGAAAGACGTAGGCAGGGTGAGGCGCAGAGGCGGGGCCGGCAGGGCGAGGCGCAGAGGCGCAGAGGCGCAGAGGCGGGGCTGGCAGGGCGAGGTGCAGAGGCGGGGCCGGCAGGGCGAGGCGCAGAGGCAGGGCCGGCAGGGCGAGAAGTCTGGGTATGCTCACTGGAGCCTGATGAGCCGAGCGACTCCTCCTCTTCCTTCTGCGACGGCGCTTCACTGGGCTTGACTCGGTAGACTCGGTAGACTCGGTAGACTCGGTTGACTCGGTAGACTCACTTGACTCGTTAGACTCACTTGACTCGGTAGACTCACTTGACTCCGTAGACTCACTCGACTCGGTAGACTCGGTAGACTCACTCGACTCGGTAGACTCACTCGACTCGGTAGACTCACTCGACTTGGTAGACACGCGCTCAAACTCCAGCTCGGCCGGCGAAACCACCGCTGTCTCTGGAATAGCACGTTTAACAGGGCCAGTACGGAATACGGGCTCGAGGAGTCCGACACGATGAGTGGGTTTGGCAGGAACGATATGCTTAAAAGCTCCTCTGACGGTCCTCAAGGGAGGATCAAACAGTTTGGTGAGCTGAGGCTTTAGCGGCGTGCGGAATGAGTGAGAGAAATCCGCCGCATACGAACCTCCCCGGCGCAGAGACAAGAGCAGTTCCTCGGGATCCTCCTCTTCTGCGGGGAATTCAAAAGCCTTTCTGAATAGGGCGATAAACACGTTGTAAGAAGTGAATGACATCCGACCTGGTTCCCAGAATGTACTGGCCCACTCCAGAGCCTTTCCAGTGAGCAGTGAGCAGATGAAGGAAACGCGGTCGTAATCCGAGGTGTACAACTGGGGCTGAAGATTCATATATACGCTGCACTGCTGAAGGAATCCTTCACACGCCACAGGTGAGCCATCAAACTTTTCAGGAAATGACAGACTGGGATAGTTAGATGCGGTACTCACACTGGGTTGCGGTGGAACAGGTGCACCGGCAGTTTGGGCTTGATTAGCCGTTGTGCTTGAGCTCTGCGTAGATCAGGTTTGCACGGAGCTTGCTAGTTCCTCGAGGAGAGAAGTTAGTCTCGCCAGCTGAGAATGATGAGAGGCTAGCATGGAAGCTCGGGTCTTGACCACGGTGGATAGATGTTGAAAGTCTGCTGGATCCACGTTAGGCGAAGTATTCTGTAGCGTAAGCGTACCATTCTGAGCATTATTCTCTGATTCTAGTTCTTTGTATTTCGTGTTTCCCTGGACTCTTGACCTTAGCCTGTTATCTGGACTCTGTTTATGAACCTGTGCTGCCTGCCTTGTCTTTTGCCTGTTTGACTTCGATTCTGATGTTCCCTTTAAATAAAGTTCTGCACATGGATCCGACCGCCTCTGTCTGTACGTTACAACCATAAGCATGATTTATGAACCTGTTGTTTTGATAAAGGATATGTGCCAAACATTGGAACCCATTAGCTTCTGAAATATGGAAAAGGCACTGAGGGAAAACAGGTATAATGGTTCCAATAATTACTTGATGCTAATGTTGTTTAAATGATGTTTAAAATGACTATTTTTTGGAGCTTGACAGTCCAGAGGGCTGTTCCATAAAACAAGATTAGAATACAAGGCAGGCTTATTTTGCTTATAGTCAGACTTATTGTAGGTGGATTCTGTTTCATAAAGCAAACTTAAAATAGTTCAAACTTAGTTACTCTGGCAACTTAGTTACTCTGGCAACTTATGCTGGGATACTAACCTGGTCCAGTGCAGGCTAACTGTCATGCCAGGCTAAGCCTGAGTTGTTACACTGTTCCTCTAACACTGACTGACAGGAACACAATTATATTACAACTGATACTCTCGCATACCATTATTTGACTTTATTAACCACTATTAGTCCAAAAATAAATATACAGTATGCAGAAAATCAACTTAAATAAGGCTACAATGATAAACGCTATATAGACCTACAAACATGTTCAATTATATTGTATATGAAATGTTTATGTTAAGGTTGTTATACAGTGGGGAGAACAAGTATTTGATACACTGCCGATTTTGCAGGGTTTCCCACTTACAAAGTATGTAGAAGTCTGTAATTTTTATCATAGGTACTCTTCAACTGTGAGTGACGGAATCTAAAACAAAAATCCAGAAAATATGATTTTTAAGTAACTCATTTGCATTGCATGACATAAGTATTGTACTAAGTACATCATAGTATTAAGTATTAAGTACATCAGAAAAGCAGACCTTAATATTCGGTACAGAAACATTTGTTTGCAATTACAGAGATCATACGTTTCCTGTTCTGGACCAGGTTTGCACACATGCAGCAGGGATTCTCCAGATTCATACAGACCTTCTCCAGATCCTTCAAGTTTCGGGGCTGTCGCTGGGCAATACGGACTTTCAGCTCCCTCCAAAGATTTTCAATTGGGTTCATGTCCGGAGACTGGCTAGGCCACTCCAGGACCTTGAGATGCTTCTTACGGAGCCACTCCTTAGTTGCCCTGGCTGTGTGTTTCGGGTCGTTGTCAGGCTGGAAGACCCAGCCACGACCCATCTTCAATAATCTTACTGAGGGAAGGAGGTTGTTGGCCAAGATCTCTCGATACATGGCCCCATCCATCCTCCCCTCAATACGGTGCAGTCGTACGGAATTTGCAGAAAAACATCCCCAAAGAATGATGTTTCCACCTCCATGCTTCACGGTTGGGATGGTGTTCTTGGGGTTGTACTCATCCTTCTTTTTCCTCCAAACACGGCGAGTGGCGTTTAGACCAAAAAGCTCTATTTTTGTCTCATCAGACCACATGACCTTCTCCCATTCCTCCTCTGGATCATCCAGAGGGTCATTGGCAAACTTCAGACGGGCCTGGACATGCGCTGGCTTGAGCAGGGGGACCTTGCGTGCGCTGCAGGATTTTAATCCTTGACGGCGTAGTAGTGTGTTACTAATGGTTTTCTTTGAGACTGTGGTCCCAGCTCTCTTCAGGTCATTGACCAGGTTCTGCCGTGTAGTTCTGGGCTGATCCCTCACCTTCTTCATGATCATTGATGCCCACGAGCTGAGATCTTGCATGGAGCCTCAGACCGAGAGAGATTGGCCGTCCTCTTGAACTTCTTCCATTTTCTAATGATTGCGCCAACTGTTGTTGCCTTCTCACCAAGCTGCTTGCCTATTGTCCTGTAGCCCATCCCAGCCTTGTACAGGTCTACAATTGTATCCCTGATGTCCTTACACAGCTCTCTGGTCATAGAGATATCAGTATTCTACATAAGTATAACTCATCTTTATTAAGTAGCATAGGTCCTATACCCAAAACTATATTTTGTATCTTTATTATACATACATACATACATATATATATATATATATATGTATGTATATATATATATATATATATATATTAAATGTCTTCCCTGAATTACTTCTGTTAATTTTTTTTTATTATTATTTTACAGGTAGCCTATAAAATATATGTGTAATGAGCTATAAGTTCACCGCTACTTATCCAACATCCTAAAGATAAATGATTGCAGTTAGAAGATATTTCTGGTGTTATAACATATCGCATTTTAATTTTCTAATCAAAATGTAGGCTATGTTTAAAGCTGCAGTCCGCAGTTTGTCGCCATCTCTGTTCGAAATCTGCAATTGCAGTTATTCGCGGATGAATTCATGTTTTGAGGAGAATGTGCGGCTGTCAGTCGCCGTGCAGGTGTGGATACTGTCTTTCGGAATCACAGATTATACTTTTTGGAAGTATGACCAACATAATAATTTTCACCCTAAATTGTCATCTGAACAAGTAAGTAACATCCACTTTTGTTCTGACCAACTAAGGGGAAAAAAGCATTGCAGTAAATCGCGCTGATTAAATCTAATGATCGCTTATCATATCACGTCAAACCGTGCAAATTATACTTTGTTGTCAAATTGTTCATGTTAACAACATCAGCATTGCTTGACTACATTTAATGCCCCTCAGATATTTATCCTTGCTTGGTCCGGTTGCAGTCTCTTTTTCCAAACTCTCAGTCAAAAGTCTTTTGCATTTTACAATGGGTGAGTCTCCAGTTGTCACTGATGATTGTCGTTTGAACCTTTCTGGATCCGCCATCAAATTAATAAGTTTAATTATATCAAGTGCTGTGAGAAAAGGCTATAAATCTCCACCTCCAACATCCTCACTCAACATAGCTTATACTAGCCGAGACTCCTTCTTTATGTGTACAGATGTGACGTAATGACGCAAAGACATGCTCGAATTTCCCGCGGAAATCCACCAGTACCACTGGAGTTAAACACATTATTACAAGCTTACCGTTTTGAATCGAGCTAAGGCAAGCAGATAGTTTTGAACACTGGCTGGTTATGTACTTGCTCAAAAATGTATTTTGGATCATTTTTAACCCAAAAAAGTTACGGACTGGAGCTTTAAGTCAGAATTATTGCGCTCCGATTTGGCGCACATGCGTGCAGCAGTGCTCATTCAATGTGAGGTTTAGCTGCAAAATGGAAATATTTGCACGACTTTCTAACATTTACAGATGGAGAATATACATGTGAAATGTAAGTTTTGCACTGAGGAAAACATGTCTCAAACGCATAAAACAGCACAAAATAGGCTATAGGCTATGCTGTTTGCTGTGTGGTGGATCGATTTTATCATCGACCTCTAGGGCTGCTTAAGAAAAGCGTGCACACGAAATTATCTAGACTAGATAAACATAAGTTTGGACACAATGTATCCTTTTTGGGTAACACTTTATTTTGATGGTTCCTTTATAACATTCTGTTGACTATAAGTAACTTTGCAACTACATGTCAACTTATTCTAACCCTACCAGTCTACCAGACACTTGATATTAGTTTTGTAAACAAAACAATGAGCCTATAGTATGAATTTATTGACAAAACTAGTAAATCATTTCTAATATCAGATAGTTTCGATTTGTTTAACATTTTTGGCCACTAAATACTTCACATAGCCTACTTCCATATGTGGTAGTAAAAATTATGTTTTGTATAATAAATAATTGATTTTAGCAATACATCACTGTGAGAAAAAAAAAAAAAAAACACACACACGCACGTTGTGTTTTCATGTTTTATGGGGTTTTTATACTGTATGTACAAACTGTATTTTCTATCCCCTTACACTAACCCTACCCCTAAACCTACCCATCACAGAACACTTTCTGCATTTTTGCATTTTCTCTTTTTTTAATGATTTGTACTTTTTTGATTTTCTTATTTGCAAACTAGAAATTATATAAACAATCATGTATTTAACATCAATACATGTATTTAAATCAAAAACGTACATAAATCAAAACAGTTATTCAATAAATTGTAACAAATAATAAGTGAATAGATAAATAAATAAATAAAATAGTATAAAGTAAAAAACAAAACAAAAAAAACAGCAACAACAAAGATGATAAAAGGGTGGACTGGGGTTTCCAGCACCATAAGTTCCCACTGTAAGCTAAATTATATTTACCATGACCATTGTTTTGTTTTATTTTCGTCTCACCACATGCCACTACTACTGCGTCTGCGGGTTACAGGAATGCAAAAATTTGGCATTTTTACATTTTCAAAAAACATCACCCAGTATGACTGATAAGCTGTTTTCCTCATGGGGACCAAAAATGTTCCCACAATGACAAGGATTTCGGATATTGCCATCTTTGTGGGGACATTTTGTCTACATAATATAGGGGTAATCCCCCCCCCCCCCCCCCCCCCCACACACACACACACACATTTTCTGCAGGGAAAGAATACAGGGATGTATTGGTAGAGGAGAACAAAGGGAGTAGCCTAGTGAAAAGGTTGGGGGCTGAGTAGGACCCTGGAGAATAGAGCGGCAGTTTCACAAGCACACTGAAGTGATCTGGTTGATCCGTGAAAGAAAGGGTTGACCTAGTTTTGCTCTGACGTGGTGATGGGTGATGGGCACAGACTAGTGATTTCTCTAGCAGACATGGCAGCCTTGCTCTAGGCATTTTTCTCAGTTCCAACAGCAATGCCTTTAAAAGGGCATTGAGATGACATAAAATGCTCTGGTCATATGGAAGGACTTCGGCTTCATGGACATGGCAGTTCAGATTACTGTGAGGTCATATATACATTGTATGTTTTGTGAAAATCTAGAGAGGCAAACAAAGTATCTGAAAAAAATATCCATCTTGCAAATTCTTTTAATTGTTTCACGGCAGAATGTGGTCAGAATGACTAAGATATTTTTTTCTCATGAAATTCTCTGGAACAACGTGGAGATAAAACATTTTTTTAACATTTCCGTAGACAATGGAAGTGGTGCTTACTGATGCTAAAACTGCTGTGATGATGCTAAGTATCATACTGGGCATTTTTTTAGGTGGGCACTAGTCTCAGCCTCAGACGTCACGCCCACGGAACGTTGGCTAAACGTCTGATGCATATGGTACACTTAACTGGAAACACATTTCAGGAATGTCGAAGTCGTCATCTGATTGGTTGAATTTTATCGGATTTCCGGGGGGCGCGAGTGTCGCGTTTGTTTTCGGTCCGCCGGGAAACAAAGCGCAGACGTGTGATTGCGGAAGAAAAACTGTTGTGTTTACATGAGTGACAATGAGCATTTATCAAGATCAGCTAAACGTAGGATTCTCAAAAGTATGCGAGGTTCATGGCATAGACTCTTGAAGTGTTCTTCTCCTTCTTTGATTTTCTATGCTGACTGACTTGTTGCACGCAGGTCTGTTGTTGTGGGGACATTTCCACGCCCCGAAACGTGACGCTGAACAAAACGATCTGTAATTGGTTGTTTTACATGTTGGTCAAACGGCCTTATGGGCGGGCCTTGGCCAAAGAAAGCTGCTATGAATTCCAGACCTTCAGCCGTCAGTCTGAAGGTCCGGCTACGCGAGACTAGGTGGACACTAACTATGAACAGTTCTGGGTAAGTTAAGGTAATATTAGTCTCGCGTAGC
The DNA here is from genome assembly GCF_029890125.1 of Rhinichthys klamathensis goyatoka. NCBI lineage: Eukaryota > Metazoa > Chordata > Actinopteri > Cypriniformes > Leuciscidae > Rhinichthys > Rhinichthys klamathensis. Next base: position 298,962 of record NW_026606757.1, read on the forward strand.
CAGACCTTCAGACTAACGGCTGAAGGTCTGGAATTCATAGCAGCTTTCTTTGGCCAAGGCCCGCCCATAAGGCCGTTTGACTGACATGTCAAACAACCAATTACAGTTCGTTTCGTTCAGCGTCACGTTTCGGGGCATGGAAATGTCCCCACAACAACAGACCGGCGTGCAACAAGTCAGTCAGCATAGAAAATCAAAAAAAAGGAGAAGAAAACTTCAATAGTCTATGCCGTGAACCTCGCATACTTTTGAGAATCCTACGTTTAGCTGATCTTGATAAATGCTCATTGTCACTCATGTAAACACAACAGTTTTTCTTCCGCAATCACACGTCTGCGCTTTGTTTCCCGGCGGACCGAAAATAAACGCGACATTCGCGCCCCCGGAAATTTCAACCAATCAGATGACGACTTCGACATTCCTGAAGTGTTTCCAGTTAAGTGTACCATATGCATCAGACGTTTAGCCAACGTTCCGTGGGCGTGAGGTCTGAGGCTGAGACTAAGGTAATATGTGCTTAGTGGTTATTACTGCGGCCTACGCGGAGCTCGTTGACGTGCTTTCGCGCTACGGAGAAGCTCACTATTGATTGGCCCGACGAGCCACGTGAGTCTCAGTCGTCGAAACTCGACGAAAGGCTTCTCAGTGGCCCTAATTCTAGGCTTCAACGGAGGAAGCTGCTATTTTTAGTGATCTGCATCATGAGATCTCCAGATCCTGGAAGCAGCCTTTCTCTTCGCGCTTCACCAATGCGGCTGCTGCTGATTTCACCAACCTGGTAGGCTCTGTGGAACAGGGCTATTCCGCCATTCCGGCGATTGAGGAAACTTTAGCCGACCATCTTGCTCCGTCGTCTGCGCCGTCCTGGAAGTCGCGCCCCCTCCTCCCTTCTAAAGCATGTAGGACTACTTCCTCTCTCATTGGGAAATCCTACATGGCGGCTGGGCAGGCAGGCATGACCCTGCACACTATGGCCATTCTTCAGGCCTACCAGGCAGATGTCCTGAAGGAAATGGACGAGGGCGACGGCGTGAATCCTGAAGTGGTCAAGGAGCTTCGTAAGGCTACGGATTTAGCCTTAAGAGCCACCAAGCATACCGCACGCGCTATAGATCACTCTATGGCTGGTTCTGCTGCGGTGGAGTGCCACTTGTGGCTTAATCTCACGGAGATCCGTGACAAAGAGAAGGTTTTCCTCTTGGACGCCCCCATTTCTCAAACGGGGTTGTTTGGTGAGGCGGTCAACACAGTGGTTGAGAAATTCCGCTCCTCCAAATCCCAATCGGCCGCGTTCAGACAGTTCATGCCCAGGAGGGCTAGGGAACCTTCTGCCCCCCCCCCCGGTGCGACCCAGAGAACGTCCCTCTCAGAGACCGGAGTTCTCTTCCAGAAGAAGCGAACCGGGGCATCCCCCACCTACCACGGTTTGGGGAGCCCGCGGTCGCCCGTTTCCCCGTCAACGGCCTCACAAGCGCCTCCAGTTGAAGCGGTCCGACAAACCGACTGCTCCGGCGGCCCAGAGCCGTTCCTGACCTTCCGGTCAGAAAAAGGAGAGCTCCTCTGCTTCCTCAAGGTTGGGTCAGACCGCACAAGTGTTTCTGCCCACCTCCCAGCTCTCCTTTCCTTGCCCTGTCACCTTCGCCACTCAGAGTGTCTCGAAATGCAGGTCATATTTCACCTTCTCTACTCAGTCCGGTGCGGGAGGAAGGAGACGCTTTCTGCTTTCTCCCCTCACCCCCCACACTCTCTATAACTGCCGGCCGCATCCTCGGAGGCACTTTCCGTTTTCCTCCGGAGCAGGCGGATCTGGTCACCATGAGCCCAGCATCAATGCCTCCCATCACGTGCCAGGACGCCGATGGCCCTCCTGCACAGTCAACCTCTTTACTCCAGGAGCGTCAGCACGGCACCCTCACTCAGGTATGTCGTCTGCATTACAACATCCCTCCTCCTCTATCACATTTCCTTCCAGAGTGGGAGCGCTTAGCAGGGGTATCGTCTTGGGTTCTTCGCACAATTCGGTTTGGCTACACTCTTCAATTTTGCCGCAATCCCCCCTGTTTCAACGGGGTGTTTCCTACTGTAGTAGACAGCGCCACTCAGGCTTCTGTACTTCAGCAGGAAATCTCTTCCCTCCTTCTCAAAGGAGCAATAGAGGAGATTACTCCAGGGGAAACCGAGCAGGGCTTTTACAGCCGTTACTTCCTGGTCCCGAAGAAGGGCGGTGGTTTGCGTCCCATACTGGACCTCCGCCGACTGAACTTCGCCCTTTACAAAGGGAAATTCAAGATGTTGACGCTGAAAGCTATCATATCTCAGATTCGGCCAGGGGATTGGTTCGTGACGATAGACCTAAAGGATGCTTATTTTCACATCCAGGTTGTACAGCGACACAGGCAGTTCCTCAGGTTCGCCGTTGGAGAAAGGGCGTTCCAGTACAGGGTCCTTCCCTTCGGCCTATCTCTGGCCCCGAGGACATTCACAAATTGCATGGATGCAGCTCTGGCCCCATTGCGGCTCCAGGGCATCCGTGTTCTAAATTACCTGGACGATTGGCTTATTTTAGCCCAGTCCAGGAAGCTAGTGGCCCACCACAGAGACATCGTTCTGAGTCATATCCAGTCTCTCGGTTTGAGGTTGAACTCGGAGAAGAGTGTTCTTGCTCCGGCTCAAAGCACCGTTTTCTTGGGGGTGAACATGGATTCCGTTCTCATGCAGGCCCGCTTGGCCCCTGCATGGATTTCCAGCTTGATGACATGCTTGGCTCGTTTTTTGCTAGGCCATCATGTGTCTGTGGGCACCTGCCGCAGGATGCTGGGCCTTATGGCCGCGGCCTCCTCCGTGCTACCGCTGGGCCTACTCCACATGAGACCCTTCATGTGGTGGGTGAAACTCTCAGGGGTTCGACCCTCCGGGTCAACCCTTCGCCTACTGAAGGTATCGCGCAGTTGCTTTCGAGCCCTGTCAGTTTGGCGGGACCCTCTTTTTCTTCGGAAAGGGGTCAGCATGGGTGCGGTATCTCGTCGCCAGATGATTATGACGGATGCCTCTCTCACCGGCTGGGGAGTGGTTTTCGAGGGCAGACCAGCGTGTGGGGTCTGGACCGGAGAGACTCTCTCTTGGCACATAAACTGCCTGGAGTTAAGAGCCGTTTTTCTGGCTCTGCATCATTTCCTCCCTCTTCTGGAGGGTCACCATGTCATTGTCAGAACAGACAACATGGCAGTGGTGTCTCATGTGAACCGGCAGGGAGGTTCTCGGTCGCGCACCCTAGACAGGCATGCGCGTCACCTTCTCCTGTGGTCTCAGAGCAGATTCCTATCTCTAAGAGCGGTTCATGTCCCAGGGGTTCTGAACCTCGCAGCAGATTTTCTGTCGAGACAGAAACTCAGATCGGGGGAATGGATGTTGAACCGCCAGACGATGGCCCTGATCTGGGAGGTTTTTGGAGAGGCGGAGGTGGACCTCTTTGCATCTCAAGAGTCGTCCCAATGCCCGCTTTGGTTCTCCCTGAGTCCCCCGGCCCCATTGGGGATAGATGCGTTCGCTCACCCTTGGCCAACGCAGAAACTCTATGCCTTTCCTGCCCATCAAACTGATCCAGGTGGTCTTGGCCAGAGTGAGAGAGAGCGGAGTCCGCCTCCTTCTGGTAGCTCCGTTCTGGCCATCTCAGCCATGGTTTTCGGAGCTAATTCCTCTACTGGAATCTTCCCCCTGGAGGATCCCGGTCAGGGAAGATCTGCTGTCCCAGCTACAGGGCAGGATATGGCATCCTCGCCCAGACATGTGGAAGCTGTATGTTATGCTGATCAGAGGCTGTCAGCATTAAGCTCTGGTCTCCCAACTGACGTTCAGGAGACCATTGCGAGTGCTAGAGCCCCTTCAACAAGGAGATTATATTCTTCCAAATGGAGGGTGTTTGAGACTTGGTGCTTAGCACATGATTGGAGCCCAGTTAACTGCCCTGCTGGTTCAGTACTGGAATTCCTGCAGGAGAAGTTTGCGGCTGGAGCAGCCGCTACCACTCTCAGAGTTTATGTCGCGGCTATTGCAGCGCATAGGGAATCGGATGAGATTCCCCTGGGCAAATTAAGGTTAGTTTCTGCCTTCATGCGTGGGGTGAAGCGCCTGAAACCGGCTCGCTCCCCTAGAGTTCCCTCATGGGATCTTTCTGTTGTCCTGGAGGGTTTGACGAAAGCCCCCTTTGAGCCCTTGGAGTCAGCTCCGGAGAGGATTCTGACTCAAGTTTTCTCTTTTGTTAGCTTTGTCCTCATTAAAGCGGGTGGGAGACTTACAAGCTCTTTCTGTTAGCGAGTCTTGCTTGGACTTTGCCCCTGGCCTGGTCAAAGTTTCCTTGAGGCCGAGACCAGGGTATGTCCCCAAGGTTCTTTCCTCAACTTTCCGCTCACAAGTAGTTAACCTTAACGCTTTCCACCCTCCTCCATTTTCGTCTGAGGAAGATAGGAAGCTTAACTTGCTCTGCCCAGTTCGTTCTCTTAAGATATATGTAGACCGCTCAGGCGGTTGGAGGAAATCTAACCAGCTTCTGGTTTGCTTCGGTGCTAGCCGCCGTGGGCTTGCTGCATCAAAGCAGAGGATTTCTCACTGGGTCACAAAGGCTGTCTCGTTGGCTTACGGGGTGCGTGGCTTGCCTTCACCTCTTAGCATTAAAGCACATTCCACCAGAAGTGTAGCATCTTCTCAAGCTCTTTTCAGAGGAGCACTTTTGGAGGATATTTGTGTTGCGGCAGGCTGGTCCTCTCCGCACACTTTTGTAAGGTTCTATAGCTTGGATCTTGACATGACCCCGGGTTCCCAGGTTCTTTCTGTTTGAACTCATTTCGGTCGTTGTCTCTTTTATCTACCAGTTATAAAAGCGCTCTAGCTTGGCGAGTTTGGTAGTCCGTTCCCACTGCGCTTTCCGCAGCGTTGAGTGAACCTATGAAAGAGAACGTCTCTGGTTACTTGCGTAACCTATGTTCTCTGAATAGGGAACGAGAAGCTGCGTTAGCGGCCAAGCTCCTCGCGCTGCTGACAGTTTCTTTTCGGCAGAGCAATCTGAGGAGCAGATGGCGCGCGCGAATATGTAATGAGGCGACGTAAGAGCGTCGGGGCGGAGCCATATCGCGCGGACGCCATCAGCCAATGAATTGGTGTGATTCTATAAGGCTTCAGACAATCGGCACATTCAGAGAATATTCAGACAATCGGCACATTCAGAGAATATCCCACTGCGCTTTCCGCAGCGTCTCGTTCCCTATTCAGAGAACATAGGTTACGCAAGTAACCAGAGACGTTTCCATGTTGCTTATAGCTGTTTCCATGTTGCTTATAGCTGTTTCCATGTTGCTTATAGCTGTTTCCATGTTCCATTGTTTGCCCTGGATTAGCCTACCTGTTTGTTTTATTAAAGTTATGCTTGCATGTGGATTCTCTCTCCGCTTCGTTCCTACCTCATCGTTACAAGTATATACACCCATTAACACATTTACTGGCATATTGTTTGAGACTTACTGGTATAAATATTATAATTAAACTTCATTTGGAGTACTTCTTTATTACACAATGCACATTTCTTAATATTAAGTCTAAAATGTGTTTCAATATTAAAAGTATAATATCAGCTTTTAAATGCAAGATATTTAAAGTGTACCTACTTGCAATAGTTCCACTTTAGCACAATCAAATATACTTAACTAGCCATATGTTTAGTTGGACCACAGCACTATTTCTGGGTAACTAAATTGCATTAAGTACAAAATTAGTTGTTCCAATTTATCAGACTTTGAGTATACCAATTTAGGATACTAAAAGTAGAATTGCAGGGTATTTATGTTAAGTAGGCTACATAAATATGTAAATGTATACTGAGCATAAAATAAATGTATTTCAAATACATTTCTGTATATTTATTTTTCACTTGGGCACTTGGTGCGTTTTGGTCGATTGGATCACAAATGGACAGCGCTAACTACAGGTGTAAACTGTTTGTGCTTGTCCAATTTCGACTACTTCCAGAGGTAGTTTGAGGGAGTATGAGGAGCTTGACGGCTGGGGCTGCTCACGCTCAGCAGCCACAGAGGGCTGGGGATGGCGAGGGAGGTAGCGTTTGAATGCCTCCGCTTGCTTTTTAGCCCCCTGAAACCTCTCGACGACCGTGTTTACGGCGTCGCCGAAGAGGGCAGGGGGCAATGGCGGGGCATCCAACAAAAAGGTCCAATCCTTGTCTTTTATGTCTGATAGGTTTAACCATAAATGTCTCTCAGTGGCCACAAGGGCTGCCATAGACCGCCCTATTGCTCTAGCGGTCTCCTTAGTGGCCCTGAGAGATACATCTGTGGCCCCTTCACTGTCATCCAAATCCACCAGCAGATCAGCCTGGTATGCCTGTGTGGTGGTGAAGCCCATTACCTTCCCTAATAATTATATTTGGGTCGTAAGCCAATTTTGTCACCATAGCAATATAAAGGGCGATAGATCTGTGCTTGAGTTAAGGGTCATTGTCAACGTCACTAACGCGTCGCGAACGCTGTATTGTTGCTGCTTCCGGCATCAGGTGTGGACATTGGAGAGAGAGGTATGAGCGTTTGGTGACTTTGTGAGATTATCTTTTAAATTTAGTAATTAAAGCTGCAGTCCGCAGTTTTTCCTCTTTGTCGCCATCTCTGTTCGAAATCTGCAATTGCAGTAATTTGCGGAATTATCAACTTTACGTGAGTTGTACCTCGACACGGCACAGCGTGGATGAATCCAATGTTTTGAGGAGAACGTGCGCCTGTCAGTCGCCGCGCCGGTGTGGATACTGTCATTCGGAATCACAGATTATACTTCTTGGAAGTGTGACCAAGAATTTTCACAGATTATACTTCTTGGAAGTTTGACCAAGAGCAAAGTTTGCTCTGTTTCTTGTGTCACAGGCCCTGGGTGCCAAAGGCAGGGAGGCCGGCTCTATTCCCTTCTAGCGGTGGTGGTGTTATTCACAGTGTGCTGTGTCCATCCGTGGAAAGTGGTGTGCGTGTGTGTGTTGTGTGCACTGGTGAAAGGAATGATTTATCTGCTATAGGTAGTTGAAACTTCTGATAGCCTTACCCTGCCGGTAAGCCCCAGTTATCTGGTGTTCCTGTGACCTCCTTAGAGCCAAACTCTTATGACCTCTGCTTTGGCCGAGGGCCAATGTGTTTTATTGATTGTTTTAAAAGTGACTGTGATTTAATAAAGTAAATTGTTTTTGTATTGTTATCCATGTCTCTGAGCTCTTATTTAATGAACGAAATTGCATGTCCTTTGGTGACACTATTTTCTCTGGGTGGAATTCCCAGAGTGGCGTAGTTGTGCACAATTATCAATTAAACCCACCTGCGGGTTGCCACAACTGCAATGTTGCCATAGTATGCAGACATGCGCCGGCCTGACCTGCTGCTGTATATGCTTCCCCCACTAATGTAGATGTAGTTTTTAAAGGTTTAGGGGGTAGCACTGAGGTCTTCAGGGACGATGCCGAATCAGGGGCCAGATATCTGCTAATGTCTGTTCTGCCCTGGGCATCGCCCCATAACCGTACTCTTTCAACCTCCTTATCTCTGAACATATGTGAACTTGGGGGCTGAATAAACGTGATGAATATGGTTTATTCCATGACCTAGACAGCTCACTGTGCAGGTCAGTAAAAAATGGAAGGCCCCGTGGTGGAGGTGCAACATTAGGTGAAAGGAAGCGCTCGTCCAGTTTGCTTTTAGGACGAGTGCCCTGTTTCTCGGCTGGCCAATCAATATTTAATTTAGACACAGCGTGAGTTATCACCTCCACCAGCTCCTCATATGCTGGGGAAAGAGGTGGCGAATCCTCTTCCCCCTTATTGTCATCTACACTTCTCAGAACTAGAGCACTGAAGTAATGGGCTCTCTTCCCGGGCAGAAGAAGCTGCAGAGCGGGCTTCCGACACCAGCGATAGAACACTGGATCCCGTGGGTAAAGGAAGAGAAAGGGCAGGGCCTGTCTCTATCACCTCAGTGAGATCCATTTGCGATCCCCAAGATTGCCGTCTCCGGCAACCTGTTTTGTTTCATAACACACCTTTGTGTCTAGATAAGAACAACACATTTTGTGTTACTTTTAATTCAACCAATGTGTTATTCCTCTTAGCACAGAAAGCATATTGAAATCTTTTACACACTAATGTGATATAATTACACAATTTGTGTAAAATATGTGTTATTTTTGATCCATTTGAACAAAACTTGCATGCAATAAAATCCAACAAACTCACATGTAGTTTATATAACCTGTTACATTTACATAAAAAATTGTCAGCATTTAAAAAAAGTCAATAATCAATCAAGTCAAGTAAATCAAGTTTGGGTTGAAAAAAACACTTTTGACACTCTACTAACTACTTATTAAACTACCATTAGTAGTTTTTTTTTTCAAATTGCTTTCAAACTTGAGGCTTACTCAGTGAAACGAATCGGTTACCTAACGTAACCTCGGTTCTCTCTAGATGAGGGAACGAGTATTGCGTAAGCTAGCTTACGCTACGGGAAAGATTAATCTTTTCTGAGAAATTGAAGCCAAAAAATTATCCTATAATTTTGTATCCATTGTCAACGCAGTTCAGCTGCAGCAGACCATGAGCGGGCTAGCTAGCAGCTCATTGGTTCGCTCACAGAGAACTGCTTAAGCCTATGAGGAGACGCGAATGAACTCTCGGCCAATGAGGGTCTGACATGCTCTCATTGCGTCAGAGCCCGCCGAAACGGGTGTGGTCAGAGAGTATAAATATTGGCGTCCTAGGCTGTAAACTCTGGTTTTCATAGAATGAAGCGAGAACGCTAGTAGCACAAGCACGGCCAGGAACGCAATACTCGTTCCCTCATCTAGAGAGAACCGAGGTTACGTTAGGTAACCGATTCGTTCTCTTACGAGAGGTTCTCTCGTATTGCGTAAGCTAGCTTACGCTACGGGAACACCTGGTCAACGCCGTGCGTGCTAAGCATCCACTATGAGTCCCAGGGGAGACCCCAGGGAACCCTTATGAGTGGGAATAAATATATGTACATGTGACAAAGGCCAGCAGAGCGGGCCGGAGATTGTGTAGTACATAAGCACATGATAGAGAGGGACAGAGCGAAACCGGTCTGTGTGAATAACTCCCTATAGTGCAGCTCAACCAGTAGAGCAGTAACATACTAAACTGCAAGTAGTTTAGCCTGCAAGGCGGGAACTTCCAGATTGTAAAATCTGACAAAGGTGGAGGGGGAAGCACATCCCGCTGCCACACAAATGTGGACCCTGACCGGACAAAGGAGATTAGAGTGAGATTCGCTATCGGCAGTGATGGGAATAACGGCGTTATAAATAACGCCGTTACTAACGGCATTACTTTTTCCAGTAACGAGTAATCTAATTGATTACTCTTCTCATCTTAATAACACCGTTACCGTTACTGCCAAAAAATGCGGCGCGTTACTATAACTGATGAAGCTGTTTTTTTTCATCAGACCAACTAGATCTCCGAGCGAGAGGCAAATACTTTTTTTACTGTTCTTCCTTGGTTAGTGGGCAGAGCACGAGACAAGCGCATACATGCTGACGATTGGCTGAGGTAGAGTAAAATGTCATTGTAAGCCAATCAGAGGTAGAGTTGGGCGGGTGTTCTAAAGCACACATAGTAGTGATGGGCATTTGGCTCTTTTGACTCAGCTCACTGAAAAGAGCCGGCTCTTTTGGCTCACAAACGGCTCTTTAAATGACTTTGACTATAATATTTCAATTTTTATTACATAATTATTTAATTTCTATAGGCTAAATTTGTAAGAGTCGGCTCTTCAGATATGCGAGCCAGCTAGCGACGTTCACCTAAAAGAGTCGGCTCATTCGCGAATCGCGAACGAGTCGATCCATCATCACTAACAGCTAACGCTCATGAATTGCGAACGACCCATCATAACGCATAGTCGGACAGGACAGGACACACAACGAACAACACAAGCCAGTCAGTCAACGAGAGACAGGTATGCCGACGAGCCCAAATAATCCAAAAGTAGCCTTCTCTAAATGGTATATTGCTTATGTTAAGTTTTCATTTCCGTCCGTCATGTCCATGCACAATATGTTGCGATCATCCATCCACTAAAGAACAATCCAGATACAATTTCTCAGTGTTATTTATTTGTTAGTTTTCATCTCAATGCGCTGGCATAACATCAGTGCACGAGGGAGCAGCAGCACGACATTCATCTCAAGGAAGGAACACAAGCTGAGTCAAAATAAAAGTCCCCATTTGTTCACACATGCGCACAATGAACTCTTGCACATTTTTAGTATACAACCGTCAATAGCATAAAGTAAAAACAAAATAACAGTAAGAAACATAAAATAATATAGTTAATGAGAACATATAACTCCACAGCTTAACAAGCTTAATTTAATTTTGCCCAGTTCTGGCCTGTTGAGGGGCAATAAATATCAAAAGTTCCAAAACATCTATTGTGTTATTTGCATTGATCCACTATATAAACATAATATCTACATACATGGCATTTGATTGGAGGCTAGTCTCACTTTGTCCACCGGCAACATTTTTTTTAGATGTGTGTACAATGTTTCATGTTTCTGTTAATAATGTATTGTATTAAGTGTCCATTTCATTATAAAATTCAGATTTATCATAAATAATTGAACATGCACATGTGTTTAAAGTTCCGTTAAATAGGGGTAGAGGTGGGGTCACATTTGAGCATTTAAAATGTAATTTTACTTGAAAGTAACGCAATAGTTACTTTCTTAAGTAACTAGTTACTTTTAAAATTTGTAACTGAGTAACTAATTTAGTTACTTTTTGGAAGAAGTAACTAGTAACTGTAACTAATTACTTTTTAAAAGTAACTTGCCCAACACTGGCTATCGGATGCAGGCAGAGCCGATAGGGAAATAACTTGTGCCCTGAACGGGGTACCAATCGCTTTTGGGACATAACCATGTCTAGGTTTGAGAACGACTAAGGAGTCATTGGGCCCAAACTCGAGACAGGAAGCGCTAATGGACAGCGCGTGAAGGTCTTCCACACGTTTTACTGACGCGAGCGCAAGCAGAAAAACGGTTTTGAGCGAAAGGTATTTGAGGTCCATGGTGTTTAGCGGTTCGAATGGGGGGGCTTTCATAGCTTCGAGAACTATGGAAAGGTCCCAAATCGGCACCGAAGGGGGGCGTGGGGGGTTCATCCTTCTAGCTCCCCTGAGGAAGCGGATGACCAAGCCATCTTTGCCCAGTGACTGGCCGCGCCGGGGTTCAACGAACGCTGCGACGGCTGCCACATACACCTTGAGAGTGGACGGGGACCTGCCCTTGTCCAACATCTCTTGGAGAAAAACTAGCAAGGAAGGAACCTCGCATGACCGTGGGTCCAAATTTCTGTCGGTGCACCATTTAGAGAACACAGACCATTTAGACGCATAGAGCCTTCTAGTAGAAGCCGCTCTAGCCTGCATGATCGTGTTTAACACTCCCTCTGGCAAAGCGCGTTCTCGACCGCCAACATCTCCAAACAGTTTATGTGGAGGAGGCTCTCTTGAGCTGACCAGGGGCCGAAGGCCGGTGAGCCCTCGCAGACCGCACCCCAACCCGTGTTGGATGCGTCTGTCGAGATGACTTTTCGGCGAGAAAGGGTCCCCATGGAAACGCCCCGCTGAAACCATTCTGCCACAGTCCATGGCTGCAGAGCTGTGATACAGGTCTGCGTTACTTTTATCAACTGGCGGCCCGTGGTCCACGCACGGTGAGACACACGGCTCTTCAACCAGAGCTGAAGCGGGCGCATGCGCAGTAACCCCAGCTGGAGCACCGCGGAGGCTGAGGCCATGTAACCCAACTCCTTCTGAAAAGTTTTCAGAGGTGTGAGTCTGTTCATCTGAAAAGATGCGGTGAGACGCTGAACACGGCGCGCGGCCGCGCGCGCTGTGTTGACAGACGAGCCGTCATCGTGACCAAGTCTAGCTCTATACCCAAGAAGGAGATAGTCTGACTGGGTTGTAGTGCGCTCTTTGTCCAGTTGACAGAGAGGCCCAAAGCTTTCAGATGGTCGAGGAGAACTGTACGATGAGACAGTAGCTCTCTCTCTGATTGTGCCAAAATCAGCCAGTTGTCCAAATAGTTCAGTATTCGCAGCCCCTGACTCCGCAGGGGGGTGAGCGCCGCATCCATGCACTTCGTGAACGTACGGGGTGCTAAGGATAGGCCGAACGGAAGGACGGTGTATTGATAAACCTGGCCTTCGAAGGCGAAACGCAAGAATGGCCTGTGAAGGGGATTTATCTGAATCTGAAAGTAAGCATCTTTCAGATCTAGTAAAAATTAACCAGTCCCCCTGGCGCACATGCGCGAGGAGTTTTCTGATAGTGAGCATTTTGAACGGTCTCTTCATGAGAACTTTGTTCAGAAATCTGAGGTCTAAGATTGGTCTGAGGCCACCGTCTTTCTTGGGAACCAGAAAATAACGGCCGTAAAACCCCGACTCGCTCATAGACAGAGGAACTCTCTCTATAGCCCTTTTGCACAATAGCTTTGCTATCTCTGAACGGAGCAGCGTCACTGCTTCTGGGTTCACAATAGTTTCTAGCCGCGCTCGAAAACGTGGAGGGCGGCGGTGAAACTGTAAGCGATAGCTTAGCCTTATTGTGTTTAGCACCCACTGGGAAATTTTCACGGAATAGCTTCCCACGCTTTGAAGCGTAACGCTAGGGGGTGAATGGCTACATGGTCCCCGTCGCTGCACATAGCGGGCTGCGTGAGCGCGCTCATAGTGTTTATGACAGCGGGACTTACACTCAGAGAGGAGTTTATGGGCCGTGTAACAGAGTGAGCAGAGGTGGGACGCGCACACGGGCTCGTGGGCGCGCTTATGCACTCTGAAACTCGAGCGGGTTGGAACCGCTTTATGAGAGTGGACTCTGTGTGAGACACGGGAACTGAAGTGATTTTGTGTATCAGTGAACACAGTGCTGTGGGCACATTTTCTACACAGGAGGCTATTATGCTCTTTATGAGATTTCTCTGGTTCTCCATGAAAACGGCGTTTGCGCTCATGCAAGCGGGAAGGGAGACCGGCTTGGTAATGGCGGAGTACACTGCTGTAGTAGCCGCGTGAGCGGGGACTAACAGAGGGCGAAACTTTGATGGCGGTCCGGCCGCGGCGGGAGAGCGCTGTCTTTTTCTCAGCTGTGCTAGGCAGACTTCGAGTGGTCAGGTTTCAGCGCGATCCTAGGCCGAGGCCCCCGAGGAGGCGGCGGTCTGTGGCGGCTGTCAAAGCGAGAACGAGGGCGGCCGCCCTGGCGTCGCTGAGAAGTCTGACTGTGCTGAGCTGGGCGCTGGGGTGGGGCTCGTGCAGGAGGCTGGTCACGTGAGCGGCCTACAGAGGAGCTAGCGCGACGAGGCAGAAAGAGATTCATGGCCTGGGAGGCTTTCTGCACTTCGGAAAATCGGTCGACGATACCCGTGACAGCAGATCCGAAGAGGCCGGATGGAGAGAGCGGGGCGTTGAGAAAGGCGGCGCGCTCAGAATCTCCCATGTCAGCGAGTGTGAGCCAAAAATGTCTCTCAGACACACAAATGGCGGCCATGCATTTCCCCAGGGCTTGAGCAGCAGATTTTGTAGCGCGAAGGGCAATGTCCGTGGCGCTCCTCAAATCCGCGACTGGAGGGGGATTTTTTCCTCTCGTCCCATTCACGAAGTATGTCACCCTGTAGTATCTGAAGGACGGACATGGAGTGAAGTGCAGAGGCTGCTTGGCCGGCGGCTGAGTAAGCGCGGGCGTGAAAGCTTGAAGTCGCTCTGCAGGCTTTAGAGGGAAGCACAGGTGATGAGCGCCATCTCGCGGAGGGCGGGCATAGATGTGCGGCGACCAGGTCCTCTACAGGGGGAATGGAGAGATAGCCCTTCTCTGCGGCTCCGTCCACAACGCGAAGCGGGTTGGAAGAGTCAGAGCGAGTTCTAGCAGAGAGTGGGGCGTTCCAGGACTTCGTGAGTTCCGCGTGCAGTTCAGGCAGGAAGGGCGCGGCCCGTTTAGTGGCGGGAGTCGAGCGCTGGCGGAAGTAGCTGCCGTCCATACGGTTGATGGTCTGCTCGGGGGGAGGGGACCAATCGAGCCCGAGGCGTTCGACGGCCTGTGAGAGGAGGCGCACTAATTCCTCCTCGATTCCAGCGCGGGTCCCGGTGGATTCTCGGGCCGAGGAGGCGTGAGAACCGGACCATTCCTCACTGTCTGAGGCGAGAAGCGAACATGTCTCCTTGATGTCCGCGGCGTCATCGGAGGCGACAGAGCGGCCACTCGGCGGCAACTGTATGTCCGGAACCGGCGGAGAAGGAGAGCGGGAGGCGACAGGCTCCGGCGGGATGAACGCTTCTGGCTGGGGTTCCGGCGGCCTCTGAGAGCGGCATTTCTTCTTCCGCGGCGAAGTCAGAGGCGGCGCGGAAGCAACTTTAGTGGCCTGAAGTCGAGCCCGCAGGGTCGACAACGGCATGTCTTCGCAGAAATCGCAGCCACCATCGGCGAGGGCGAGCTCGGCGTGCTCCAATCCGAGGCAGAGAGCGCAGATGACGTGGTGGTCTCCATCTTCGAGGGGAGCGCGGCAAGAACCGCAGGAAGATTTACGAGACATCTTGAAAAAGACGCTCGGCTCTTTTAGATACAAAATGTACAGGAAGCTTTTTGTAAAAAGGATACAAATCCATCGGATGGCGCTAGCTCGCAGGACGGCTGAAGGTGGCGAAGACGGCCGGCTTCCTCAGTCTCCCAGATGCTCGCTAGAGTTGCCTTTTCGACGACGGCGGCTTCTCTCAGGATCAGCAGATGCATGTAGCCTCGCTGAAGAGATGAAAATCAGAGTTTACAGCCTAGGACGCCAATATTTATACTCTCTGACCACGCCCGTTTCGGCGGGCTCTGACGCAATGAGAGCATGTCAGACTCTCATTGGCCGAGAGTTCATTCGCGTCTCCTCATAGGCTTAAGCAGTTCTCTGTGAGCGAACCAATGAGCTGCTAGCTAGCCCGCTCATGGTCTGCTGCAGCTGAACTGTGTTGACAATGGATACAAAATTATAGGATAATTTTTTGGCTTCAATTTCTCAGAAAAGATTAATCTTTCCCGTAGCGTAAGCTAGCTTACGCAATACGAGAGAACCTCTCGTAAGAGAACCATTTACTCATGTACCGATTCTTCAGACCAAGTCTGCAAAACTACAAGCACAGTATACACTTTACACTCAGGTTGCTATTGTAAAACAAACTCTTTGCAAAACTCTAAACACAGTTCTCTACATTACACACATCATTCAAAACTAACAGCTCCTTTGTTTCATTTAGAAAACACTGCCATTTAAATGCCACTATCATTTCCCAATTACCTACAGCCAATGATAATGTGTGAAAACTCTTATACATAAATTGATCACTTAGAAATCAAACCAAACACAGTGTTTTGAGAAAGAAAGAAATAATATTTACCCCCTTGAATTTATGTATATATATTTATGTAGTATGTACTGTATGTATATATATATTTATCTATGTATAAACAATTATAACAAAATTATAAACGCAACACTTTTGTTTTTGCCCCCATTTTTCATGAGCTGAACTCAAAGATCTAACTTTTTCTATGTACACAAAAGGCCTATTTCTCTCAAATATTGTTCACAAATCTGTCTAAATCTGTGTTACTGAGCAATTCTCCGGCTGCGTTTACACTTGGCATTAACATGCGATTGCGACCTGTATCCGGATGTTGTCCACATACACATTGAAAAGACAAGTGTAAACGCACTTCTGATCGGAATGTTATCCGATCAGCGTGTCCAGGTTTCGTAGGTAGTCGAGGACGCATTGTGATCGGTGTAATGTAAACGCAATCCAGCCATCGTGTCTGCATTCACACGTGGACATCATATAAATCCCTGCCCAGTTTCCCCATGTGGCTGTTAGAAAATAATGTCCAGACGCAGTTTAGACAAGCAATTAAACTTATTTGAACCTTACAATAAACGGCAATCTTTAAAACAGTTTATTTAGACGTGCATTATACTCTGGGCCCTATCTTGCACTCGTCGCAAATGACTTTGTACACTGACGCACGTATCATTCCTATTTTGCACCCGCGCAAAGCGGACTTTTCCCTCCACAGACACACGTCGGTGCTCCGATCTGCTTGATCGGATCACAGTGATCGCATGTTAATGCCAAGTGTAAACGCAGCCTCCTTTGGAGATAATCCATCCACCTCACAGGTGTGGCATATCAAGATGCTGATTAGACAGCATGATTATTGCACAGGTGTGTCTTAGGCTGGCCACAATAAAAGGCCACTCTAAATGTGCAGTTTTACTGTATTGGGGGGTCCGAAAACCAGTCAGTATCTGGTGTGACCACCATTTGCATCACGCAGTGCAACACATCTCCTTCTCATAGAGTTGATCAGGTTGTTGATTGTGGCCTGTGGAATGTTGGTCCACCCCCCTTCAATGGCTGTGCGAAGTTGCTGGACATTGGTAGGACCTGGAACACGCTTTCGTATACACCGATCCAGAGCAACCCAAACATGCTCAATGGGTGACATGTCCTGTGAGTATGCTGGCCATGCAAGAACTGGGATGTTTTCAGCTTCCAGGAATTGTGTACAGATCCTTGCAACATGAGGCTGTGCATTATCATTGTACAACATGAGGTGATGGTCGTGGATGAGTGGCACAACAATGGGCCTCAGGATCTCATCACGGTATCTCTGTGCATTCAAAAAGGCATCAATAAAATGCACCTGTGTTCGTTGTCCATAACATACGCCTGCCCATCCCATAACCCCACTGCCACCATGGGCCACTCGATCCACAACGTTGACATCAGCAAACCGCTCACCCACACGACGCCATACACGCAGTCTGCCATCTGCCCTGTACAGTGAAAACCGGGATTCGTCCATGAAGAGAACACCTCTCCAAAGTGCCAGACGCCATCGAATGTGAGCATCAAGTCAGTGAGTGACTCAAGTCAGTTACGACGACAAACTGCAATCAGGTCGAGACCCCGATGAGGACGACGAGCATGCAGATAAGCTTCCCTGGGACAGTTCTGACAGTTTATGCAGAAATGATTTGGTTATGCAAACCGATTGTTGCAGCAGCTGTCCGGGTGGCTGGTCTCAGACGATCTTGGAGGTGAAGATGCTGGATGTGGAGGTCCTGGGCTGGTGTGGTTACACGTGGTCTGCGGTTGTGTGGCCGGTTGGATGTACAGCCAAATTCTCTGAAACGCCTTTGGAGACGGCTTATGGTAGAGAAATGAACATTCAATTCACGGGCAACAGCTCTGGTGGACATTCCTGCAGTCAGCATGCCAATTGCACACTCCCTCAAAACGCGAAATCTGTGGGATTGTGCTGTGTAATAAAACTGCAAATTTTAGAGTGGCCTTTTATTCTGGTCAGCCTAAGGCACACCTGTGCAATAATCATGCTGTCTAATCAGCATCTTAATATGCCACACCTGGGAGAAATAGGCCTTTTGTGTACATAGAAAAAGTCTTAGATATTTGAGTTCAGCTCATGAAAAATGGGGGCAAAAACAAAAGTGTTGCGTTTATAATTTTGTTCAGTGTAGTTAGTTGAATGTCTAAAGTGAACTATCGAAGTGGTATACCCAAAAATGACAGCGCTCAGAAAAGAGCAGTTAAGAAAGCGTTCAATCATAGGAATGTGGGTATTTTTGCATCATTCCATGTTAAAGAAGGTGGATTCCGAAGAGCACACCCAGCAGTGTATAAGGACCACCAATGGCATTTCAAAAGTTTAACAGATGGCGCAAAGTTTTCTGAAAAGTTTGTTCTTGCGAGCTGTTTTGAATCTCTGAAAATAACTCCAAACTAAGTTAATTTGAGCCAGATTTTGTTAGAAATTGTGTAACACTCATTCATTCTTAAATTTTGCTACTGTATACAATGTCTATGACTACAAGATGGTTGACTTACAAATGATGTCTGTGAAGATAATATTCCTTTTCAACTTAAATGTATACAATGGTCAAACCTGTCAATGGCTTCCTTCATGTTTTCAACAAGATAAAGTTTGATAGTCTTCAAACTTTTCAACATGAGCATCCTATTATTTTATGCAATTATAAAAGGTTTTCTACAATCTGTTGTTACAATTGACAAAGAATTTACTAAACCACATTGGCAGGTGGCACACAGCAAATTGGTTCCAGCATCTTGTAATACACATCCAGAAATGATTTGACCTTTCTCGCTGGTTCAGCCACCCATCTGGGCCACACTTTTCCTCTGATCCAGTTTATCCTGCACGCTTGTGGCCGAAATAGTCAACAAAACTTTACTGTGAGTGCTGATAGAAGACAGGAGACAGAACAGCCTCAGGCTGCAGGGCTTAAAGAGACGAGGCACATACCACACTGATCTGCTAAACCCAGAGCTGGAGAAACAGCCAAGGTATTTTTCACCTCGTCCTCAACAACGTCATTAACCTAGTGGACGACACTGCATCCAGTGTATAAGGTCAAACACTGTTGGACCAGAGTTCTAGCAGTTAGCACACAAGCTCCAGACATAATAAGTTGTGGTTTTCATGCAGGGGATGTGGGTTTAAATCTGGTGTTGTGGATAATTTATGTAGTCTTAAAGTGTTTAAATTCTGTGTGAATTAAAGAATTTTAGGTTTTGAGGTTAATTATCTCTCTAATGATAATGATACATATTATTATGTACCTTTTAAGTGAAGAATGAAGCTAATGTTACTGAAATAATGAAATAATTATAAGTGCTCTGCCCGCAGGATTTTTCACATTTCATTATTTGATAACTGTCACAATAGCGCATCATAATAAACCAATAATGAAAAAATCTGTCAAATATATAAGCAAAAGGTAGTGTATCACAATCTCTACAAAAATGCTTTTTAACATTGAAAATAATAAGAAATGCTTCTTTAGCACCAAATAAATATGTTACAGTGATTTCTGAAATATCATGTTCCCTATCTGATGAATTGGGATCTCGCCTGAGAGCCCAATCACCTTCAAGTAGTAACAGAACAACCCAATACACAATGTATGAGATTTGCATCGCAAGCCGCTCCCCCGCTTTTGGGTATATAAGACAGTGTGCAAATTTTGTTATGTGGAGCTGCTGTAATAAGTGAATTTCCCCGGTGTGGGATTAATAAAGTCTACCTATACCTACCTATACATATACCTATAAATACTCAACATTAAGTTTTCGCTTCTGAGCCGAGCAGACCTGTTTTTCACTTTGTTTTTCAATCATCGCTCATGACAGTATCAGAACTAGAGACTATTCCTGTTCTAGGCGTTCCAGTGGAGGTCACAGTTGCTGGGAGTGCACAGTCTGAAGCAGCGGCTGTTCCCCTGGGCGCTTCAACATCTAAAGAGTGGTTTCCCTAAAAGAGTAAACAGGGGTGTGACGTTTCGTCTTTTTAAAGATGTCATTCCAACCGGGTGTTTCTGAATGCGTTCGTTTCCTGTTTACCCCTGTCTGACAGCCACGATCTCTCCCTCAAGTGTCTGGGCAGTAAGCACACTGAGGTGGTGTTCGTTCGGGAAGATGACCATCGCGTGGTCATGGTGCTCGTGCACCTCAGCCACTTAGGGCTTCGGGTCAACTAGGAAAAGAGCAAACTCTCCCCCGTGTAGAGAATCTCTTTTCTCGGTATGGAGTTGGACTTGGTCGACATGACAGCGCTCCTCACGAACGAGCACGCCCTATCAGTGCTGAACTGCTTGAATTCGTTCATGAGCAGCTGTTCCAGTGAAATGATATCAGAGGCTCCTGGGGCATATGACATCTGCAGCCGCAGTCACGCACTCGGATTGCTTCATATGAGACCGATTCAGCGCTGACTTCACAACCTTTCAGCCCATGGTCGGACCTTGTTTTTCTATGGGCAGGTGTTCCCCTTGTACAAGTGTCCAGGCATGTTGTTGTCTCAACAGATGCCTCCAGCACGGGCTGGGGTGCTGTATGTGACGGTCAAGCAGCCTCAGGCTCCTGGGGAGGACCCCACCTGCAGTGGCATATCAATTGCCTTGAGTTTCTAGCAGTACACATTGCCCTGCACCGGTTTCTGCCATCGCTGCGGGGCAAGCATGTGCTGGTCCGGATGGACAATGCTTCGACCATTGTGTACATCAACCGCCAAGGTACGCTCCCGCCATAAGTTGCAACTCGCCCACCATCTCCTCCTGTGGAGTCAGAATGACTCAGGTCACTTCGTGCCATTTACATCCCGGGCGAGCTTAATCGTGCGGACGACAAGCTCTCATGACAGCATACGTCCAGGGAGGAGCGGAGAATCCACCCCCGGACTGTCCAGCTGATTTGGGAATACTTCAGGGTCGCTCAGGTAGACCTGTTAACAACCCCGGAGACAACCCACTGCCAGTTGTTCTATTCACTGACCAAGGGGACCCTCGGCACGGATGCACTGGCACACAGCTGGCCCTGGGGCCTACACAAGTACGCGTTTCCCCAGTGAGCCTGCTCACACAGACACTGTCCAAGGTCAGGGAGGATGAGGAGCAGGTCTTGATGGTTGCAGTGTACTGGCCCACACGGACCTGGTTCCCAGAACTCATGCCTGGCAGATTCCCCTAAGGAAGAACCTGCGTTCAACAGGGCGGGGCACCATCTGGCACCCGCTTCCAGACCTCTGGAACCTCCAAGTGTGATCTTTGGACGGGACGCGGAGGACTTAAGTGGCCTACCTCCAACTGTAGTTGACACTATCACTTCAGCTAGAGCCCCCTCTAAGAGGCGAACTTATGCTTTAAAGTGGAACCATCCTCTTCGTTGGTTGGTGTTCTCCCGGTAGATGCCCTGTCAACGTCATTTTTTCTTTCCTGCAAGATGGGTTGGTCCACCCTGAAAGTGTATTTTGCCGCTATTGCCGCACACCACGATGCAGTAGACGTTAAGTCTCTGGGGAAACACGACTTGATCATCAATTTCCTGAGAGGCGCCATGAGGTTGAATCCTCCTCGGCCACACCTCATCCCCTCTTGGGACCTCTCCTTGGTCCTGATGGCCTTACAGAGAGTACCCTTTGAGCCCTTGCAGTCATTAGAGATTAAAATCCTGTCTCTTAAGACAGCGCTCCTTACTGCACTCACATCCATTAAGCGGGTGGGGGACCTGCAGGCATTTTCGATCGACGAAGCAGGCCTGGAATTTGGCCGGCTAACTCTCACGTCATCCTGAACTTGCAACCACTGCTCCCGGAGGAGGCAGACCCAGTCCTTGCATTGCTGTGTCCTGTTTGCGCCTTGCGTTTGTACCGTACGCATGGACCGTACGCAGAGCTTCAGAACCTCACAAAAGCTCTTTGCCTGCTATGGAGGACAGCAGAAGGGAAAGGCTGTCTCCAAACAGAGGTTGGCCCACTGGATAATGGACGCCATTGTCTTAGCATACCAATCCCAAGACGAGCCATGCCCCCTGGGAGTGAGAGCTCACTCAACATGGAGTGTTGCTTCTTCCTGGCCGTTGCTGGAGGATAACTACAATCCAGATACAAAACTATACATAATAAAATGGCTCTCTAATAAAACCAGCTGTAAACAAGACAGAATGTTCAAGTTACTATCAGAAAGTGTATCCCAGAGTAAGCCTGTTGGTCAAGTGAAAGAAAGAAAAGTTAAAGGAAATCGTTCAAATATTACTGTTAAAACCTTTTTCAATTAGATGCCCTTGTCCTATAAAACTGTATTGGAAATGCATGTGGAGAGAGAATTCCTGAAGAGTTAATGCATTTGTTCAAGGAGGTAGATGGCTTTATGGAATTTTTGGTTCACGTTCAATACCCACGTATTTCAGAGCGTCGGCTTGACTGTATCTGTAGTCAAAGAACAGTTCGGAGTGGAGCCAGTGTCTTCCAATGTATTGTCTACAAAAAGGTGATATGGGGAGGGGTGGCTCTGGGTTGCGCTTGCTGCACCATTCCCCTCTGACGCTTATTTTGCTCCTCAGTTCCCCAGCTGGTGAATCCTTAAGGAGTTCCTCCAACATCCTCGGCAGTCAGATGCGGTGGAGGCATCTGACGCTAGGTATTGTACTTGCGTGTATGCCCGGTTGGTTAGTCCCTGTATTAGACTAGATGCCCATATGTTGTGATTTTCCTCTTTAGGTGATCCCATATGTGTATTCTTCCACGGTACAGCTTCCCTGTTGTACGGCTCCACCCCTGAACAAGGCAGGATCTACCACAGATATCTTCCATACGTTGCACTGCTCTGACGGTCAGTCCATATGTATAACTCCATATGATGTCCTTCATAGGGTTCATTTCCAGTTGGAGTAGGCCTACTTTCCCAGTGTTATCCAATAGTCTCACTGTTCAGGGTGAATGGAAGATCAGGGCTACCAGCTGGCTTGCTCAGGGCGCTGGAAGGGGCAGCAGTTGTGGCGTCTTCCATAGGGATCAAAATTCGTCAGTCATTGACGTTAATGTTGAATGCGACTGGCTGATAGGGAATGTCTAGGTTACGAGTGTAAACCCCGTTCCCTGAAGGAGGGAACAGAGACATTAACGCCCATCACCACAACTCCTCTACCTTCGCAGGCGGCCGGGACCCCGTCTCGGCTCCTCAGTGGAAAAACTTAATGTGAGTATTTGCACGCTGCCTTATATACCCAGGAGCGGGGAGCGGCTTGTAATGCAAATTTCACTAGCCAATGTGCATTGGCTTGTTCTGTTACCACTTGAAGGTGATGGGCCAATGGATCCCAATTCGTCAATGGCTGCTGAAAATTCAACTTTGCCATCACAGGAATAAATTAGATTTTAGAATATATTAAAACAGATTTTTTTTTTTTACTTAAAGGAGCTGTATGTAAGAAATTTATTTCAATTAATCATAAAATGGCCCTGATATGTCACTAGACATTAAGAAATCATGTACATTTCAAAAACGTATATCACTGACAACAGTTGTCCGGCCAGCATATTGTCATTTAAAAAGTGCAGTTGCAGCCCTCAACTGATGTTGATGTTGTCATGTTGTGTTTTGGTCTGATGCTCCACCCTCCACCTATCTACCAATCACGAAGTCAGTAGTGTTGCAGCATCCGGGTTGCCAGCTCTGCTCTAGTTACCACAGCTGCAGCTCGTCACGTTCCTGCGGGATCCTGCAGCCTATCTGGCAACCTTGAGTCAGGGAGGAGGGGGAGGGGATACACGGCTCTACAGTAATTTGAAAGTGATTGCAGTACCAGTTTTGGCCACAATCTTACATACAGCTCCTTTAAGTTTTAAGTTTTACTTTTAAACTGTAATAATATTTTGCTGTATTACTGTTTTCACTGTATTTTTGATTAAATAATTAAATGCAGTCTTGGTGAGCATAAGAGACTTCTTTGAAAAAACATTATAAAAAGTGAATTAATCCAAAATTTGATGATGACATTTTTAGTTGACCTGTCTCTTTAAATGTTGGAAAAGTGGAAAATATAAGATAGAAAGTCTTGCCAGAGCACAGCACAACATTCAGACACAATAACATAGGAACATGCCACCCTGCAACGACAAACCCATTAGCTTCTTTCATCAGTAATTTATCTCCCTTATTTACATCTTTTCCCTCTTTATGGGATTGGATCTGGATCAAAGGTGCTGGTTTATGAGGCAACCTTTGTGTGAGGAGTAAAGGCCCAATATTCAGTTTATCCACCAATCCATCCATCCATCCATCCATCCATCCATCCATCCATCCATCTTCTTCCGCTTATCCAGAGCCGGGTCGCGGGGGCAGCAGTCTCAGCAGAGATGCCCAGACTTCCCTCTCCCTAGACACTTCCTCCAGCCCTTCCGGGGGGACACCGAGGCATTCCCAGGCCAGCCGGGAGACAAAGTCCCTCCAGCGTGTCCTAGGTCTTCCCTGGGGTCTCCTCCCGGTGGGACGCGCCCGGAACACCTTCCCGGGAAGGTGTCCGGAGGCATCCGGAGCAAATGCCCGAGCCACCTCAGCTGGCCCCTCTCCATGTGGAGGAGCAGCGGATCTACTCTGAGCTCCTCCCGAGTGACCGAGCTTCTTACCCTATCTCTAAGGAATCGCCCAGCCACCCTGCGGAGAAAGCTCATTTCAGCCGCCTGTATCCGGGATCTTGTCCTTTCGGTCATGATCCAAAGCTCATTACCATAGGTGAGAGTAGGAATGTAGATTGACCGGTGCACCGGTACTTTCTTCACCACGACAGACCGGTACATCGACCGCATTACTGCAGAAGCTGCACCGATCCGTCTGTCAATCTCCCGTTCCATCCTTCCCTCACTCGTGAACAAGACCCCAAGATACTTGAACTCCTCCACTTGAGGCAGGAACTCTCCACCAACCTGAAGTGGGCAAGCCACCCAGTTCATTCAGTTTAATTTCTTATAGACAGATAAATCCATTCTTCATTTAAACCTTCCAATAGAATAAGGTTATTTACATGAATTATATGGCAGTATTGAAGTGTAAAAAGATTTTGTCCAAAAAGGTCAAGAGCAGATTTTATCCAATTACTCATCTGCAATGGAGCAAACAGCTTTGAAATAAATGTATTATATTATAGTTAATGCCAGTATTGTTATTTGGAATTATGTGCTGATTTGGATATAAGATATTCCTACTTGATTCCTGACTTCCAGCCATTAAAGTGCTCCATTGCCCGACATTTGAAAGATGACCCAAATTAAACAGCAAAATGGTTAGAGCACTGTTTGTTTTGCAAGTGTTCCACTAAGCCTCCTGCTGAGGTGGGAGCACATTTTAAAGTCACAGTTAAGACCCAAACATCAAATCTCGAGTCATTCTCAAGTCAAAGTACACACAAACCAAGCAAGTCAAGTCACAGAACTAAATTACAGAAACATGTATAGTTTATATTTGCCACAACCTACTTATTTATTTTCCCTCACTGGTTACCTATTAACCCTTTCGCACGTACGATCACACTGGTGTGACCAGTCTAGGCTGGTCCCTGGAGCGTACGGTCACACCGGTGTGATTAGATCGGTCAGTGCATCACGTGTGATTTCAACCGCATAATGTTTATTTTAGCTTTCAAACATTTAAATTCACATAAGTACTAAAAAAGCAATAAATTTAGAGTTTGTACAATACACACTGATGTCTGGAAGCGGCAATATTAATTAGTTCCATTATAATTGTTTTATAAAGACATGTTTTATTCATATCAGATACACATTGTATACATAACTTTAAAGTTTACTCTTTCTTCTCCCAGTTCACCGGCCACTTTCATGTATTTCGGGAGAAGTGGATGAATTCACATGTTGCAAATCCAACAGATCCGATTCTCTGAAATGAGGCACAAACTAACATGGCGGCGCCCATCGCTAACTAACGCGATCATTATAAAGGTGCTTAAACAACAATACACATCTACTTGCACATTTTTGACAATCGGAATATCAGATTTTTCATGCTATACCTAACAAATCTGTGAATATTTTGAATAAAAAATAAAATAAAAGCCGATCATTAGTCATTCAGAGCTATTGTGGCTGCGGTGACACGTTACCATGGAAACAATAAAGTGATACATTCTAAATAACGGTCGCCTTAATAAACTCATGCTTGGGTGTCAGCCAGAATATTTTAAACTTACTTGTGAAAGGGTTGAGTTCCATATCGATTACAAAGTATTGCTACTGGGCTGGCCTATAAGGCCCTAAATGGTTTACCTCCTGTGTATTTAACCAATCTTCTATAGCCCTACAATCCGTCACGCTCTTTAAGGTCACAAAACTCTGGACTTTTGGTTGTACCTAGAATATCTAAGTCAACTAAAGGAGGGAGAGCGTTTTCACATAGGCTCCTAAACTCTGTAACAGCCTTCCTGATAATGTTCGGGTCTCAGACTAGCTGTCCCAGTTTAAATCTAGATAAAGACACGTCTTTTTTAGCCAAGCATTCACTAATGCATGTCATAACCATGTACTCTAGTTATATCAGATCAAATGCACAAGATTATCTTTGCTTAAAGTTATGAACAGCAGCTACGCTAATTATTTTCCATTTGCTTGTCTATTTTATCTTGGGATGTCCATCCCGAGTTAACTAGAGAGTATGTCAGCTCCAGTTTGGATCCAGCCTCTTACGAAGACTTTAGATGACCCAACACCTGTGAAGAGATGACTCCAACTCCTGTGAGGACTTCAGAAGATGCAAACTCTGAATCAACATGCACCAACGGTAAATATTCCATATATTGTAATAATTTTTCACAACTTGTAATAATTGCTTCAATGAGCTCATTGTTTCTGCCGTAAATTAATACATTATCAGATAACTGCATGATTTGTATATGTACATTTTTGAAATACATTACTTGGGCACAGTCACCTCTGATAACAGAACTAGAGAACACTCTAAATTGTGATGTAGACACATGCATTTTCTGTAAAGCTGCTTTGAAACGATATGTATTGTGAAAAGCGCTATACAAATATGAATTGAACAAATTATGAACTTTCGTACATTTATAATAATAATGAATATTTATTTACAATATAATAAAATAATAATTTAATAATACTTATTTATAATTATTATAATTCTTAATTTTTATAAAAATCAACTGTTTTGATCAAGAAGTCAGAGAGTTTGATATTTTTGTTTTTGTTCAAATAAACCTGCTGCACATAGATTCTGCTGCTTTATTTTCATCCTTTGCTGCAACCGTGTGTCCTCCCCCTTTTAATTGATTTCCAGCTGACAGCTTACTTTTTTTCTAAGAAAATTATGTTTTCATACAAATCAAATTGTATGAGTCATATGAAATGTTATGTTTTCTCATGAGATCGGGATTGTTTTAATGATATTTAAAGGAAACACAGTGGTCCCTTGAGTACGGAGTAGCTTTCTAATAAACATTGCGCACATTGGATAAGCATCTGCTAAATGCATACATGTAAATGTACTGAGGTTTGTTTGTTACCACGCATTAATGCAAGACCAAAGATTCATGCTTATGTTTTAAAGTGTAAATTGCAGGTTAATTTTTCACGAAGATAATGCAATGTGCTTACTAAACATAAAGATGAGAACCGCCCACAATTGTTTTTTATGTTTTTTTTTATACTAAAATGCTGCATATAATATGAAAGTTGGTACGTTTTACAGTGGTTTTAAGCACCCTTCCACTAGGCTGGGCGTGACGTCATAAAAGGGACTCCAAGCTTTTACTGTCTATGCCTGGTCTATGCTCCAAGCCTAGAGTTACCGTCAGTCTAAACGGCAAGTAGGCTAGCAGTTATATTGGAGACCTAGCTAGCAAAAATGGTTAACTATTGTGTTTGTGCCGGATGTACGAATACATCAAAAACGGGGGAGAGGCTCCACAAGTTCCCCAAGGACAAATGACTGATTCGTGCCTGTAAGTGTTAGCATACCCGAGGTAATGCACGGGTATGCAAGCCCGACCCTACCCGAGCACGTTATGTCCGAGCCCAGCCCGGCCCGACACATTAACTGTAATTATGAGCATTTTTTAATACATGGGTCATTATTATAACTGACGTTCTCAACTACTTTCTATGTTACTTTCTCCCGCCCGCAACATTTATGTTTTGTCACGCTTCCACCCGCAAAAAGACTTTTTTTCATACCTCCAAATACTTTCAAGTTAGCCTACGTGTCGCCACCATACACATCAGCATAAATGCTCCTGATAAATTATTTGTTATTAAAGCATTAACACACAAACCACACTGTTACAACATAAAAACAAGCAGCCTAACTTACAGTCATGCATGGTTTGGCATGACTGCGCGCAAAGTGCGCTTCAATAATAATTCCTAAAAAGCTGACATCAGTTCATCGCGATCTCACATCTCTGTTATTATCAATGAATCTTTCATAATATCTACACTTTGTTATAATTCGAGGATTTGCCAGCATACAGAATTCATCACTGAACAAAAAGTCAGTTTTGAGCGGTGAGGGAAGTCTCGTAAATGCTTCTGATTGGCCATTGCGTTCCTAGAAATCAACACATACTGTATGTCTGTGATTGGCTACATCGCTCAACGCTGCAAACATGATATAAATAGAAACTCTGGCCTGTAAATCGTTTCTATTTTGTTTTAGTTGTTCTTGTTGCTTTTCTGCAACAGATGAATAAAAATGTATTAGTTTTTATGTTTTATTCATAGATATTTATAGTTTGCGGGAGTACCGCAAATCGTTTTATTCTCCCTCAACCCGAACACACAGAGTGAGTGCATTACCGCCCGCGCTCCCTCTTATGACGTCATCACCCAGTTACTGTAAAAAACATGCTACCTTTGAAACCCCAATAAATGTTATTTTAACGCATTTTAAGACAGAAAATATATTTTAAATATATACATATTGAGCGCTTTAATTTACACATTTATTGGTTGTTGTAATGAATGGCTGGCAAGCTTTAGGACCCAAATGCAAACTTTAATAAAACACTCAAACACAAAACACAGGGGAAGGCGAGGCATGAGGGCTTAAATACACAAGACTAACGACAAGACAAGGGACACCTGTGAACAATAATCAGACGATTAACTAATGACAAGACACATGGCAGGATCACATGACAAACGGAATCACATGACAAGACAAGAACCAGGAACAAGAAACAAGAAACAAAACCCAAACCGTGACAGTTGTGGTGGTTAACCTGCAATTTACACTTTAATGGATTGAATATTTGGTGCAATTCTAAGCTCTTCTGCAACAGCAACACAAATGGCTCCACAAGACCCATTTAAAAGAGGAAATTATTTTACATATGCATTTCTTTCACCATTAATATGATGGGTCCATCTTTGCACTATAGGGTTAAACCAAAGAAACTACATAGAATCTGGTCACAATATGTAGAATGATTGAAACTTCTGACAAAATGTGGTAATTCTGAGGTATTATTACACGGTCTGTGTCATATTCCTGTAACATATCTAAGGCTAAAAGTCTTAGTAGTTTAATGGGGGATGCCATAAAATTATTTAAGTACACGCTTCATTCTCTTCCACTCGCATTTTAAGTCGAAAGTTTAACACAACCACAGCTTGTTCTAAATGGATAGTAGTACCACTGTGATAAGTGCCCTGTGGCATTATGGATCACTGAGTGCTGAATAAAAGCAGTGGGATGGCTCTATTCAGTGCAAATTGCATTACTGTGGAGGTTTGAGTTCTGCTGGGAACAATGCTGACTGTGTACACGTGTTAAAAGTAGTAAGCAAGAGATAACGTCCACATTTAGAAGAAAATTATGAAGACATGATATTCACAGATAATTATTTCTTTCAGAGTGTAATAATAAGGAATAATTCACCCAAAAATGAAAACGCTGTCATTTACTCACTGTCATGTCATTCCAAACCAGTATGGCTTTCTTCTATGGAACATGAGTTAATGTAAATTGATTTGCTCAGATCAGTTAGTCTTGGATCAATATGATAAAATAGAGAAATCTGATTTCAGACTTTTGGTGAGATTACTCATCTTTCTTATAAGTTTGTGTCTGTCTCAGTGACAAAGGTTAGCATGTGCATCACACTAACTGAGTAAAAATGGTCAGTATTCATTCCGCTGAAATTAATTTTTCTCATTCCTCCATGGCTTGTAATGTGAGAGTTCACAGTCTTCTTGACCTGCAGCACAGATGAAATCAAACATGGCTGAACACCATTCATACATTGACTCCAAAGGGAGTGCAGATAGACTGAAACGACAGGCTGAAACTTAAATTATTCAAAGACTTACGTCATATGTACACTACAAGCATGCAACAAAATTAGATTGCTCCAAATATAGTCAAATTGAATATTGAAAGAGTATGGCAATGTATACTTTGTTGATGATTAAAAGGGGCCTTTACTGTTGTAATGTTTAGTTCACTGAAGGCAAGCAGAGTTTAGTGCAGTTTATTTAAATAAATGTGAATAAATACAAATAAACAGAACTAGACAATTACTTAGACATAAACTTGATCATAAACCATGAACAAAGAAACTCATTAACAGCAGATTACTTTTTTGCATGCTTTTAAGGTTTTTTTCTCCATTCTGTCATCTGATGAAGTTTTGGTTCCTTGCCACTGTTGCTTTAGGTTTTGGCTTGCTTAGTTGGGGACATTCATAATTCAACAATATTATTGATCTGCCTTACTTAAGGTGGACGTTGACGCAATTTTCTTCTAGAAACAAACTTTGTTGTATTATTTTCATGTTATCACTGTGAAGCTGCTTTGATAAAATCTGTATTGTAAAAAGCGCTATATAAATAAAGGTGACTTGACTTGACTTGACTTTAAAATAGCTTGAATATAACTCTACACCTTTGCTTCTTTTAGTATATGCGGAACCATGAATATGCAAATCAGCCCCACTTCCACTCAATCACACAAGCTCAGAATACCTGATCCACTCGCTCAGCTTTACTGTAGTATAAATACTGGTTTAATTCAGCTATACACCCACCTAAAGGATTATTAGGAACACCACACTAATACTGTTTGACCCCCTTTCGCCTTCAGAACTGCCTTAATTCTACGTGGCATTGATTCAACAAGGTGCTGAAAGCATTCTTTAGAAATGTTGGCCCATATTGATAGGATAGCATCTTGCTCCCGTTCCAGCACATCCCAAAGATGCTCTATTGGGTTGAGATCTGGTGACTGTGGGGGCCATTTTAGTACAGTGAACTCATTGTCATGTTCAAGAAACCAATTTGAAATGATTCGAGCTTTGTGACATGGTGCATTATCCTGCTGGAAGTAGCCATCAGAGGATGGGTACATGGTGGCCATAAAGGGATGGACATGGTCAGAAACAATGCTCAGGTAGGCCGTGGCATTTAAACGATGCCCAATTGTCACTAAGGGGCCTAAAGTGTGCCAAGAAAACATCCCCCACACCATTACACCACCACCACCAGCCTGCACAGTGGTAACAAGGCATGATGGATCCATGTTCTCATTCTGTTTACGCCAAATTCTGACTCTACCATCTGAATGTCTCAACAGAAATCGAGACTCATCATACCAGGCAACATTTTTCCAGTCTTCAACTGTCGAATTTTGGTGAGCTCTTGCAAATTGTAGCCTCTTTTTCCTATTTGTAGTGGAGATGAGTGGTACCCGGTGGGGTCTTCTGCTGTTGTAGCCCATCCGCCTCAAGGTGGTGCGTGTTGTGGCTTCACAAATGCTTTGCTGCATACCTCGGTTGTAACGAGTGGTTATTTCAGTCAAAGTTGCTCTTCTATCAGCTTGAATCAGTCGGCCCATTTTCCTCTGACCTCTAGCATCAACAAGGCATTTTCGCCCACAGGACTGCCGCATACTGGATGTTTTTCCCTTTTCACACCATTCTTTGTAAACCCTAGAAATGGTTGTGCGTGAAAATCCCAGTAACTGAGCAGATTGTGAAATACTCAGACCGGCCCGTCTGGCACCAACAACCATGCCATGCTCAAAATTGCTTAAATCACCTTTCTTTCCCATTCTGACATTCAGTTTGGAGTTCAGGAGATTGTCTTCACCAGGACCACACCCCTAAATGCATTGAAGCAACTGCCATGTGATTGGTTGATTAGATAATTGCATTAATGAGAAATTGAACAGGTGTTCCTAATAATCCTTTAGGTGAGTGTATATGTTTGAACCATAAACTGATTCTAAAGAAGAAGAGGAAGAGTTAATTATACAGGCTCGTCTACAAGTCGATGTATCAGAATGGTAATGGGTTTTATGTAAAGCTCTCTACAACGTCAAATAATAACGGTAATTAATATGATTAGCCTTTTGCTTGACTACGTTATCAAACAGCTAATAATGTGTTGCTAATGTTACACAAACCATGTTCCCGTTCGCCATCTCAGAGTCAGACAGCTGCCTTCTAAAAATCAACATCATTTGAAATTCTGGTAACACTTTACAAGGTTCATTTCTTAACATTAGTTAATGTATTAACTTTAACCATGAACTAACAATGAGCATACATTTGTTACAGTATTTATTCATCTTTGTTAATGTTAGTTTATAAATATACAGCTGTTCATTGTTTGTTCATGTTAGTTCACAGTGCATTAACTAATGTTAACAAATACAACCTTTGATTTTAATAAAGTATTAGTAAATGTTGAAATTAATATTAACTAAGATTAATACATGCTGAAGAAGTATTGTTCATTCTTAGTTCATGTTAACTAAGGTAATTAACTAATGAACCTTATTGTAAAGTGTTACCGAAATGCTTTGAACAACTTCAGTGAACGATGCTTTGAAGAACGTCAGTGGAGAAAGGCATATAGTTCATCACAACATCGTAATATACATCTTATACATCACGCTATATTGCTAAATGTATACACCAGATTTTTCATATCCCTTGTACACTGTTCGATTTGTGCACACCCTGTATGGAGCGGGTCAAATTGACCCTAATTGGATTCAATACAATTCCTCAAAAATCACACTATGAAAAACAACAAAGATTTAGATACAAACTGTAAACTTTTAATATCAACATTTGTCAAACATTACAAAACAATATATCTGAAAATATGATTCATGAAAATGAATTTTTAACCATTTTTAAAAAAAGGTTTTATTTTGACATTTTTGAAAATAAACAGTATACTGACTTTTTTGCATATATTCTAAGTTCTATTTATTTATTTTTTACATTTTATGCTTTGAACATCATAACTGAACAATTAAATTTAGATATATAATGAAAATGTTTAATTTTCCTAAGTTAACTTTCCCTAGAGTTAATTAATTAATTAATAATTCCCTAGAGTTAGCTAAGACCTAGTTCCCTATAGTTTCCCTAGTTTCATTCATTTTCTGTATCTTCAACAACATTTTCCTCAATCTCCGAAGCATCCTCTAACTCTGAAACATCTTCATCTGTATCAGTATCACAGTCAAAAACCTGTGAAATTACTTCTTTTACTGTCAATCTTTGGGAGCTATTTTTTTCTGCCTTCTATGTTGAAGTCTCGTGCCACACTAAGCAAATTTGTGGGAAAGCTCATTTTGTTTGTATATGTCAAAACACATCAGCATGTTGAAACTTTGCATGCATGTTCATCATGATAAATGAGAAAAAGTCACAAAATATCAAGAAAAAAAACAAATGTTAACCAGTATTTCCAATAACTAGAAAATGTAAACGGGTCAAATTGACCCGCAACATATCAACAGAAAAATCTACCGGTATAACCTGGCTTCTCTTGAGACTCCCCTGCTTTGCAGCATAGTTAATGCTAACGTTTGCAGTGGGTGTGCCCTCATACTGCTCATATGTGACCTCCTTTCCATAGATGGAAATGTGCTAAATAAAAATTTCCCCCCCCAAATTTTTTCCCTTCTGTATAGTTTATTAAAATTTACCGGTTATCTTTCCCGCAAATGGTTTCGCCGACAGTTAATGATATGCTAAAGCCCGCCGGCACGTTGACGTGATTGGTTACAAGGTTTGTGATGTAGGCCTAGAAACACCAGCACCAGCGGAACACCAGCAATTTCAAACAGCGTTTTTGAGACTGTCTTTTATTTCACTGCAGTTGCATTATAAAAGAAAAGAAAATAAGCAATGGTGTTGACATGAATTTGCGCATGCTTTGTCTTAAAGCACATTAAAAACACCACATAAACATTTAAACAATATTAAAAACTTGATTTTCACCACAGGGGGTCTTTAACAAAACTAGACAAGAGACAATAGAAACATGAGGGATATATTTACACAAATAACTAATGAAAACAAAAATATTGCCATTTTATT
Source organism: Rhinichthys klamathensis goyatoka (assembly GCF_029890125.1). Lineage (NCBI taxonomy): Eukaryota > Metazoa > Chordata > Actinopteri > Cypriniformes > Leuciscidae > Rhinichthys > Rhinichthys klamathensis. Next base: position 332,809 of record NW_026606757.1, read on the forward strand.
ATATATGTCCATAAATATATGCTCGATCAGTTTTAGTAACATAATTTTCTCATGTAATTTGTTTATACTGTTGTTTATACATATCTGTGTGTGTGTGTGCAAATTGTAGGATTAAATCTATATTTTTACTTTAAAAATATATATTTCATCGAAGCATGCTATTTATAACATATACTCAACGCATTCTCATCCCAAAGCGTAATATTTTGACTCTTTTGCCAAAGCGTCTATATCCAACGCATATGGCACCCTTTAGCGTCAATATAACACGCTTCGGTTTTGGGTAGGTTTAGGTCTGGGGTAGTGTTAGGGTTAGACCACTAGGAGGCGCCATATATCTGCGTCTCATATGACGCTAAAGGGTGCCATGTGCGTTGGATATAGACGCTTTGGCAAAAGAGTCAGTATATTACGCCTTGGGATGAGAACGGGCTCATATACTATATGTATAAATACATTTTTTTGATATATTATTCTAAAAAAAAGTATGCAGTAAGTTCAGTAGCATCCCATCTGAACATGGTGTACACATGCATGCTACTGTGAGCCACTGCAACTCTGTTTCTTAGGGAAGGTTGTGGGGCCTGGCAGACTTTATGCATTTCTCACGAGGGAGGGGCAGCCTGAACGGGCAACTCTGGTGCCTGGCCCTCCCACCCACCTCTCCCACTTTCACGAGAAAGCTAAGAACTGAACGTACACAGGATTTAGGGGGGGTTATATAAATGAAATAAGAATTTAAGATGACACATTTTAAGAGAGAAATGTAAAAATGGCCATCTGGCCCCATGAAACATGAAAACTGGCAACAGAAAGACGGAAGCACAGAGCACAGACACCAGTGAACTGACTAGCTGTGGTCATTATCGCGTGCTACACAAGCAGAGGCGGTCAAACTCCAACGGCTGTGGTGTGTGATTCATCCCTCTCATAAAATATTTAAGCATCCGTGCTCTTTTTTATTTTCTTCCAAGAAAACCATCCAGTATAAATAACTTTAAAGCAATCCCTTTTTGAAACCTAAAAGTATTTTTTTTAGACATTTAGGCAGTTTAATAGAACAGGAAAGGGGGCAAAACAGTTTTGGTTGGGGCATGGTGGAGTTTTCACAGGCCTAACATTAATGTTTGCCAAAAAAAATAAAATAATCTGGACTCAAGAAATCGAAATAGTTTGATTTTAAGTTTTCTGGCTTTTTATCGTCTTCTGTTAGTTTTAAGGGCCACATATACTAGTTGTAAATAAACGTCCCACCTTCCTGTTTCAATTCAAATTTAGAAATACATCAAAGGAAAGAAAACTGTTGTGTGTGTATATATATATATATATATATATATATATATATATATATATGCATTTGGATTAGACTTGTATATCTGATATGCTGAGCATAAAGGCCCTTGCACACTGAGCCTGAAAATTTCGTATGCGTTTTTTCGGTGGCTCTGAATTGTCAAAACACCATTCAAACACCATTCAAACTGCTTGCTACGGATGCGAAAAACGCTGAAAATCGAGCCCGATTCAATTTTTTTTAAGACGGACGAAAGTTTCGGAGGTAGTGTACAAGTGTGATTGGCATAACGTGAGGTTGTATTTATTTTTTAACGTGCAAAAATTTCGGACGCGAATTTCGGACTCAGTGTGCAAGGGCCTTAACTCTTATGTCAAACCGTCTGAAATGAAAGGGGCCCATCATAAACAGTTTTATATTTCTCACACTGCCATCTCTATTATATTGTGTCAGCCTATGAGCCAGTTAAAACAGCATATAGTTGGGACACTTAACCCACTTAAAAATGTATGGTTGTCATTGGATTGCAAAACAAAATATCAAACCAAAAGGCATGCATTTTAATGAAAGATATAGCACACGTTAAACATTTCACAAAAGGAGGATTGTTTTGGATACTTCTGTTTGGCATGTTAGAGGATCATGTTCAGAATTAATGTAATGTAGCCTAGCATGTGGTTACTCTGTTGCTGGACAGCTGAGTCATTCATCTAATAAAAAACATGAATGATTAAATGAATGATTTGTAATGGCAAAAATTGGCTCAGAAAAATGAAATTCCGAGAAAAGTTAAAACATTTAGATAACACTTTGTTTAATAATGAATATATTTATTTTTATATATTTACATATCTATAATATAGCCATAAAAAAGTATTTGGACACTATATGTATTTTTTTTTAAGTGTGACTTAGTGTCCAAATACTTTTTGGGCCACTGCAGATTATGATGTCAATTATAATTACACTGTAAAGTAGAATTACAATTTAAAATGTGCTTCTATTTGAAAAAAAGAAAACGAATGCTGTTTCTCAAACAGATGATTCCAGGAGGCATTTTGTGGCTTCTCGTGAAACGCTTCCTGATTGGCTGTTTGAGACACACCCACTCTTCTTCTGCCCTCTCCATTTCTGAATGAGCTATGACCTACTAACACTGTTCAAAGGGCACATTCACAGCGCTGCAGGAACAGAACACAGAAAAAATACACCCGATCACTCAAACACAAACAACAGTCTTATCAAATGTCTCTTTATTTCATTTTCTCAGTGCAGAACTGACTGGTGCATTTACCTCAATATCTGAGTGTTATATAAGAGTACATCGGGAAAGCGGTTGGTTTATATTGTGACTTGGTGATGTGTGCATGTGCATGTGAGATTGAATAACTATCTAAAACATATCCTCAGTTACTCCATTATTAAAGTTACACAGAGGCAGAGTCTTACATACAGGGCTGTGTTTATGTAACCGGAAAAAACTTTTCAATTATCATCTTGCATTTTAATACCCTATACAGTGTAAAAATGTCTGAAAAAACTCTTGGAAGTACAATCCAATAATGAGTCAAGACCATAGTCTTAATGCATTCTAATAGGAATTTTTAGAGTGCACTGTACTACCTTTAGAGAAAATGTCTAAAAAGTCTTCAGTCAGTAAGTAAGAAAGTACTTATTATTATACTTTTTATTATATTATACTTAGTATTTATTTATTAAATATATAAATAAACAAACAAACAAACAAACACCCATACATCATCAGGAGGCATTATGACATGAATGTTGCCATAAGTATTCATTCCTTTTGATTGTGAATGCTGTTGACATTTATGTTATGTCACACACTCTGTTTACCCATCATCTAATTTTTAAGTTGTATGGTGATTGAGTTTTTGTCTGTTAATCTCACATTGGCTTCCTCTTCACCCTGAAGTAAATAACATCTGCTACCACAGATTTCTGACACTATATTAATATTTATGAATATACTCCAAAAGGCGAATAAAAAAGCACTCAAAACCGGATCCAGCAAATGGATTTTACTCTGACTGGAAAAAGAGCTTGCAAATCAACCAGTCTGCTGTCTTACATTTTAAAGCAGTAGAGCACATCAAGTGATAATGCAAGAACAGAACTATGAAGTCTGCTACATCTAAGTAAAAATGTTTTTACTTTTAATTGAAAATAAATATGAATACAAAGTGTCATTGTCGTATTCATTTTAGCATGACAAGAGGCTTTTTATTTTTTTATTTCATGTCATTGTTTTCCTACTGTCTATGTCTAAATCCTCACACCAATGAAAGGTATTACTGTGCAACTTCAACTGCTCTCCTGTCTTTTACAGAACAAGACAGCTTGTTTTTGACTGTCTGCACATTACATCTGCTACAGAGCCCTATGCATACTAAGTAGCCCATCAGGTTGGAGCGGAGCCCTGTCTGTTATGGTTGGAGATAGAACTCTTCAGATTGGTAGCACAGAGCGTGTGTGGGCGTGCTTTTGAGAAGCAAAACAAGGTCGCTTGGGAACATTTGGTACGCTTCATGTTCTTGTCAACGAGGGGTACTACAGCGTGTTGAGTCATCATACAAAGAAAATACTGTCCGTAATGGAGACATCTTAAGTGCAGAAGCAGCGAAATTGGGAAAGTAAGGATTGCATGAAAGATCAAATGCATTCATGAACATCCAATGTGCATAATGCTTGACAGCATTGTAGCATCCACAACTTGTGTATAGTCCATCTTATGTTATGACATGTTTATGAAACAGTACAAAGGTCATCAGTACAAAGTTTTTATTATCCACTATTTTTTTGAGGGGAATATATACTGTATCTCACAAAAGTGAGTACACCCCTCACATTTTATCAAACATTTTAGTATATCTACTCAAGGGACAATTGGATATATTTTAGAGTAGTAGCTTGTATAGCAGTATATATTTACTGTCCTCTGAAAATAACTCAACACACAGCAAAATAGCTGGCAACAAAAATTGAGTACACCCTAAGTGAGAATAGCTGTACGTCGTTTAATCATGTCCTATTCATCATTTTAATGTTTTTGTCTGCTTGACAGGACCATACAAATTGTATCGTATATTAAAGCAGTTCAAATTTGTGCTTTGAGTACAATTCTCTCATACTCACCACTGGATGTTCAACATGGCACCACATGGCAAATAACTCTCTAAGGATTTAAGAATTTGAATTGTTGCTCTCCACAAAGATGGCTTAGGCTGTAAGAAGATTGGTAACACCCTGAAACTGAGTTAAAGTACAGGCCAGGGTCATACAGAGGTTTTCCAAGACGGGTTCCACTGGGAACAGGCCTCGCAAGGGTCAATCAAAGAAGTTGAGTCCTCGTGCTGTGCGTCAGGTGCAGAAGCTGGCTTAAAAAAACAGACGCATGAGTGCGGGCAGCATTGCTTTAGATGTTGCAGAAGTGGAAGGTCAGCTTGTCCGTGCTCAGACCATACGCCGCACACTACAAAAAGTCGGCTTGCATGGCCGCCGTCCCAGAAGGAAGCCCCTTCTGAAGCTGGCTCAAAAGAAAGCCTGCAGACAGTTTGCTGAGGGCAACCTGTCCAAGAGCATGAATTACTGGAACCATGTCCTGTGGTCTGATGAGACTAAGATAAACTTGTTTGGCTCAGATGCTGTCCAGAATTTGTGGCAACGCCCTGGTGAGGACTACCAAGAAAATTGTGTCTTGCCTAACAGTCAAGCATGGTGGTGGTAGAATCATGGTCTGGGGCTGCATGAGTGCTGCTGGTACTGGGGAGCTGCGCTTCATTGTGGAAAACATGGATTCCAACACGTACTGTAACATTCTGAAGCAGAACATGATCCGCTCCCTTCAGAAACTGGGCTGAACGGCATGATAACGACCCCAAACACACCGCCAAGATGACAAATGCCTTGCTGAGGAAGCTGAAGGTGAAGGTGATGGAGTAGCCAAGTATTTCTCCAGACCTGAAATCTATTGAGCACCTGTGGTGATCCTCAAGTGGAAGGTGGAGAAGTGTCATGTGTCTAACATCCAGCAGCTCCGTGATGTCATTATGGAGGAGTGGAAGAGGATCCCAGCAACAACCTGTGCAGCTCTGGTGAACTCCATGCCCAGGAGGATTAAGGCAATGCTAGATAACACTGGTGTTCACACAAAATATTGACACTTTGGACACAGTTTTGACATGTTCACTTAGGGTGTACTCACTTTTGTTGCCAGCTATTTTGACAATAATGGTTGTATGCTGAGTTATTTTCAGAGGACAGTAAATATATAACCTGACTCCGCCAGATGGATTTGCTCCGCATATCCATCTGGAAACCTTCCGTTGAAGTAGTTTTGGTAAGGGGCGAAAATACTGGTTAGCTGATTGGCCTATGTTGGTGATAGACGGGCCAAATCAACCAATCAGATCAACGAAGCATATGACGTACTAACAGAGAGTATCTTTTCCTCTGAGAAAAGCCTCCAGAGCAGTGTTTTGCTCTTCTTTCAGTGAAGAAATACTCTGTAATTCCGATAAAACTTGCTCGATAGCCACGCTGATGCTAGTTTCATCCGCTGAAGCTGACATGTTCTTTAGACTGAACTGACGCGCTTCTCGTTGCGTCACACCTCAACCCGCCTCAAAGCCAACGCTGATTGGACGTTCGTTTAGTGAACTGCTCCCAAATTTTCTTTAACGGAAAGTATCCAGACTGATCTGCGAGTGAAACCTTGAAAGCTCGCGAGATCAGGATGGTCTCACGAGGCTAGTAAATATATACTGCTATACAAGCAGCACAATGACTAATCTAAAATATATCCAAGTTTCATTTCTATAGTATTGTCCCTTGAGAATATATACTAAAATTTTTGCTGAAATGTGAGGGGTGCACTCACTTTTGTGAGATACTGTATACTAAAATATTGTTGACTCATAATTATTAAAGCACTGTGATCTTATTGCTCATTTTAGCTTATTTTAGTTGTGTATTTCAACAGTCGTTCGGTTTCTGTCAACTTGTTTAGGATATCTCTAAAAAAAATGCGGAACAAAGCTGTTCCCTGGTGTAGATCCACTGCATAAAACATTGGCCTTGAAACTTGCCCCAGATTGTGTAATTCAGTGTTTATTTTTATCCCTGAAAACACTAGTCAAGTTTCTTTCTGAAATAGACATAAAGAATACAAAAATCCTCTTTGGAATAAGGTTAAACTTAACAGCATTAGAAATACTAGCTAACTCCTTACTGAATACTGTATAGTATACGTACACTATATAAAAATAGTAAGTGAAACAGTAGGCCTATACATTATGCCATTACAGTAATATTAACATTAATTACAAATGTTTAAAATAGTAGCCTGCCACAGATATGGTCATGGTCCATATGGTCATGACCTCAAATAGGTCATGAGCATGTGTACACAAAATTTGAAAACTTTGTTTACAGTATACATAATATATGCTGCAGAAATAGTAAGAGTTTGTGTTCTATTTTGTGTGTTACACCAGTATTATCTGTGCTTCAAAATTTCTATGGAATTCTATACAATTTTTATACATGAAGTCTGTTTATGCATTACAGCACAGTTTTCTGGAAAGCTGTAGAACATTTCCTTTCTTGTGTCCAGGATACAAGTTTCAGGTAGAACATCAAAGTGGTTGCAGAAATGCAAAAATCACCCAATGCTTGAGATAATAACTTGTTTTGTATTAACGTCAAACTGAAATTTGGCATAATTTTGCACTGATCAAACAATAAATTTTACTAAAATTTGGTCATAACACCAACGAACCAGCCAAATTTCACAAAAAAAGAGATTTATGTGAATCCACTGAGGTTCAACATCTGTTTTCCTAATAAACACACAATGTTACTTTTAACTCTCTCTCTCTCGCCCCTCCACATGGTCACTCTCTTCCCATGCTACTTCAACTCTTCTCTGACCTGGGACTAGTTCTGCCAAAGAGGCAAAATGGTTTCACCAGAAATCCCCTGCCATATGTCTGAAGATTTATATAAATCAATTTTTGTTTCAGCTATGAACAACATGAAAAGCGTAATTCTTGCATGACCAAATTATCTGGAGACTATACTGTTACTGTATGGTAACAATTGCCTCATTTATTTCTATTTTTGGTGCTCATATAGATATTTTAAGTGAAACAACCAAGACAAAGTTGCTTAAATCATAACTGAAAACTCATTGAAGTCTTCTGAGCTATGAAAAAGGAACCTTTGAGCAGTAAAGGTTTCCTCTCGACAAACATATGACAGCAAAGTCTTGGCAATGCAATGAAAGTCCCTCCATCACATGAGTGATGTAAATCAAAACTCTTGACTTTTACTGATCTAATTAGAAGTTCCAGACCCTGCCTGTTCTCTCCAGTCCCATGACCAGCCCAGAGAAAATCATTTACATTTGACAAAGCATTTTTTTGTGAATAAAAACAAAGTTTGCAAAACAATTTTTTTGCCAATACTGGTGCATCTCCGTGTCCACACAGAATCTGCGGCAGAAGATTTCTGCATAATTTTAACATTGATCATTTATTCCTTAAATGCGATAATTTTGTGATTGTTTAAAAAAATTGTTGCCCAATTTAATTATGCTTCCAACTGCCAATACAAGTACTCTCAGCTCTATTTATCATGTTAACCTTGTTAAAACACATTCACCTCTGGATTGAAGTGTTTACTCTAACATCATCTCAACTTCCCTTTCGAAGTGGAACTCGATGCTGCATCCTTGAGTTGATACTATGAGAATGGTTTGCGTGAGACGGTGTCTGAGGCATGTGTGATACACACCAATTTTGATTGGCTACCACAGTCAGATGACATCACAGGTGCACCGACAGGGTATAAAAGCCACGCCACGAATAGACTTAAATGAGACTGGTCAGCGGAAAAAGAGGAATCTGGTATGGCATCCTGACTGAAGGCACTGAATGCCGGGTTACATCACTGCTGGTGGGCAAAGCATGCATGGTGACTGGCCAGGCTGTTGGCACGTTGCACACCATAGAGGTGTTGCAAGTGTACCAGGCCAACTTATTAAAGGACTCATATCTAAATGAGGGTGTATCTCTAGCAACGCATTCTCATCCTTTGGCGTCATATAGGTGACGCCATATGGCATTTCGTCGAAATCTTACGCACATGGCATCCTTTAGCGTCAATATAACACGCACTGTTATGGGTAGGTTTAGGTCTGGGGTCGGGTTACGGTTATGACGCTTTGGGATCTGTGTCTCATATTCACGCTAAACGATGCCATGTGCGTTGGAATTAGACGCGCGTCACCTGTATGACGCCTTGGGTTCTGCGTCTCATATTGATGCTAAAGGATGCCATGTGCGTAAGATTTCGACGAAATGTACAAAGCGTCACATGTATGACGCCAAAGGATGAGAACGGGCTGTCTCTAGATGCAGTCCACAGACCTTGCCCTCCGTGGCACCAAGCAGGTGGCTCCTGTCATCGGCCACTCTCTTGCTGCAATGGTTGCCACAGAGTGGCATCTGTGGTTAAACCTTTCAGGACTCAAGGAAAAGGAAAAAAAAATACTTCTTGACACCCTGGTCTCGTCTTCCATGCTTTTTGGTAGCTACCGTCTTTGAGACTATTTTCCAAAAGTTCAGGAAGACGAAGGTTAAATATGAGGCATTTGAGCAAAAAATCCCCTGACGTGGTCAGGGTCCTTCAACCTCCTCCTCTGGCCCTGTAGCTGACTCTGGCAGGAGACAGAATCAGAAGGTGAGTGTGGCTGCCCGTGCTTCACCTCAGAGGAGTCGGGGCTCAAAATGGCAACCTTGCAGGAAGCCAAAAAGGGATATCATGAAAAGTCATTGGGACCAAGACACAGCAGAAGTCGAAGCTCTAAGAACCTTTTTCGGATCCCCCCTTCTTGATGCATTGAACTTGCCCCCATCTGTCACCCCTGCCGGTACTTTGAGTACTATGGTGGCTTAATGTTGAGTTGGGGTGGAAAGAATGGGCATTTCCACTAAGAACATCCCACTTTCTTATTTGGCCTCTCTGACTCAACAGAAGTGGAAGCAATGCACTCCCTTTTATAATTATATAAATTGGCTGTTATAGAAGAGGAGAGTGGGCAATACCACCACTCGCGTCCAGAAGTGGTAGCCATGTGCTCCCTCTGTAGAAGTATATGAACGGTAGTAGGAGGTGATATGCATAGGTAGTAGCGAAATGCATTTCTGCATTCACATTTGAGGCTGATGTAGATGAAGAAAGTAGACAACACCACCACTCGTATTCAATTTCCTCATCTGTCGCCCCCTCAGTATTGGCAGTCCAGAGGTGGTAGCAATATGCTCCCTCTGTAGAAGTATATGAATGGTGGAGAGGAGAAGAGTGGGTAATACCGCCGCTCACTTCCCACTTCCTCATGTTTTGCCTTCTCTGGTACTTGGAGTACTAGGAAGATACACTTCCTATGGAATCACATTTAAATTGATTCATGGAAAGTATAGAAACAAAATTAGTGTACTTCCCTTATGAGGGAAGGGGCTGGATGCAGACTAGGAAAAAATGGCATGACAGTAGTAGCGCCCCACTCTTCAATCTGTCGCCCCCTCTGGCATGATACTGAGGTTGCAAGTGTGCTTCCCCATGTGGTCGCCTGTGAATCAACTGTACAGAAGGGAAGATTGGGCTTGACTGCCGCTGGCGTCTTTTTCCCTTTTCTTTTGCCCTTCCAACATAGCCCTGGAGGTTATGGCGTGGGCATAGTGAAGGAACTATGTTAACACATTTACCTACCAGTTCACAAGGGTAGGTCAGAGTATTAAGGTAGACATTGTCGCCATTGCAACCCACTCTCTGTCTTCTCTGCCAGTGCTTGGCCAGAGGTATTGTTGTAACTGTAGGAGTGGGGTTTTCCTTAGGTAGAGTGGGTAGTTGATAGAGCAGGGCTCTCTCTTGAGGCTTCTTCCAGTCCTTAGGTCGGGATGCTAGAATTTTTTTACATTGCTCAGTGGGTATTAACGTACCTATAGTGTCAACTCAAGGACACAGCATTGAAAGGGAGCGTTTAGGTTACGGGAACTTTGTTACATACGTAACCTAGACGTTTCTCTTCTCTTTGAAAATGTGGTATAAATTGGTATAAATGTAATTCTTATATATTATAATATAATATATTATAATAAAACACAGTATCTTTATATAATACACATATATTTTTTATTTGATAAAATATAATAAAAAGTGCTCATTTGCCATGTGGACTGTATTGGCAACTTCATAGATAAATATGGCATGATGTTTTTTTAAGCGTTTTTAATTCAGTTTTTTTATTTATTATTAAGTTCAGCTTTTCCATCTACAGAGGATCCAAAATATATATGGACACTTATGTCAGACTTTTAAGAAGATGAATATAACTTTTTTGTGTTAAAATTTTGAGGCTTTAGAGTTAGACTGTATTATATGTGATTTCCTTAGAGGCTTTGAGCCCATATAAGAGAGTGGTAAACATCCCAGAGTCAAAGTATTAATAGCGGTTGATGTAAATATATGTACATAACATGGACATACCAAGGAGAGATCTTTACATAAGCGGTGTACTGAAATGTTTGCTGTCCTTGGCATTGCTCCATGCTTCTGAATCAAAGAGACCCTGTCTTAGGCATGTCATTGCATGTAAATAAAAAATATGATGCTGCCCAAGTTACCAGGCCTTGATGTAATTTAATCTTCTTTTTTCAGAGAATTGAAAACAGCTGCGCAGGACAGATTTTAAATATTCTATGAATGCAAAACTCAACATAACCTCCACAGATCTCTTCTCGCAAGAGCAATAGGCTACTGTATAAACACACAGGGAAGACTAAAGGTGATGATACACAGGGCAACTCTTTGAGCAATGTTGCTGGGCACTTTCCCATTGAAAATGGGCAATACATTTCTATCTGGATAATTTAGATTGGTCGTGGGCCCTGTGTCTCATCTGGTTGCCCGTTGACGGCAACATTGCCCGGCAACATTGCTCAAAAAGTTGTGCTGTGTATCATCACCTTTAGACTGATTGGTTATATACACTGACCAGTATAATACAGATGGCCTCATACAACTCAAGGCAACTTGATGACAAAATTCACACAGGAGTGTCCAGTCCTGCTCCTGGAGGGCCACTTTCCTGCAGAGTTTAGCTCCAACACAACTGCCTGAAGGTTTTTGGTGTGTTTTATTAGGTCTAGAGCTAAAGTTTTGTTGTAATGCTGTAATTAGTAATTACAAGATTCATTTTGATGTTGATATTGTTGCCATAGAAACGCATAATTCCGTGTCCGTGGATGTGGACAGCTCAGAGAACGCCACGTGTTGTCATCTCGTATGGCATAATGTGAATGCAGTATACAATTTGCTGGATAGTGGCCATATTTAAATAAATTATAATAAAATGTTATGCATCACATTGCAAGACACGTCACACTGGAACATCCTTTATGTTTTTCATCGTAAATTTTAGGGAAATTTTTATTTTTTAAAAATTACTGTGAATGTACATGTGCCGTCACTTTAAATATCCAATTAAATATTTCACTGTTAATTATGTGGTAATTCATACTTTTTAATTCTAAAACGCATATTTTGAATTACTATTTCTAATTATGACTATAATTATTATTTTCTTGAGTTACTTCTATTACTATATTCCTTGAGTTGCTGGTCTTGTGTCTTACCACACACTGCAAAACAGTTCAACGCAAAACATTAAAATTTTATAGCCATACTGTTATTTATGTTCTTTCCATGCCCATGTGCATATGCTATATCATTATGTGGGTCATTATACGAAAATGTGCCATTTTGTGTCCCTCAGAAAAAAAAGCTCTGTAAATCTTAATAAACCATAAAACAAGTAAAATATTTTATAATTTAGTTTCCATAATATGTCTCATAATATAAGAATAAATTAATTTCTGTTTCTTTTGTTTTTAAAAGATTTTAATCACATTATAGTGCAAAGCATCTTGCAGAAATGTTGAAAATGGCCTGTCCCTCAGTATGATTTTTCTACTTCTACTTGCTATCAAGGCCAAAAAAGTCAAACTATTATAAAAAAACACATACTTATATAAAGCCTTAAGTGTCAGTTCATTAGTTATGAATGGATTTTATTCTCAACATGTGTCAAATTTAGGAAAAAAACACAATTTTGTCGGGTACCTAGGTTCGCGTCAACCCTGTTACTTTTTATGAAAACACCTCTTTAAAGATAATGGACTATTCCAAAAGTTGCATCAGTTCCAGGAAATGACATCATCTGCCTTTCATGAAGTTGATGGTAGAAGACAAGTAAGTGTTCTCTTCTTTTAATGATTTTTTTTAGTTCATGCAATGTCTGAAAGATGGGGACACGCTCATTGTGTCAGCCCTGTTACCAGAAAAGCATATGTTAAAACGTTATTTGTACATATTTAAAAATGTACATATATAACAACATTTAAGCCTCTCATTAAGGCACATAATGTAGTGTTATTACCTATACCTCATGGCTAGTAATGGCCGCCAATAACATTTTTCGTCAACCCTGTTACCGTCAACCCTGTTACCATTCCAGGGTAACAGGGTTGACGAAAGTATATGCTTTGTGTGTCTTACCCATGTTGTATACCCAAGACGGGTTAAATCAAGGGCAACTGGACTTGGTACTTCCATATTTGAAGATATTTTGCCTCTCATCCAAGGGGTTTCTTCAGTTCTAAATGACTGATGGGGAGTGCCAGGTATTTGAACCTCTGTGGGGTTGTCACCCCTGAGCCAACCCTTCTTGGATAACTATGACCTGGATGACTGAGAATTTTCACAGATGTACTTTTCTTACTAATAGTATTTACATAATATACATGTTTTTACAGTTTTCATCCCTAAAAATCATGTTTTTTATTTATTCTACTGATAGGTAGGCTAAAATGTGTTGAGGTTACTGATCTACGTATACTGATACACACAAGTGCATTGGGTTTTATAAATGTGCTTTATAAACCAAAAGTCATTATTATTTTTATTATGAGAAGTCAATAAATGAACAAGGTTGCTGTTAAAGTGTTTTATGTATTTGATTTGATTTTGTTAGGATGCCTCTTTCTGCAGCTGAGAAACCAACGCTATCTGACGACCAATTCGTACGAATTTGTACGAGTGATTAAAAGGTGGCTAATTCGTAAGAATTCATACAACCTCATGTGATGGGTAGGTTTAGGGGCGGGGTCGGGGGTAGGTCATTCATACGAATTTGGCAACTCGTAAAATATTTGTACGATTTAGCAAAAATCGTACTAATTCGTACGAGTGAGGTCGTACGCATTGTTACGAATTAGCCACCTCGTAAAATTTGTACGAATTGCCGTGAGATCGGGTTGGAGAAACAGCGCAGATACAGACAACGTAGAGATGCTGATCCTGAGAGACAAGAAGCATATTTAGGAAAAGGGAGGGCAAAATGGAGAAAGGACTGAGACACAGGGAAAAAGCGGCCCGAATAGATATTTCTGGCCAGCCCGTGAGGACTGCATCTGGCGGTGAAATTTTAAGAATGATTCCTGCTCCTCTTAATGTGACAGCACGGCACGTAGAAATATTGAAAGACATCTGGTCAAAACTTGTTGGGTAGGCAGACAGGAATGTTAAATTAAGTGATTATTAGTGGCTTTTGTTTATTCTGTTAAGGCCAAACATCTTCAACAGTTAGATTTTCCTTTACCGAGTCCTTTTTCTCCGGTCCTAAGCGCCAGTACTTAAAACGTTGTTGTGGACGTAGTTGAGGACTAACGACTGTCTGCTGGGCGGGAATGGTTAAAGGGTTAGTTCACCCCAAAATGAAAATTCTGTCAGTAATTACTCACCCTCATGTTGTTCCAACCCCGTAAGACTCTGTGGGCCTTGAGTCAGTTCACGTAGTGTAACTGCGCAGCGCTTCTGGTTGAACGTCACAGGCATCACACACATGACCAGCGTCGGCCAATAGTGAGCCTGCATGTGACGTACAGTAGCACAGAAGTGCTGCGCTGTTACACTACGTGAACTCACTCGAGGCCCACAGAGAAGGAAATTAATACTTAAATAAATTCATTATTTTTGTTTGTTTTTTTACGCACAAAAAGTATTCTCGTCGCTTGATAAACTTAAGATTGAGCCACTGCAGTCACTTGGACTATTTTAACGATGTCTTTAATAACTTTTCTGGGCCTGCAAGTTTCGATCCCTTAGAAGCATGGAGGAGTGATCCAGCTCTCAGATTTAATCAAAATATCTTAATTTGTGTTCCGAAGATGAACGAAAGTCTTACGGGTCTGGAACAACATGAGGGTGAGTAATTACTGACAGAATTTACATTTTGGGGTGAACTATCCTTTTAACAAAATAAATCGCTGCATCACCACTCACCCTCAGGATAGAAGCAGGAAATGACCACTATGAAATGTGTCTAATCTTTAAACCCAATTTCTCTAGACATAAGATTTTTAACCAGTTTACTTCCTCTATTTTACAACACACTCACCAAATGCCTACATAATCATTATATGATCTGCATTTTGTTTTTTTTATACTTTTTTTATAGTGGCCTTTAGTAAGTGATCGTTAGTGGTTTTTGCTTATTCTGTTAGGGCCAAACATGTTCAATTGATCATTTAATTGCAATGTAATTTTAATGTTTTAATAAAACAATTGGTTGACATAATTGCATAATTTTTATGCTAAAATATCTCAATAGATCTGTCTCCAAAATATGCTGATTAGTCATGTTGAATTAAAGGTTTATGAATGTCCAATTAAGACTCCATTACACCCATAACTGTAACTCAAACAAGCAGTAGAACCAATACGGTAACTCTTGTCAACCCTGTTAGTGATGTGTCAACCCTGTTACTTGTATAATATTCTAATATCATTTAAAAAATGAAAATAAAAATGTAATCAACTAATTGTATATGTTTAGTAAGAGAGGCTAAAACTCAAAGTTGAATTGAGGTGTTTTATTTTTGTTTCCATACATTTTTCTTAAAACAGAAGATGCTGGGAGAGTGTCATTTGCAAATGAACGTATTCATCCACTAAAAAATATAAAATTTTCAATATTCTCAATTCACAAACACTCTTAATGTAACAAGGGGGGGTTATCTTTCACGGTATATCAGATTTGTTCTATTTATGTATTTAAAACCTTTTCAAAAAGTAATTATTATGTCGGTAACAGGGTTGACCAAACACACACATTTACGTTGGTTATATGAAAAAAGTAAAAAAAATAAGATAGCCTGAGATGGCACGACATATTTTCCTGAGAGGTAAGGATCTACTTCATCCAAAAAGGGGCTTAAAGATTTTCAAAACAGTACTTTGAAAATCAAACATTAAAAGTGGGAAAGTGGGCACGTTTTCGGATAATGACCCATGTACGTAAAGTGATCTCTAAGAACTCATCCTGTAGAATTGAAGCAGAGGTCATGTGTTGATTCCTGAGAGTCATAGATACAAAACTGGGGTCCTGCCTAGAATAATAAGGAATTTCCATTTCTTCACCATAACCCACTGGACCTCACTAGTGGGGACTCTGCATAATATTTTTATTTAATAATGAAAACATGTGTCAGAAAGCAGGGTGGGCTGAAGAAGAACTTCAATACCTTTACCAGTCTGCTTAGTGTATAAAAATGTTGCACAACAACTTTAAAATTATGTTCATAAGAATGTTCCGAGTTCAAAACTCTGACTTGACTTCTGTGACATGATGTTGAAAAGAAAATTATTTTGTTCCATCTTTGAATTTATAAAAGCATACACAAATCATTTGTAAAGGTTTAGGAAAACATTGCAGTGAGATTGAAAGCAGAAAATGAACATGGTTCATAATTAAATAAAAATACATTCCCAGCATAATTTCAGCACTAGACATTCATTTTCAAGGACTGCATGATATGTTTTAATAATTAGTGATTTAGAAACATGTAAAGTTGAAGTTTATTGTCTTTGCATATTATTGTACTTTATTCATAAGCAGTAGAGCATGGTGCTAGCAATGCCAAGCTTACACATTCAATCGCCAGGGAAAGCATAAAATGGATAAAATCATCTGCAAAATGCATAAATGTAAATGTATTTTAGAGCAGAAACCATTTGTTTAAGGGCATGTGTACAATTTTCTATCAATTTCTCACTTATAAAGAAAATCAGGTTAGTATTCAAAATAGTATAAATTAAATTATTACGGACATTTTAATGCTTGTTTTATAACAATGTTAAAATGTTTTTATTAAACATTAGCATTATATTTTTGTAGATTCTTTATAGGAACCTTTAGATTTTTTTTTTAAACCCAGACTAACAGCAAAAAATAATGTTTGCGAAACATTATCCACAACCCAGTGGATTTCACACACATGGAGTCTTTAGATGGATAAAGCAGAGGATAATGTAAAGGAGAGGTTAGAGGAGAATTAACACAGCTCATCTCCTCACCTGTAAACCTGATTCCACTCACTGACCCCACTCTCCACAGACGTGTACACAGATGGTCAACTGATGCTAAAGACCACACACAAATCCTGAGCTGGAGGAGGAAGATGTAAACTTCAGTTGAATGCTTTGGCACAGAATATAAGAGTGAAATGTTTATGATAACTCAGCCTTGAAGTTTCTGACATAAAATGTCTATTTAAGAATGGTGGTGTGAGAGAAGCAGCCCATGGTGATAAAAAAAAGTATGATTTCATCCAGACATATCCAGCCAAATCCAGCCAACTGCAAAGAGGAAATAGTTTGACTTTAGACAGTTACATTGTTTGCACACTATAGCAGCCAAGCATTTGGACATAGTACTCCATACTGACTCACTGACTCACAAATTGAAGAATGGGATTAATGAAGTAACACATTTTTTTTTAACAAATCAAAATTATCCTCTGTTTGAGCTATGCGCACTCAGGACATTCTCTCAACCAACTTGAGGAACATTCTTGGTTGCTTTTAGGGAAAATGGTAACACTTTATTTTGATGGCCCCCTTTAAACATTCTGTTGACTATAAGTAACTTTGCAACTACATGTCAACTAACTCTCATTAGAGTTAGTAGACTGTCTGCTTAAGATCTGCCAACTCTTTATTGTGATGGTCCGTCAACAGACATTCAACTGACTATAAATAACTTTTCAACTACATGTCAACTTATTCTAACCCTAACCCTACTAGTCTACTAATACTCTAATAACACTCCAATGACAGTTAGTAGACATGTAGTATAACGTTACTTATAGTCAACAGAATGTGTTAAAAGGACCATCAAAATAAAGCGATGGACTATAAAAACTATTAAAATTCCATGTATGCTGGACACTTGTTGGTTGATTGTTTTTCACTATCTGGTCTAGCATTACCGTTCAAAAGTTTGGGGTCGGTAAGATTTTTCAATGTTTTTGAAAGAAGTATATTATTCTCAACAAGGCTGCATTTATTTGATCAAGAATACAAAAAAATATATATATATATATATATATATATATATTGTAGTATTATTGCAATTTAAATAACCGTTTTCTATTTCAAAATGTTACCAAAGGTATATCTCTATAAAATGGAGCCCTATAAAATAGCCCTATAAATAGCTTAAACCGATTTGGCTTATCGCAATTATGAAATCCCAAAGGCTGTGATTATTTTTTATGCACAGCTTGTCAGTGACGTATGGCTCTGTGATCAGTTTGCTGCTCCATCTGAAAGCACTGTAAGTTTGAATCACTTATAACATGCATTTGAAAAAGTAAAAAGCGTTGAACATCTTTCCAAACTTGAGAAGCATTTATGAACCTCTTGTTCAACAAAAGTCAACATTTAATAACATGTTTTTACTCCAAACTCACTTCATAATGACAGTTGAGCATCCTTCTGTGAGAAGATGTGGCTTCTTACACAGAATAAGGCAGTCGTGTGTTTATTAGTCATGTTTAATCAATCAGAGCGTTTCGATCTTCTGTTTATTCAGCTATAGCGATAGTATGATGCCCAGGGATTTCCTGGGGTGCCTCCATCCTATGACCCGGAAACCAATCGAGCTCAGCCATCTTGAAGGACATCTCTATTCTCTAATTGCACCGCGAGGAGGCGAGGATCGAGGAGTGAGGAGGCTTCCAGAGGAGCTATGAGCGAGGATACACAGGTGTACCCTTTGCGGAAGAGTTTTATCGACTAAACATGACGCACGCATCAATTCTCCTCCCCCTTCACATCTGTCACAATCATTTGAATTTATACTTTACTTTTGTAGTTTACATAAACCACACAACTCACATATTTCAACAAGGTATCTTGCTTTATTATTATTTATTATTAATTTCTTAAATAAACAAACTTTAACAACATAAGGGCAGATCCTTTGAGCACTGCTGATGACGCAGTGAAGTGACGTTCGAGTGATCAAGTATTCCAATGTATAAAAAAGCTTTCATTCAATTCCTCCGTCCTCATTTTTTTTCCTTGCAGCCTTCCCCCGCGTCCTACAGGGGGTGAAGCTGAGACGCGAGGAAAGGAAGCGAGGAAAGGAAACGAGGATGCACAAATAAGAAATGAGAAGCACCCCTGGTATGGCGTGTGTTGTCTACTTCTGCGGGTCATATTTGGGGTTTCTGCATGAGAGCGCCCTCTGGCTTTCAGATGGAGCAGCATTTACTACTGATCACAGAGTTGTGCTGCACTGACAAGCTGCACATAAAGTAATTGCAGCCTTTGCCAAATCACGTGCAGTTTTATTTTGATTAATCCTGCAGCCCTATCAGACAACAGGGCATTGTAAGAGATGCACACCAAGTTTCGTGTAATTTTGTCAATAGGGGGCACTACAACTTAAAAATAAAACATTCCGTAACTTATGATCCATGAAGTTGAAAATTTGTATGCATCTTTGGTAGACGTTCTAACATATCCTCTAATATGACTCAGATACTTAGAAAAGTGGTGCTATAATTTACATTTTAGCCAATAACTCCACAACCGTGTGTCAAATTCAGAATCAAATTCTTATTTCTTCTGAATTCTTGCTTTAAGCCCCAACAGTAGCAAATATTTTTTTTGTGATTAACTAAACATTTATATCTGCCATTTGAGCAATTTGTCAGACTTTCACCAAACTTTGCACACATCAGTTCTAGACCATGGCAAAATGTTATCAAAAGAATTTTGATCTATTTAACTGTTAAGCAGATGTGACCCATTATGCCTATTATGCCTATATATTGTGTGCACAAAGTCTAAACTTTTCAAAACTTATGGGGAACAAGTCATTCTGAGCAAACATGTTTAGTTTCATGAATGTATGATGCTCTGGACGCTAACAGCAATTTAAACGATCAGTGATTTAAACTAAAAATGAAGGCTGTGATATTAATGCTGAACAAAGAATCTTTTAATGTCATCCCTTTAAACGGAAATAGATGCATAGATCTAATTCATTTGCATGTATGTATATATTATATGGTGTACTGACAGTATTGTTTTACATAATTATTGTACACTAATGTCTTTATGCTTATGTTTCTTTGAACTTTTTTAGACCCAAATAAAACACATTTTGTAAGTTGCCTGACATGATTAAAAATACTGCAATGAAGAGAAAATGTTAAGTCTTTTTGACAATAATATTCATTATAAAAAAATCTATAACTCATTCATGAACTCAGTGTGTCAAAACTTTAGACTGGTAGTGTATTGTGAGTATTTGTACTTGTGTTTTAAAGTGCAAGGCTCAGAAGCAATGATATAATTGGTGATATAATCGACAGGTAATCTGAAATGCTGTGAAAGCCCCTTAAGTAGCTCAGCAGCCTTGTCTGTGCCCCTAGACAGGATTTTCGTTATCATCCAGTGGAAAGAACGTTAAGAGTTTAGCTGGTGTGTATAGGATTACTCACTCCCTGTCACCTATGAGCTTCAAAAGGGTTAATGACCAACCCACTATTCTATTTCAGCTAGTTAGGTGGGTGGGGAGAAGGGGCGGGTGGTGGGGATTCTGCTGAACCCTGAGTGAACCCATTGTGCTATGATAGCCATCAGCTTGGGCAAGGGAACATCCAGCAAATGTATTATTAAAAGAGTTTGAGTTGAGTTTTACACAATACGATAGCCATCAGCCCGCCTCCACCTGTGTCTGAACATTATATTCATCGCTGACTGTCTGTTGCTCTCATCGAGTAAAGATTTTTCTTACTCATTTTGGCTAAAGCCGTACTTTTTTATTTCCGCTTTTGGGATGATTCCATATCCAAAACATTTGGTTTCACAAGATACATAGGGCCAAGTCCATCGACTCCCTTGAGTAGGCATCTGGACTGAAATTAAATTCTGTCATGACAACTCTCTGAGTGTTTGGCATGGTAATGGGTATGTTTTTATATTTGTATTGGCGGAATAGATCTGCTACACTGCTGCTGCTGTTATTGCTGCTGCTGCGGTGGAGCAAGTACAGGACTTGCTACTGCCAATACATACATGACATGCTGCTGCTGTACAATATAGCCTACATGAATTACCCGTAGCAGATCTATACAGGTGGTGCTGGGGAAAATGGAGGGTTTCTGAAAGTGCGCTGCACTGCTACAGCAAATGCGAATCAACTATTTGAAGTTTGAGCACACAAGCTCATTGCTACTATTACAACAGGAACCAATCAGCTATGCCCTATAGAGAATGATGTGATTGCAAGCAGGTTGAGTTAAAGCAACACTAAGTAAGATTTTTTTACCTTAAAATAATGTTTCCAAAATCGTTTCAGTGGTTCATCAAGTCGTAACAGGGTGAAAGGCACTTATGCCTCCGCTTTGCGGTCCTATATCTGCTATAACCACGCTATGTAAGATTGCCAGATCGGGTCGAGTTTCTGTAGTTCTAATGAGACATAAGAAAACTACAAATTTGACTTGCTTTACGTCAAGCGTTACAATAGCCATTATTTTGTTTTTCTTCGTTTCTGATACATCATACTTTCATGAAATCATGCAACATACCTTGTCTGTGGACATCGTTCATTCCAAAGCCGGTGCTGAATAAACAACGAGCGTGTGTGCGACAATAGGCTGAATAAGCTAAATTATTTACGACAGCGGTAATGGACAATTCCGCTTCCAACCTGTAGGGCGACCGCAGAGGAAAAGTTGGTGTTGCTTTAAGGACCTATTGACCTGCGCCATCTGTGTCATTACACAACTTTGTATTTACATATAAACCACATTCTCTTCAAAGATGAAGTGTAACATTTCTGTGCTAATAGCCAAACCAAACAGAATTAAAATAGGCAGAGGCTATTTGCGATAAATAGGAATAGATGATATTTACATTAAGTGAAAATAGAAGCATTTTCTTTGTACTAAGTATAAATAGTTGTCAGATGCTATTAGCACTAATTGTAAATAGTGGTAAATTATATTTATACTTAGTGAAAACATAGCAGATTATAGGCAATAAAAATAACATATTCAGTGTATATATGATTATATATATATTATATTCATAATGTTGCCTTATGGGATCTTACTTGTCCCTATCCCTAAAGCTCACCCCTATCCCTACCGCTAACCATACTGAATCTGCTGGAGTGCTTTTTTTATAGGCCTACTTTATTTCCACTTTTCAAATATTTTTTTATTTTTTTATTTAAAATAAAAAATCTCAGAGCTGATATGCGATTGGGAAAGGGGGAGGAATGTTACTGAAAAAAACTAATTTGCGCTTGGGTCAGTCGCGTTATGCCGAGTTCAGACTGCACGATTTTAGCCCCGATTTTGGCTCGCCGACAGGTTTTGAGAAATCGCCGACAAATGCCCGAAATCACAGGCAAATCGGCGCTCGTTCACGCGAGTGACAATCACGCAGTGTGAATGAGCAAAGACGCGATCTGAGAGAATCGCCGACGAGTCGCCGACGCCCGTGAGATATTTGGCATGCTAAATATCTGGACCTGTCGGCGATTCACAATCCTGCTGTGTGAATGTGTTCTGACTGAAAACTACATCGGCGATGACCGACAGCCAACGAGAGAGCAAGATACAGGGAGGAGGAGGAGGAGTTATAGTCCAGAATATCAGTATTTTAATAGATAGGCCTATGTTTACAATTATATCAAACAGAAACAAAAGCACAAACATTTGCATGACCAGCAGCAACAGCAGGACATGTGCAAAATTATTTATTTACCCCACCTCTCTTTGCAAAACACAGTCCTTGCTCCCCTCGTCTTCCCAACCATTTCCTGCATAAACTGTTTATTATTTTTTTCCATTTTCGCTACAAATCAGTGCACAGACAATTTGTAGGCTATCATTTTTAATAACAAATTCAGTGTCGCACGAGAACTCCGGTCTCACGCACGTGTGGTCTTCCGTTATTTCCTATCACTTCTCGCGTTTGTTTGGTTGTGAAACGTAGTTTGCGGACCAGGCAGAAGTTGTCGGCGATTCTTTCTTTTGTAAAGTCATGCAGTGTGAAACCTCCTGTCGCCGATCCATCGTGCAGTGTGAACACAGCAGCAACTGAATGTTACCCCAGATAGTCATGCAGTGTGAAAACAACTGTGACCCGATTATTTTGAAAATCGTGCAGTCTGAACTCGGCATTAAAAGCTAAATACACTATCCTTAGTCTCCACGCCACTGTTCCTGATACACCAGATGGGTTTCTTTATTTTGTCAGGCTTAACTAGACAATGATGGCCAAAGCTAGTTTAAATAGAATTTGCCAACAATGGGCTATTTTTACATTTTCCAAAGAAAATGTTGGTGTTGATTTCATTATGCAAAGATTGCTGGTGACACTAGTGTGTTGCCAGTTGGCTTATTTGTGATTGCTAAGGTCTTCTGAATGAATTTGAGCATGTTTCTATGCAGTTGCTAAGGTCTTCTGGGTGGTTCCTATGACATTGGTGAGTGGTTGCTTACAGGCTCAAAATACTGGTTTCTAGATATGGCACCAGTCCTTCCTTCAATGTAAGTCTGTTACGTGTTTGCCTATTTTATCATCCTTTAGGTGAGAATCACAATCCAGTCACTTTTACGTTTACACTGGCACAAAAAAATCAGACAAAGATCAGAATTTGTTGCACACGTGTAAACCCCAAAATCCACACCAGATCTGATTTTTTTTTCATCTGTTCTGAGCCACTTCCAAACGCAGTTTTCAATCAGCCTGCATTTCCGATATCTGGACATCTGACGTACGTCTAAACATGTATATCCGATTCCCCTTGAAATTCTAAGCCACCACAAGGCGAGGCCGAAACGTTTTTAATGTTGTATTATTAAGCAGACTTTATTGATAAGAGATTGTGCAAACACAGAAACATTCAGGACCACAGAAACTTGTTTTCAACATCAGCACCTTAAATTGCACAAATTAAACAGCTTTGCTACTGAAAGCTACACTACATTTCTCTGCAAAGAGTTTACAACTTTTTATAATTAAATTCAGAGTTTCACTATTACTATATATCTGGATATATCTGTTACAAAAATGGTGCAGGACAATTTACTTGCTTAGGTTTAATACTAAGTATATGCCCTCGTCTTTGCGTTCTCCCATCAGCCCCTTAGCTCTTCCAGAGGTCCCCCCATGCTGTGTGGATCCACTAGGGGCTTTCCAGTCATCAGCTCCGCCTTGGGTCGTGGATCCCTGAGCTCCAGCTCAACCCTCTAAGCCCTGGACTCCACCTCAGCCCATCGACCCATCGGCTCCACCTTGGCTCAATACTCCCTTGGCTTCACCACAGACTGCCTTCCCTGCTCATTCTTCTGGCTCCATCTTGGTCCATTGCCACTCGGGCTTCGCCTCGGACTTTCGAGTCAGCAGCTGCTCTACCCCAGGCCTTCGCCATCACCCTGTCTCTTCGTCTCCGTTTTTGACTCCACATCCACTGTCTCCACCTCAGTCAGTCGTCTCCCTGATTCTGCCCAGACCCTGTACCCAGGCTCCACCATGGCTCATCCCTCCATCGGCTCCTCCGTGGACCTTCAACCTGTCATGGCTTTGGTCATCCTCCTGCCTCTCCTGTCTCCCCCTGGCTCCTCCCACCTTCACATCAACCCTGGTTTCTCTGGTCATCGTATCATTGGTGTCTTCCCCTGCCTGCTCCAGAGCCCCCGCCTTCTCTCCCTTCTCAATATGGACTGTTTTGTAGTGTGAGGACGTACTTTCCAGGGAGAGGGATTAATGTCTTGTTTAATTTTAGTCTTAGTTTTCATCATCTTTGTCATTGACTCAGTTCTAGTTCTTCATTTGTTGCTATAGTCCCTGATTAGTCTTTTGTTAATGTTATGTAATGCTATGTGACTTCTGTTTATTATTATTATTTATTATTAAAGACAATTATTGTTCATTCTTGCATCATTTTTGGATTATCTACACAGCCTACCCATGACAGCTGTAGCCAGAGATAATGGACAATGGAAATTAACCCGTTTATTAAGGGACAGGCACGCTAAATTCTCAGCATAAACTCAAAGCATGTCCAATTTGGAATAGGTCAGTTAATTTGAGGGTTCATATCTCTTGGCGACACTGAGAAACTTGAGTGGTCGGGTGGCATGCAGGCCTCTTCCAGCTGTGCAGCTGGGCTGAAGTGTTGGCCTCTGGGTCACAGTTCACACTGTTTCTCATGAGAGGCCTAAGACCTGGAAAGAATTGGCATGAACTGCAATTTGATACTGTACATAAGTATTTATGAGAAGCCCTTGTAGCGTAACTGGAAGATTGGATCAGTTTTATATTTGGATTATCCATTAACATGATTGATGTTGAATACTACCTAAAATATGTAAGTTATGTATAAAGAATGTAATGGTTGTGGCATAATCAAAACTTCGGATGGTTATTTCTATATAATTATGTGTGTAGTTCATGTCCAAAGTTGCATTTTTTTGTGCAAACAGGAAAAACATGTTCATGCTTGTTTTCATAAGATGATGAATAGAAGGGTTCATTCCTTTCTTATTCTAAAATAAAAATGTAATGATAATCTTCAAAAGTGAACTATTTCAGATAAAACATTTGTACAAGATAAGAGTAACTGGAAGAATATTTAAGCAATGTTTTTGAACTGCCCAGATTAATGTGATTCATGGCTTCCTGTGTGAATGTGCTCCCTTGATTTGTATCTCAGTTAGAGCACGTGGATACAAAGAGCAGTTATTTTATATTAAAAGGCATTCAAGCATACATGTTCAGACAGAAAGTTTACAACGGAATACAAATGCAATTATCTACCGTCGTTGTCTCTGTTATGAAGTTATATTATAATAATATATTAATATACAATCAGTATAATCCAATACAATGTTACAACAGTGATGCAGCCTAGAGTTTGGATAATATCCTTATTGGAAAAAAAATTACTGGAAAAAACGACACCGTTTTTACATTAGTTGAGCTACTGTCACTTAAGAATGTAAGTTAGTTAAGTTAAGTTAGTATCTTTACTTGTAGTTAGTTACTCCCCAAATCTGAATGTGATACATAAGTGTGACTGTAAATATATATATATATATATATATATATATATGATCATGGGTGCAATTTTAATAAAATGTAAATTTGTCCCCTGAACATTTTTTTTTCTTTTTCGGGAAGTGTCTTAACAGAGAGGTTTTCATGGATATTCTATGCATGACCTACATTTTATTCTTATCCAAAATGAGGCGATGAAAGCGTTATGGAGCGCTAAACACTATTGGTATGAAATTCTTGTCATAAAAACACAGAAAACTTGAAGGCCACCCTGTAATTTTTGACAGGTCAAGTGGAAGATAGGAAGAGATAATGAGTGTTACAGGCTAAGGAAAGCACATTTCAACCCTCAAGCTGATTAGAGCACTAACCCATAATTACAGAACATCTGCAGCCTGTGGCTTCTGTCTGCACTGTCCCTCTCTCCACACTAGCTGAGCTTCCAACAGAGGACTTTCAATCGTTCAAGGGTGTGTTCTTATCAAGTCATCTGAGGTCCAAGCTATTTCAAATATACACAAAATGTAAATTTGTCCCCTGAACATTTTTTTTTCTTTTTCGGGAAGTGTCTTAACAGAGAGGTTTTCATGGATATTCTATGCATGACCTACATTTTATTCTTATCCAAAATGAGGCGATGAAAGCGTTATGGAGCGCTAAACACTATTGGTATGAAATTCTTGTCATAAAAACACAGAAAACTTGAAGGCCACCCTGTAATTTTTGACAGGTCAAGTGGAAGATAGGAAGAGATAATGAGTGTTACAGGCTAAGGAAAGCACATTTCAACCCTCAAGCTGATTAGAGCACTAACCCATAATTACAGAACATCTGCAGCCTGTGGCTTCTGTCTGCACTGTCCCTCTCTCCACACTAGCTGAGCTTCCAACAGAGGACTTTCAATCGTTCAAGGGTGTGTTCTTATCAAGTCATCTGAGGTCCAAGCTATTTCAAATATACACATACCAGAGGATTACACAGGCACATGCTTAACGGCCGCGATGCTTGGCCTGACATGTCCAAGCGAGGAAAAATATACAAGAAGTTAGGTTACAGAAACAATAGACACATCTCCACTCTGTGTGCCAGCTCTGGGAAAAGGACATGGTCATTACTTCTAGAATGTTTCAACATTGTAGATGGAATATGGCAGGTGACAGCTGTAATTCCTCGCTGTTAAGCTTAAATGTACTAATAACACCTGCTGTCCTCCGTCACAATGTCTGATGAAAAACTTTTATGTGCGGGAGTCATATGTCTGGACAAGCAAGATGATTTCAGGCTGATATATATTTCATCTTCTTTCTATTTTTGATATCATAAACAACTATGGTTATTGTTTGTGTGTCATGACTTGTACGTAACAATACAAAATACTGTTGGAATAAAAATAATGTTGTGCTGTTTTATATATAAAACATGTTGATTGATTGATTTTGCTGTGTTACAGTATTAATATAGTCAAGTCAAGTCACCTTAATTTATATAATGCTTTTTACAATACAGATTGTTTCAAAGCAGGGTTCCACTTTATTTTGATACTCCACTTTAGACATTCTACTAACTATAAGTAACTTTTCAACAACATGTCAACTAACTCTCATTCAAATGATTTGAGTAGTAGACTGTAGTAGACTGTTAGGTTATGGTTAGGTGTTAGGGTTCGGGTTAGTAGAATAAGTTGACTTGTAGTTGCCAAGTTACTAAAATAAATTGTTATCAGATATTAAGCAGACAGTCTAATACTCTAATGACAGTTAGTTGACATGTAGCTGCAAAGTTACTTATTAGTAGAATGTCTAAAGTGGACTATCGAAATAAAGTGTTACCCAAAGCAGCTTTACAGTGATAACAGGAATATAATGCAACAAAGTTTGTTTCTGCTGTAGAAGAAAATAGTGTCATAGTCCAGCTTAAGTAAGTTCAGTGATGGTTCATTTCTGTTGTAAAAAAGTTATTCATTTAGTTAATTTATCTATAAAGCCGCTCTGGATAAAACAGTGATGTCATTGTCCAGCTCATTTCAGTTCTCATATTACGGAGCCCCTAAAGGAACATGATGGTGGGAAAAATTTGGGATGGGAGAAAAAAATATTTTTCGCCAAATTTTTGCGTTCTCTCCCAAAGATATTTGCATTCTCTTTCAAAATCTGTTGTGAGCTCGGACAAACACTTCCTGCTCGGACAAACACTTCTTGCCAGTGTTTCAGACAGCTCCGTACGTTAACAATGGAGCGGTTCATAGAGTTTGAACTTGGACTCTGTCAGTGCTTAGTTCAAAGAAAGACATGCTGGTTTAAGACATGCTATTTTGGGGCGTTAAATAATAGTGCAAATACCAGTAAATTGACTAGCGCAAACCTTAGTAAATCACCTCGCATGATTCATTAAAATACACTCCTCCCATACACTTTGTGCCTGAAAGGGACACTCTTACAAATGCATAAGGTCAGCCACAAAAATAACCCTGTCCACGCATTTTCAGCACTAATTTTTCACTGTGTGTCTTAAGTAAATGTTTCTGGCCCTATATGTCTGTTAAACATATTTGATGAAAATGCATGTGACTTACGTACACTGGTAAGAACCTTTTACACATAAAAAATTTACCATTACAACCTATATCTCTAATATTGGCCTTTCAGTTTTAGGCACATTACCAACCAGTGTCTTACAAGTACATCTTAGTAAAAAAAAAAAAAATTGGTCAGTGGTCAGCATTTTATTAAGAGAGTTACCTTAATGCACATGAAATTGAGTGATGGTGCTTGACGGTCCCATTAAAAGGGACTGTTCTTTTTATTAACAACACACTACTTCTGTGTCATAATGCTGGAAGGTTAAGCTTTTTTGACCTCAATGGGCCAACAAATCTTCCGTACCCTCCACCTCTGCGTCCTTCATCTGACAATGGCTTATTAGTGTTGAGGGTATCAAAGCTTCTTTCACTAATGGCTCAGGCGGAGGCTGATGAAATGCACAGCTGTGGCCCACGTGTCCAAAAGCCAACCCTCATTCACTTTCTGACACAGATCAACAAATCCACTGTATTACTATAATACACGTCACACTTAACCCCACTTACCAGAGTAAGTGCATTAGCATCTAAACAGTGCATGTCTGTGCTTGTTAGCACATCACCTCTCCTCACTGGCATGCATGGGCTCACGTGTAATAGAAATATACAGTACAGCTCATGTATTCAAAATCCTATGCCTGCTAGATCAAATTAATGAACCATGATGGGTTGTTACCACTCAAACTAACAACAGAATAATTTTTTATCATTAGATTGTCAATAAAGTAGGAAGCTGAAAAGTGAAAAGTGTCTGGGCCTGCTGAATTTTACACATCATGAATGTAAATGTGAATTATTATATGATGGATGAATGCCACACATTCTTTGAAAGGCTATGTAGAGATGAAAACAGACACCAGAGTAAGACATTTACTGACAATAAAAAAAAAAAAAAAAAAAAGATCTCTTGCAATTCTGGTGAGCACGCAATGTTTCTTTTATTTTTATTATTAGATAAGAAATTCTCATTTTATTTTATCAATATATAATTTAATTTCTAATATTGTTTTATCGTCAACTTTATATTTAAACCATATTTATTTGACACAGTCAAACAACTACCCTTCAGGAAGCATAGAAAAGGTTTGGCATTGTAGTGATGGTTTAAAGGAATTATTATTTCTCATTATTTCTCTAATTTCTCTCACATTATTTCTTCTGCGGAATACAAGTAGATATATTTGAAGAATTGGTATGCAGCTCCATAAAAATACCATCATACAACTCATGCGCTACATTCCATGTCTTCTTGATGCCAGTGTTGTTCTTGCACGTGCAGTAAAAAATTAATTGAGCCGCCTTTGAATTCATGACACTCACATTCACATTATTTCTAAATTATTGTGCAGAGTGATCAGAACCATTTTAAATAATTGCAAAAAGCTTCATAGGCCAAATCTGATATCTAGCATGCCAGAGCGAATTGCAGAGGTTAATATTAATGTAAATATTAACTCATTACATTGCATGATTTTGCCAATAAAAGCCTCTAACCTTGCTCACCATTGTTTTCCAGTATTCCATAGAAATATGTGAAAAATAATACAAATACTGAAGCAGCAAACTTTGCGTAACACAAATGTTATGCCTCTGCCAATACTTTTGGCCACAGCTGTACATGTAACACCCATGTTGCAGCAGTAAAAGGACTCATTTAGACACATTGTCTGAAACCTGAACCTTTTGGTCAGGTTGAGACTGTATCCTTGGTTTTCTATAGATCTGTGAATAGCCTTCTGATTTTGTGATATGTGGTAAAATTGCCATTGAAAATTTTTAAATTAAATGTGTCCATAATACTTTGTAGCACAACCATTTAGAGAATTCGCCCCGACTTTCGCCTCTTGATTTTCCATTGAAAGTGTATAGTTAAGGCCATAAAGTGGTATATGGAGGATTAGTACATTTTCCAGCAGACATACTTTGACCCAGGTATTACATATACACATTTTTATGAACTGAGCTCTGAATCTGAGTGACCTCTTTTTGTCCTATCCAGGACAGCAGACCAAATCAGGGCTAATCTGCTCCGAGCAGCGGCAGGAGATATCACTGCCTGGAAAAGCTTGGCTAAGCATTGGATTGGCAGTGCTCACTCTCACCACTTGACATTCTGTGACTCTTATGCACGACATACCAACTGTGGCCAGCGCATGTTGGGATTGGCTTTACATAACAGTCCTTGGGCTGATTTTCTGTCCCCTAAACAGACCAGAGCGCAAAGAATAACAGAGGTATTGAAAAAGACAACAAGTGGTTGCAAATGGACAAAAGCAGCATTGTTTTTATACACACAGGTCCATGGTTATTATATCACACAGTCACTGTAAGAGGAATGTTGGATTGGCTCTGTATTCCTTGTCATTCTGGAAAAATAATATTTGGGTAACAATCAGCTAAAGTTAGATTTGTTATGGAGAGTTACATGATATATAAGTTTATAACAAGTCAATGACAACTTGAAATGGTGGTTTTTGATAATATGTGCATGGAAAATGAGCATGCTTAGAAATGTATGCTTTCATGTGTGGATTACTATATAATATGTACAGAATGTTGTGTTATAGTACAATGAATTTCATAACTTATAAGAAAGGCAACTCTGTTAATTTGTCAGCCATCTTGGTTACACCTCTACATTCTTGTCATTTACCGCTTAATGTTTTTTATGCACATTTGAAGTCCACTTATGGTCAAATGGAATGCACCTACAGTAATGAATGTGTACTATCTTTAATAAAACGTAAGTGCCATTTTATTTAATTAATATTACATTATCTTCAAATACATAAAAAAAAAAAAAAACATTTTAAGTTTTGAAGTAGGCCTACACTACAAGTGCACGTTCAATTCAATACAATTAAGTGCACTTGTTTTTCTGAAGGGAACATGGATATAACATGTCCGGATTGCATTACTACACACATATGTTATCTGTTATGTTATATGACATGCTTTTTTGACCGTGGTAAAGTACTTTGGACTCAGCGATTGTATCAAATCAACAATAATACCTGAACACTGTGGTATCATACATTTTGATTCCTTGTGTTGGTCTCCCTACACTCTTGAACGCCAATATAATTATATAATGCATCATGGGATCAGTACAGTCTTGTTCTGTACCTTTGTCTCTTTGTCTGACTTCAGGTACTTTGACCTCATTAATTGCGCTATATTTATTCATAACACAAAATGAGTAGACAAAGAAAGCCAGAACTTATGACCTTGATTTAAAACTAAAGTCTTTGTAAATAATGACTAATCATTTATTCAGTCAATCCTGTTAAAATAAGTCTATCTCTGGAGTCTGTGGTGAGGGAACTCTCTCATGTCATCTTCCTCTCCTCTGATCCTGCTTTAGCTCTCGTGTGGCCAGACCTTCAGACTGATAGCAGAAGATCTGGACTCCATAGCAGCTTTCATTGGCTTAGGACCGCCCAGAGGCCATCTGACTGACATGTAAAGCATCAAATCACAGTTCGTTTTGTTCCACGTCATGTTAGGGGCGTGAAAAAGTAACGTTGATGT
This sequence comes from Rhinichthys klamathensis goyatoka, assembly GCF_029890125.1. NCBI lineage: Eukaryota > Metazoa > Chordata > Actinopteri > Cypriniformes > Leuciscidae > Rhinichthys > Rhinichthys klamathensis. The sequence goes on from NW_026606757.1 coordinate 364,728, forward strand.
CCCTACATTAACAGACTGTTGTGTAAAACTCTTGGACGTATTTTTAAGATCTAAGTATATGCCACGAACTTAATATATTTCACATACTTTTTAAAATCCAGTGTTTAACTGATCCTGTTAAGCGCTTTTTGTCACAGTTGAAAACACTACAGCTTGCTTCCTCCATAAGGGGGTTTTGGCGTCACGGCATCTTTGTTTCCAGGTGGACCGTCAAAAAAACGCAAGACGCACGTCTCCCGGAAATCCTGAAGAATTCAACCAATCAGATGATGACTTTGAAACTCCTGATGTGTTTCCAATTGTGTGCGCCATATGCATCAGACGTTCAGCCAATGTAGGAGTGACGTCTGAGGGTGAGACTATAGCCTTAATCACGTCTTTTACAGTGACCTTAATATCACACTGGGTGACTCCTCTGTCATGGTCATGTAATTGCATCTGCAGAATGCTGCCCTGATCTGTGGTAAGCCTAAATCCTCATCAGTCTGCCTATATATACTTGCTGTGGGCACACATTGGATGCTTGGCGCTTCTCTAGGCTAAAGGTCTTGGCCTAGTGTCTGAGAGGATATTTCCACTCCTTCCTTTCCTGAGCCTTCCTTCTACCGTTACTTCATATTGTGCATCTTGTTGAGGAGAGATGTGCTTTCTTTCTTTCTTTCTTTCTTTCTTTCTTTCTTTCTTTCTTTCTTTCTTTCTTTCTTTCTTTCTTTCTTTCTTTCTTTCTTTCTTTCTTTCTTTCTTTCTTTCTTTCTTTCTTTCTTTCTTTCTTCCAAGCAAACAAACATAACATTTTTGCCTGGCAGATGATAAAATGTGCTGAAAAAATTAAACTTTTGCATTGTGTGAAAAACAGACTGAAATTTAGTTAATTATATATATAAAAAAAAACTTTCTCTCAATAATAGCTCTCAATAATACTCAATAACGACTTAGATTTTCATTTGTTCCTCACACAGAGATGGACATGAACATTATTCAAAATAATTTTGTTTGCATTTAACAGTAGTAAGTCATATAGGTTTGAAACAACATGAGAGTGAGTACAGTTTTTTTTTTTTTTTTTTGGGGGAACTGTTCCTTTGAATCCACATAAGTTCTGCATGAAATTGTTCCCTAACCCAAATTGTAATAAGAAACTTAAGCAGCACTTACCACAAGCTTCACAGCACAAAAACCTTTAATAAACATGATAATGAGCAGCTGGCGACTCATATGTCATTACAAAACTAAGTGTTGTAATGATCAAATGAGGACTGGCATAAGCACTGTTTCGTTAAAATGTCACGAAAATAGAAATTCTGCTTATTAGTAGTTTAGGAGCCAAGCAGTATTTTGAAATGAAAAGTTTTGGGTTTGTAGAGCTTTGCCCACATTGTTCAGGCCAAACACTCACACCACAGTTTCATTAAATTTCCTCTGCTTCCCAGGAAAGAGCTGGTCATTGGCAGGTCAATGCATGGCTTCCAAGGCTTAGATAAACAGCCATTATTATTGTTATATTTGGCCCTACAGCGAGACCCTGAAGAAGACTATGTGTACAGCTGCACCAGAGGTATAGGTCTAAGAACATGTGGAGGGTTTTTACACAAGTAGCCATTTAGTTGCTTCAAATAAATACTGTACTTAAAATAGCATCTTTATTACATTTTATCTCATATAGGATTAGGTTTTTTCTTTCATTTAGGGAGACTGAGTAATCGGTTAATCAATCCACTTTACACATTCTATTAACTATAAGTAACTTTGCAACTACTGTCCACTAATTCTCATTTATTTGCAACTACATGACTAATAACTTTCATTAGAGTTTTAGTAGAACTTTATTTTAGGTTTAGGGTTGGGGTTAGTAGAATAAGTTGACATGTAGTTGCAAAGTTACTTATAGTCAGTGTCTGTTGGGGGACCATCAAAATAAAGTGTTGGCAAATATTAAGCAGACAGTCTACTAACACTCTAAAAATTGGCAGTTGATGCATGCAGATGCAAAGTTATTTATAGTTAGTAGAATGTCTAAAGTGGACTATAGAATTAAAATGTTACCATCTATTACATATTTTTTTATGTTAATAAACTCAAAGAACTCTAGAACTTTAGATTTTGATTCTGTACTACACTAAGCATATTTGCAATTAAATTCAAATATTAACATGCTAACTCATTGTCAAATCAAATCAACACAATTTGATTGCATTAACATCATATTAACTCAAATCTAAAGCGGTTACCTGCTAGCTATCTACCGCACACTTGCATTTGCTAATGCAGGCAAAGAGACTATTACTACTACTTGCATGTAAGCAAATGTATAGTTAAGCAACATGCAGCATAGATGGTCTTGCAGTCCATTCTCAATCTAACCACAGGCTTTACTCTTTACCCCAATTAATCCTGCAAAATTTGCAATGAAACTGTTAGGGTTATGCTCTGTTTTGTGCGTTTTTGTGTTTCCTTTGTTCTAGATTTCCGCTTGTTTGATAACCCTTTTTGTTGCCGTGGTTGTTCATTGTTTGAGTTGTTATCCTGTTAGTTTTGTTCCCAGTTCAGTTTCCTTTGTCTTTGCCTGTTCATCTGTTGCAATAGTGTTTGATTTGCCCTCATTGGTTACACCTCTTTCTTGTTAATTATATTGTTTAGTCCCTAGTGTTTCTCTGTATATAGAATAAGGGTACGTTTAGACGACAACGATGTTCTAAAAATGGAAAAGTTTTTAATTTTTATAGACGACAATTCTGTCAAAAGGATCCCTATTAACACGGATCTGCGAAAACATTTAAAAACGCTGTATTATTCTACCAGGCCAGTAGTTGGCGTCATCACTTTGTAGAGGTCTGCTACCCGACCCCAGCCCGACGGGTCCCGAAAAATGTGCGGGTTTCGGGTCGGGTTCGGGTTAATGTTAATGAACAGCCTCGGGTTCGGGTCGGGTTCGGGTTTAACTAAGAAAAACTAAATAGGCTATATATAGTTTGCGTGCCGTGTGCTTTGCCTGCTTGCTGTGTTGTGGTGACCGGCACGCGAGAGAGAGAAAGTATAGGCTACGTGCGCAGATGTGCAATATGTGCGCGATTTTCTCTCTCTCAAATATAATGATATATAAATATAATTTTTTTAAATTATTTGTTTTATTTTATCATATCATTTATATCACAAAAATGTTTTGCGCATGTGCTGCCGCTCTCGCGCCCTATTTCAGTAACAATACAGACAGCCGACGACAACAAGCAAACCATGAGTCTGATAAAGCAAAAAATTACTTGGTAAGTTTTTTCTCTTACTGCTGTGCTGCCTGCTGATAGGGCCGCTGCGCCTACATGTATTTGTTTAATATGTCAGTCAAGCAATCATTAAATACAACATAGCATATTGCAAAAATGGTATTGCTGTGAGAAACAGAATGGACCTCGGGTTCAGGTCGGGTTCGGGCTTAATATGTAAATGTAATTGTCGGGTCGGGTCGGGTCGGGTTAAATGATCGCGGGTACGGGCCGGGTTCGGGCTTCAGTTTAAAGCCCGTGCAGACCTCTATCACTTTGTAAAGAAACACTACGCACCTATAGACTGAACACTGAATACACATGAGCATGCGCATGACGTCACAGTTTTCTCAAATTCGAATCTTTGTTGTCGTGTAAACGACCAGACAAAACGCATAATTTTTTTTTTTTCGTTTTTAGTTGAAAAAGGTGTCATGTAAACTATACATCTCTTTAACCTGGCATATACATAACACATTATCACATTTCTATAATTCTCATCCGTTAAAGTCCCTGTAAAGTCAAAATTAAGTATGTGTTTTGAGTTTGTCACACCACAGAAAAATGTGTTATTAGCCACCCAGCCAAATTTGAATGATAAAAAAAGCCAGCAAGTACATAAAATAAGCTATCAAAATCTTGAAAAAATTAGCAGTAATCTCTGCTCTCAAACGCCAGTCCACTGGCTGCGCTGAAACCACGCCCACTCGCGGGAAAGCTGCCGTCGACTCGCCACACTCAACTCTACAGCCGGAATGGATGCTCGCACGGTGGGCACGCACTGCCGAATGGCACCAGTTGTCCGCGCGACGGGAGGATGAAGGCTGAGGCGGGAGTCGGTTCGGCCCCATTCACCAGTAACAGCGGATTATCAGTGAATCCCAGACAGTTATCTCCGACGAAAGTTTATAAAACTATCCCGTGTAAAATTATTACTTACAGAGGCGGGTTTTGGCGGTGATCCTCAGCTCTCCATCAAGGTTGGCTCTTCACAAAATTAATCCACTTCTTCTTGATGTAATCGTTTTTCGGAAATTTAAACAAGGACACCGATCTGTTTTGTACGTGATCCGGTGATCGCATCCAGGTAGTACGCATTTCCGTGACGAAGGCATAGCTAGCTAGCAATCTGTAGGCTGTGTTACTAATAATAGTACTGACAGTAACTCGCGATTGAGCGGCAAACTGATGTGAATGTGCTCTATAATATTGTTAGGAGCGGCCAGCCTCAGGAGCTCCAGTGCGTCATCAAGTAGGGGCGTGTCCAGGAGCTCAAGGGCTCCAGTGCGTCATCGAGCCCTGTTTTAGCCCCGCCCAGAAAATCCGGAAAATTGCAATGGTGAAAAACTGTTTAACGAACTAACTACACAATTCAGTACTTCACAGTTCACAGTCTTTGTAATATGTTTTAGCAATACATTTCTAACATTTATAATGTGTTTAGAATTTTTACAGGGACTTTAAAGGATTGTTAGGCTGCATAAATTAGGTCAACCGGAACCGAGAACATCCGTAACACCCAATGTACTTGTTACATCGTAAAAATAGTGCTACGCTAATATACACTCACCTAAAGGATTATTAGGAACACCATACTAATACTGTGTTTGACCCCCTTTCGCCTTCAGAACTGCCTTAATTCTACGTGGCATTGATTCAACAAGGTGCTGAAAGCATTCTTTAGAAATGTTGGCCCATATTGATAGGATAGCATCTTGCAGTTTATAGAGATTTGTGGGATGCACATCCAGGGAACGAAGCTCCCATTCCACCACATCCAAAAGATGCTCTATACGCTGATTTCACGCTGCCGCGATTTTGAAATCGAAAGCGAGGCTCCGGTGGGAAGAACCCCGGAAGTACAGATCAACAACAATGCCTTGGACTACCAACCTGAAGCTGCTGCCGCGATTTACACTATTGGATGTTAATATCCAATATAGGGTATGTATATAGTTCGTTCCTGCTTCTTTTTTTACGTTCTGAATTATATATAAAAAAATGTTTAATTTATAAATTAATTTCACTGTATATAGTCTAAAGTATGAAAGAAATGTATGTACATTTTTAGAATAACTAATTTCTACATTAACACAACAATACGCCATCGCATTCGCGACTCTCCTATGATTAAAAGCGACACTTCCGGTTTTCTTCCCACCGGAGCGATTTCAAAATGGCGGCTGCGTGAAATCAGCATATTGGGTTGAGATCTGGTGACGGTGGGGGCCATTTTAGTACAGTGAACTCATTGTCATGTTCAAGAAACCAATTTGAAATGATTCGAGCTTTGTGACATGGTGCATTATCCTGCTGGAAGTAGCCATCAGAGGATGGGTACATGGTGGCCATAAAGGGATGGACATGGTCAGAAACAATGCTCAGGTAGGACGTGGCATTTAAACGATGCCCAATTGGCACTAAGGGGCCTAAAGTGTGCCAAGAAAACATCCCCCACACCATTACACCACCACCCCCAGCCTGCACAGTGGTAACAAGGCGTGATGGATCCATGTTCTCATTCTGTTTACGCCAAATTCTGACTCTACCATCTGAATGTCTCAACAGAAATCGAGACTCATCAGACCAGGCAACATTTTTCCAGTCTTCAACTGTCCAATTTTGGTGAGCTCTTGCAAATTGTAGCCTCTTTTTCCTATTTGTAGTGGAGATGAGTGGTACCCGGTGGGGTCTTCTGCTGTTGTAGCCCATCCGCCTCAAGGTTGTGCGTGTTGTGGCTTCACAAATGCTTTGCTGCATACCTCGGTTGTAACGAGTGGTAATTTCAGTCAAAGTTGCTCTTCTATCAGCTTGAATCAGTCGGCCCATTCTCCTCTGACCTCTAGCATCAACAAGGCATTTTCGCCCACAGGACTGCCGAATACTGGATGTTTTTCCCTTTTCACACCATTCTTTGTAAACCCTAGAAATGGTTGTGCGTGAAAATCCCAGTAACTGAGCAGATTGTGAAATACTCAGACCGGCCCGTCTGGCACCAACAACCATGCCACGCTCAAAATTGCTTAAATCACCTTTCTTTCCCATTCTGACATTCAGTTTGGAGTTCAGGAGATTGTCTTGACCAGGACCACACCCCTAAATGCATTGAAGCAACTGCCATGTGCTTGGTTGATTAGATAATTGCATTAATGAGAAATTGAACAGGTGTTCCTAATAATCCTTTAGGTGAGTGTAATGCCGAGTTCAGACTGCACGATTTTCAAAATAATCGGGTCACTGTTGTTTTCACACTGCATGACTATCTGGGGTAACATTCAGTTGCTGCTGTGTTCACACTGCACGATGGATCGGCGACAGGAGGTTTCACACTGCATGACTTTACAAAAGAAAGAATCGCCGACAACTTCTGCCTGGTCCGCAAACTACGTTTCACAACCAAACAAAAGCAAGAAGTGATAGGAAATAACGGAAGATCACGCATGCGTGAGACCGGAGTTCTCGCGCGACACTGAATTTGTTATCAAAAATGATAGCCTACAAATTGTCTGTGCACTGATTTGTAGCGAAAAAAAAAAAAAAAAAAAAAAACAGTTTATGCAGGAAATGGTTGGGAAGACGAGGGGAGCAAGGACTGTGTTTTGAAAAGAGAGTTGGGGGTAAATAAATAATTTTGCAAATGTCCTGCTGCTGCTGGTGGTCATGCAAATGTTTGTGCTTTGTTTCTGTTTGATATAATTGTAAATATAGGCCTATCTATTAAAATACTGATATTCTGGTCTATAACTCCTCCTCCTCCTCCCTGTATCTTGCTCTCTCATTGGCTGTCGGTCATCGCCGATGTAGTTTTCAGTCAGAACACATTCACACATCAGGATTGTTAATCGCCGACAGGTCCAGATATTTAGCATGCCAAATATCTCACGGGCGTCGGCGACTCGTCGGCGATTCTCTCAGATCGCGTCTTTGCTCATTCACACTGCGTGATTGTCACTCGCACCGATTTGCCTGTGATTTCGGGCATTTGTCGGCGATTTCTCAAAACCTGTCGGCGAGCCAAAATCGGGGCTAAAATCGTGCAGTCTGAACTCGGCATAAGTCTCTCTGTTTATCCTGAGGTTACCGTAGTCAGCCGTATTCAGTCTGAATCCAGATCAGATGGTGGACCTGCACCTAGACACGACCACAACTTGTGGACCACAACTTTGAAGGTCAGCAGAGACCGTGTCTACAAGGCAATTCCCTTTGAAGGCCTCGTCGACATGACAGCCATCGGCACTGATCCTCAGCAAAGACCACAAGAACCAGACATGTCCTCTGCACAGACCCTCAGCAAAGACCACAAGAGACAGACCCTATGACCAGCTTCAGCTTCATACTGACGTGATGAATCTGATCTTCAAGCAAAAGGAACTAAAATACATATTTGAATTCTACCAATCCACAATCTGATTTCTGACTTGTGATGCAGTCTAAATCATAATCACACCGCATTCGTTTGTAAGAGGAGAACTGGCACCCCCGACTGAGCCTGGATTCTCGCAAGGTTTTTTTTTTCCATCATGTCACTGGAATTTGGGTTCCTTGCCACTGTCGCCTCTGGCTTACTTAGTTGAGGACACTTAATATTCAACAATATCATTGATTTGACGACACTATTGGGTGAGAACTGAACTGAGCTGGACATCACTGTTTTCCTGCTTTATAGATGAAATAAACTAATTTAATTATTGATGATCTTTACAATGGAACTGACTCAATGCAACATTGAACTTACTTCAGCTAAACAATGACACCATTTTCCTTTAGAGCTGCTGTACAGCTGAAATGAACTCTTTGCAACATAGAATAATTTTCCTGTTATCACTGTAAAGCTGCTTTGAAACAATCTGTATTGTATAAAGCGCTGCATAAATAAAGGTGACTTGAGTTGACTTTTATATACTGTATAGCCCTAGGTTTCAGTTGCCCTTTGTCTGTTAATGTTTGTTTGAGGTTGTTCTTTTCCAGTTCTTTAAGATTGCCTAGATGCCTGAGTATTTTTGTTATTTCGATTGACTTTTTATTACAAACTGATGCTCCTTTTTTAATTATTCCTGCTGCAACCACAGCATGACAGTGAAAGAAACCCCAATAAAACCCAACATAAAAGATCATTAAACACTAACACATCTCTCCCTATCTTGTACAACACACAAAAACAACCCTCAATTTCAACATTTATTCTCCTTGCTGTTGTCTGACAGCATCTTTGGTATGCCATTTAAGCAATGTGCTAACACTGCTGAAACCCCACCTCAGGATGAATGGGATGATCTATTGTGAGCCCAGTTCACACTGGAGTATGTGATGTATTTTGACTTTCCTGATAGACGGCCAAATGATATGATGAAACGTGTGTGTTATCCGCCACCTGGTCTAACAGATCACAGATGAAACATCAGATCCCAGTAGCCATGGAACCCTATGAATTCAAACACTCTGCATGAAATGTAAGCCACAACAACTACTTTGATCTCTTTATAAACATGATGACAAGCCCTTTCTCAGAGCCATAATGGAGGTTTCGCTCAACAAAGGAAAAAACTGTTTAAAAATGTTCCACTTACGTTATTCTTATCAGTACAATATAGCCCTGGGCGACAGATTGCATAACCTCATTGAAAGCAGAAGGTGTTTTAGGCTGTATCAAGAATAAGCTAGAGGCCGGGAAAGTATGAGAGAAGAAATAATTTAATAAAATGCCATTTGCCCTAAAGGTAAATTACAAATGTTTGTATTAGAAACTGATAGCGAGAACAAACTGACATTAAGTGACAATCTTTGGCTTGTGCAAACCTTTTCATGGTGTTACTTTTTAAAACAAACTCTGCAGATGTTGTTGCTTGAACTGTTTTTGAAATTGCAATGGCCACACATAGTGAAATGTGTTTTCTGTGTGGCAGGTGTCATATTGTTAAGCAACATCCATCCTGACAGTCAAAAGGCACGGGGCTGTTATAAAAGGTCTAACTGCAGTTGTGTAATCCCATGATTCACATTTGTTTTTATCTAATAAACACAATGTATTTATTTGACACAATTTGTCATACATCATTATGACAAATTAATTTTTATTGGCAACTCACACATATAGAGGCATGGTTTATTTGTACATATGTTATTATGAGAGTGTCTTTTTAGAAACACATTTACACTCACCGGCCACTTTATTAGGTACACCTGTCCAACTGCTCGTTAACACTTAATTTCTAAGCAGCCAATCATATGGCGGCAACTCAGTGCATTTAGGCATGTAGACATGGTCAAGACAATCTCCTGCAGTTCAAACCGAGCATCAGTATGGGGAAGAAAGGTGATTTGAGTGACTTTGAACGTGGCATGATTGTTGGTGCCAGAAGGGCTGGTCTGAGTATTTCAGAAACTGCTAATCTACTGGGATTTTCACGCACAACCATCTCTAGGGTTTACAGAGAATGGTCCGAAAAAGAAAAAACATCCAGTGAGCGGCAGTTCTGTGGGCGGAAATGCCTTGTTGATGCCAGAGGTCAGAGGAGAATGGCCAGACTGGTTCGAGCTGATAGAAGGGCAACAGTGACTGAAATAACCACTCGTTACAACCGAGGTATGCAGCAAAGCATTTGTGAAGCCACAACACGCACAACCTTGAGGCGGATGGGCTACAACAGCAGAAGACTCCACCGGGTACCACTCATCTCCACTACAAATAGGAAAAAGAGGCTACAATTTGCAAGAGCTCACCAAAATTGAACAGTTGAAGACTGGAAAAATGTTGCCTGGTCTGATGAGTCTCGATTTCTGTTGAGACATTCAGATGTTAGAGTCAGAATTTGGCGTAAACAGAATGAGAACATGGAACCATCATGCCTTGTTACCACTGTGCAGGCTGGTGGTGGTGGTGTAATGGTGTGGGGGATGTTTTCCTGGCACACTTTAGGCCCCTTAGTGCCAATTGGGCATCGTTTAAATGCCACGGCCTACCTGAGCATTGTTTCTGACCATGTCCATCCCTTTATGGCCACCATGTACCCATCCTCTGATGGCTACTTCCACCATGTCACAAAGCTCTAATCATTTCAAATTGGTTTCTTGAACATGACAATGAGTTCACTGTACTAAAATGGCCCCCACAGTCACCAGATCTCAACCCAATAGAGCATCTTTGGGATGTGGTGGAACGGGAGATTCGCATCATGGATGTGCAGCCGACAAATCTGCGGCAACTGTGTGATGCCATCATGTCAATATGGACCAAACTCCCTGAGGAATGCTTCCAGCACCTTGTTGAATCTATGCCACGAAGAATTGAGGCAGTTCTGAAGGCAAAAGGGGGTCCAACCCGTTACTAGCATGGGGTACCTAATAAAGTGGCCGGTGAGTGTATATCTCTTGTGAATAAACAGCTGATTGTAGACTACATAGACGAAAATACTTTGTATATGTGATTTGTTGAGTATCATATTTGATATATCATACTTTTGGCTCACATAATACGATAAAGGAGAACATGGAGCTCATATTTGATCATAAACAGTTGTACGCCCTATGTAAAAATAACATCTTCCATGTGTAAAATGCTTGTGTTTTATATACTATAATGTTTCACTGTCTATGCAAACATGTAAAATGTATGTGTGCCAGAACCACACAATAACAAGGGGGCGTGGGAAATCAGAAACACCTGGGATAACTAATAGACAAGACAGGGAACCATAGAACATGACAGGACACAAACCCACATCGTGACATAACCCCCCCTTAAGGGCGGCTCCGGACGCCCATTAAAACAACAAAAAATGCAGGAGGGCGGAGGAGCATAGGCGGTCTTGGGGGAGGGACGGAGGGCCAGGCCCGTGCAGGGGAACGGGACCAGGAGGTAGCCAAGGCGGGCCTGGGCCGCAGAGCGTGGGCGGACCAGACTGGGCCGACGACCAGGGCGGAGCAGGATGAGGCGACGGCCAGGGCGGAGCAGGATGAGGCGAAGGCCAGGGCGGAGCAGGATGAGGCGAAGGCCAGGGCGGAGCAGGATGAGGCGAAGGCCAGGGCGGAGCAGGATGAGGCGAAGGCCACGGCGGAGCAGGATGAGGCGAAGGCCACGGCGGAGCAGGATGAGGCGAAGGCCACGGCGGAGCAGGATGTGCCGGCGGCCATGGAGGTGAAGCCTCCTCGGGTGGCCATGGTGGAGAAGCCCTTTCAGGCGGCCACGGTGGAGAACCCCTTCCAGGAGACCATGGCGGCGCGGCCTTCATGGTCTCGTCGTGGGGCCCACTACTGCCCCAAAAAAAATACTTGGGGGAACCTACGGGGACATAGACTGGAACAGGATCAGGAACAAACATAGGCAATGGGACTGACAGTGGCTCTGGGACTGACAGTGGCTCTGGGTCGTCGAGGCTGACGTGAAGCTCTGGCTCGTCGAGGCTGACTTGAAGCTCAGGTTCGTCGAGGCTGACGTGAAGCTCAGGTTCGTCGAGGCTGACATGGATCGTGGGCTCGGCTGGGCAGACCTGAAGCACGGGCTGGGCAGACGAGAGTCGCGGGCACGGCTGGGCTGATGAGAGTCGCAGGCTCGGCTGGGCAGACGTGAAGCGCGGCCTCGGTAGGGCTCACGTGGAGCGCGGGCTCGACTGGGCTGACGTGAAGAGCGGGCTCGGCTGGGCTGACGTGAAGAGCAGGCTCTCGAAGCTTTCTCTCCTCCACGCTCACAGTAAATGATGAACCGCTCCAGAAGAGGGCAAGGTTGACATACCCCTCTAGGGTCCAGCCGGTACAGTCATCCGGCATCAACTGGGCAACGTCGTCGTCCAACCCGCTCCAAAACAAGTCCATGAGCTCGAGTTTATCTAAAGCCCCCAGACGACAGCACGACAAAGTCCCTCACGTACTGTCAAGTTGTGACTTATTTCTTGTGCAATTCCCCACTTGAAAAGGACAGTCCCTCCACATGAAGATCTTAACTGGATTTCACTCAATAAACAGCCATGGGATCAGTTGTTTGTCTTTTATTAACCATTCTTTGGTGCGCAGTAAACAGGTGAAAAACCTCAAAAGAGAGATGAAAAATACAAGTTATTATCTGAGTTGACAGCCAAATTAAATAAACAAATCTATTCACATTAAAACACATTATTGCCATTATAAGTTACAAGGTTTCCATTTTTTAAACAAATGTTATCCAAATAAATACCCATCATTTTAAATCAAATGATCAGAATCAGTAAATTTTTAGCCAAATTCACATTTTAGCCAAATGCAATACAAAATATGTTTAGTAGTAAAAAATTCAATTTACTTTCTAATCATTAATTTTAAGCCGCATTTTCCTAGTAAAGAATTATTATAAGGTATCATTGTAGCTACACAACTAGATATGTTATTCCAAACAAATCAGTTTTTTACTTTTCAAAATGTATCTTATCTTTTAACCAAGTATCTGTAGCCAAATACCCTTTTCCCCCACTTGGTTTATTAAGATTTCTACAATGTTTAAATTACTTTTAACCATTTCAATCACATTCTTTGTCAAACAATGAATTTGGCTTTCTTACTTTCCTCTATACCCCACTTGTTTGATAAAACCAAACAACATTTGAAGTAATAAATACCACTGCAATAAGACCCATCAAAGTCAACAAGAGTTAAGAGTCTGTGTTTTCCCAGAGCATCATTAGCACTTCACTGCTTAAGTCAATCTAGCCAACCATGGCCAATATGGCGCTTACCGGCTGTCCTTCACAGTTTTGTGGAGGGCTTGGTCTTGCACAATCACTTTGATAACAAAGATAAAGTTTCCTTGATTTTGTGGTGCTATCAATGCTCCTTCCACTGCGGTTTAAAGACAACAACAGAGCCAGTTACTAGCACGCCCAGATTGCCTGGAAGATTTGTTCCACCTGGTTCACCACTGATTAAAGGGGAGGAGGAGCTCCCAGGCAGTTTGTCAGCACACGTACCTCTCGATGGACGGGCCTTCCTGAAATATCGAGGCAAGAAAACTTCTGAGGGCCTGGTTGCTGACAACTGCTGGATCCATTTTCTAGGTGAGTTCTTCTGTAACGTGGTGCGGTTGAAGCAGGATCCAAATGCAGCACACGCTTTATTTAACAGACTACAAACTATACAGACTGGATACAGGACTCAGGAACAGGATTCAAGGACAGGAACAACCAACACTAGCGTTAACAGTCAAACATTAAACAAGAACTCACAAAGACAAGGCTGAAACACAGGGCTTAAATAATCAGGGTCAAACGAGCTAGACAAGATAACAAGGGGGCGTGAGAAATCAGAAACACCTGGGATAACTAATAGACAAGACAGGGAACCATAGAACATGACAGGACACAAACCCACATCGTGACAGTTACAGACATTCTTCAAAATATATTCTTTTGTGTTCAGCAGAACTGCAGAAAATGCAGAGAAATGGATAAAGGTTTGGAACAACTTGAGGGTGAGCAAGTGATGACAGAATTTTAATTTTTTGGGTGAACTATCCCTTTAAGAAAAAGTAAAAATAAAGTCTATTTTGATTGTAAGGGACCGTTCGGAATTTATGGAAAGGGCCACCGGAGGAAAATAGGGGAGGGTCATGTCTTTTTATTCTTTGTTGAGGGGAGGGTCATCCAACTTTTTTTAGTCTATAGGGGAGGGTCACCCAACTTTTGTATTCATCAAAACAGCTAAATTTCAAAGTGGCTTGTTTGGTGCATATTTCTTTCCATGTAGCTACAGCTCTCTCGGTCTCGGCCCCCCATCGCTATCAGATTGGTCTGACCCAACAAAAATCCAGTTTGGCGCTGTCTGACAGTGCGCGCGCGCTTCAGTAGGCTACGCGCTCAGAAAAAGTGCTTTAGAACAGAACGCCAATGAAATGTTTACCCGGCAAAGCTTTAAAGCACGAGCAAATAATGAACTTTTGGGATTGCGAATAAGTGCAGTGTCCTGTGAGTGCTAGTCTACCGCTGCATTAACATGTGATGTGAATGTACGTCGAGTTTTACAGTAATGGGACTGAGGCGCCAGAACTGCAGCTGATGTGCGCTGTAGCACGATACTATTTAGGTTTCCATTCTTATTGTGTTTCCACAGCAATGTTAGTGAGCAAATCTACTGAAATTGCCACAATAACAGTGGAGTGTGATGTGTTGGACATAGGGCTACCACATTTTTAAATTACTATTCGTATTATTTGAAGTTAACATAATAAAATACGTAGACCTACACCAAAAAAACTTGGATACATTTTTTAAAATTGGGCAATTCAAGCGTTGTGGACGTGACATTTGCAGTCAAAACTTGAAATATAAATTCTCAGAAAATGCATTTAATACTGAAACGTCTGTTTATATATTCATACTCCCTTAAGGCGGGCTTACACAGTGCGATTTTTTGCTGTTTTACGAGCTCGCAGATGATTTTTTTCACTCGGGAGAAATCGCGTGGAAATCGGTTGTGCTCGTATGTTGCGGCTCGTGTGTGCTAGGAAGATACGAGCCGAACCTCTCGACCTCACGATAATTTTTAAACAGGTCTAAAAAGTTCGGGAGCTGTAGGCTTGAATTCGTGAGGTGTGTGCGCTGTGCAGTTGAATGAGCCGATTTGTCGATCTATCTGAATTTGACCAATCAGGAGCTGAAGAAATCCACAGAAGAAAAACGTAATAAGCTCATTTAGTTTCATATTTATTATAATGTTTTTTTTTCATCTATGTTTATTATGAAAAGTATAGCCTATACGCAATATATCGGGAGACATGGCCAGACATGATTTTGACCACTTTGTCACAGGTCGGGGGGGCCAAGCCAGACTGTGCCCACCCCTCAAACCCAGGACCACCTCGAGGAGCATACCAGAGACCAGACAGACAAGACGAATTTCTAAAAGCAACAATCTTTATTGAATAAAAGCAAGAATTAAAAGTCTTAATGCGGGCTTCGTCTCTCTTTCCATGGAGGAGGAGACCGAGGGGTGCACTGCGAGGGCCCGGGTTACTGGCAGCCACAGAGGAGGAGGGAGCCGAACGCCCGTCTGGCGTGCAGGTAAGTAACGTGGTAAGGAGGCTCTTTTCGGCGTAATACAGGCAGACAACGGTCCGGGCGGACCAGGGCCGGGACCACGGGCCAGGAGGGGACTCTCTCCACAGGACAGGTGGGTAGCGGGTACGTTTCTTCCAAGCGTCAGCTATTCGGCAGATGATCGGCACAGGGGGCGATGGAGTCCAGGAGGAGGACTCGCTGCTGGTCAGGTAGGCAAGTCTCCTCCGTGTAGGGTGCTCTCCCCCGTGGCGTCACTGAGCAGCAGGTGTGAGGTCCTCCGGGTGCCTTTCCGCCCTTGACGGCTCCAGCCAGAGACAGGGGTACCCTGTATAATCCAGGACAGAGACAAGTGTGCAGGTTCAATTCTATTTCGGCGAAGTAAGGACTTACGGCTGGAGCGGGTGGTTCGGGACAAGCAGCACTGCTGCTGGGATGTGTCTCTCCTCTGAACAGGCAGCACACAAGAAGGCCGAGGCAGAAGAATCTTCTATTTAAATAGGCAAAGCCTTTGATACAAGAACGAACATGATCCTTTCGTATAATAGAGAATCGGCTTACGGCTGGACTGGGTTGCTCCACACAGGCACTATGGCTGGGGTGTGTCTCTCCTCCGAACAGGCAAACCCCCAAGAAGGCAGTGGCAGAAGAATCCTAAATAAACGGAGCATTTGATACAAGAACAAACATGATCCTTTCGTATAATGGGGAATCAGGCTTACGGCTGGGCGGTTCCCACGGCGACACGAAGGCTGGGGTGTGTCTTTCCTCCAAACAGGCAGCACACAAGAAGGCGGTGGCAGAGGAACGTTCTATTTAAATAGACAGGACAAGTTAAACAGGACAATCACACTCCTCTCCCATATCACAGGACCTGGTGGCCGAAGTGGAACATACACATCCAACCTGAGGGCTTCGTTCCGCAAACACTGGCGAGAATGTGAACTGGAGAACACTGGCGGTTAAATAAACATGTATATCCACACACTGCAACTTCACGTCAAGTCCAATACTGTGTGACACTTCAATTCAGGCACCGCAATCCACTCTCAAATCCTAGTGCAATGAGGCCAGCACTCACCCAATGTTCAATCCCTCCACTGTTGCGCTGAATCAACACTCAGAAGCTGATGAGATGCAGAGGATTTCGCACCGCATGGAACACAGCGTCTTCAACACTCTTTCACACTCAGAAGAAGATATCAGGGTTTCAAAGATGAATCAGTTCACACTCTTAGTGGTAATATATTTGTGGTCAATACACTTCACAATTCCTTATCCAATTCAGTGCAAGACATGCATTCACACGGATCCGGTGTTTCATTACTTATCTTTCTCCCTCGAGTGATGGCATTCTCCAATCTTGACTCAATCTCCACAATTCACATCCAATTCACGTTCCAGCTCAATCACCGTTGCACCCCTTTCCAGTCAGATCCTCACAGCCGCTCCAAAGATCCCAGCAAACCCAAGCCACTGCCAAAGAAATCGATCTCTCCCGGGGGAGAACCACACTCGAATGCCTTTTCCTTTTCCTTTTAACTGCTTCTCTGGGCCGTGTTTCCCAATCACAGATCCCCACACCAAACACCCGCACCTGGTACCGCTTAGCTAATCAGCTGCCGCTGTCATGGCAACTGACAACAAGCAAACCAGCACGGTGTGCTGGTGAAATCGTCCCGGGGGGAAACACACTCCTAGCGGAAATTAGTTCCGCTAGATTTGTCACCTTGTGACATACCCCCCCACCAAACCGTTCTAGTCCCTAGAACGGGGCTCGGCCGCCCAGTCTCCGTACCGTGTTGGTGGCTGGCCCCGATTACCCCACTGTGATCGCCTCGGCGGTGAGGCAGGATCTACTTGGCGCGGCTCTGCGCCCAGTCCCCTTGGGACCACTGCCCAACCCAACAGCAAGGGCATCGATGGTGTTTCAACCGGGGGGTTTCTCTCCACTGGTTTCGGGTAATTGGGACACGGGCAGATCAAATTCCGATGTAACACTCGCTCTGGGCCAGCTCTCCCTTCGGGACGAATGGCATATACAGGCTGGTCTGGGCGAGGTTGCTGCTGTACCACGTATGGTTGGGACTCCCAGCGGTCACTCAGTTTACCCTTCCCTTGGCGGCGATTGTCCCTTACCAGTACTCTTTCTCCAGGTAGTAACGGTGCCTCCCGGGCTGTTCGATCATACAGCCTCTTATTCTTGACTGCTGCTTGATTTATCCGGTCTGAGACCTGTTCGTAGGCGGTGTGAAGGCGCTGGTGGTGTCCTGCCACCCACTCTGTCAAGTTGCCCCCCTCCTCCGCTGGAGTGGCTCCTAACAGCAAGTCGATAGGCAGTCTCATGTGTCTCCCGAACATCAGGTAGGTTGGAGCATACCCGGTGGTGCTATGCACGCTGTTATTGTATGCCTGGACCAGCATTGGGAGTTTTTCCACCCAGTGTCCCTGTTGCTCTCCTTCCAGGGTCCCCAGGAGACTCAGCAGCGTCTGGTTCAGCCGTTCACAACCTCCGTTCCCTTGAGGGTGGTAAGGAGTGGTGTGGGTCTTCTTACACCCATACAGCTGGCACAGTTCGTGAATCACTCGGGACTCGAAGTTGGGCCCCTGATCAGCAAGGAGTATTTCGGGACACCCGAATGGCTGAATGACGTACTTCCATAAGGCACTGGCGGTGGTGGTGGCAGTCTGGTCCAAAGTTGGAATGGCCCAGGCATACTTAGTGAACAGGTCTGTGACGACAAGGATGTTCTGTATCCGATCCATCGGTCGTCCCAGTGTCAGATAGTCCATAGCTACGATGTGCAGCGGGGCCTTAGCCCGAATGGGCACCAGTGGGGCCCGCACCTCCTTTCTCGCCTCGAAGAGCATGTAGCGTGGACATCCTTGCAGGTAAGTCCTCATAGTTCCCTCCATCCCAGGCCAATAGAAGTGCCGCCGTAACAGGGACAATGTCCTCTCCTGCCCTTGATGTCCCAATTTGGAATGGTAAGCCTGTAGCAGGGAATGACATTTCCCTTCGGGGACCACCACTTGGCAGACCTCTTTGCCTAGAGTTGAGTCCTGGAGGGTGTAAGGGGTATACAGTCAAAGACCCAGAACCAGATATGAAGAATGAAGACCCGGAGTCAGACTTATAAAAAAATTAAAGAAAAGTTTTACTGAAGATAGTTTGCATTTTCATCAGCAGAAGTCAGCTTCAAGACTCCCACAGGAGTTCGTAGGCCGCCCCACTTACAGTTACAAAGATCACAGCAGTTATACCATTTCCAAGGTCTAAGCTACGTCATTGCTTACAGGTTGAATGATTCTCATTGGCTAAGAAACATGAAAGCCTAAACAATTTAACACATGTGAGGAGATAGGGGTGCCTATCGCCATTAGTAAAGATAGTTGTCGTCCACTCATTGGATTTAGGTCTGTGGTGGCCTCGCAGGTTAGAGAAGGGCGCCGGGGTGTCTGGTCCGAACGTCCAGAACCTACATAGAATGTCATACGCACACACACACAAATAACAGACACTAGCAAATAACAGCTCCCATCAAGGCTGAAGAGAGTCTGAGCTCCTTATTATCAGTTAAGTATACCAAAACATAATGCTAAAACATTCACTCGTTTGGGAGAAAAACAGATAACTGACATTTACTCCCAAGGAAGGAAATATACTGGAAAGAATACATTTTAATACAACAATTCAAGTTTGATAGTAACGCTCAATATAGCTTGACCATATGTCCAGCGAAGAATCATATGTGCCCACGCTGCCTTTAGGACCCTCTAACCTTTCTACTGATCCCAGAGAAAGAGACAAACGGCCTTGTGGGTTCCGTGGCCTTCGTGTCCTGCGTGTACTAAGTGCAATCTCAAAGTAAGATTGGAATGCACCTAAAAGAAACTGGTTACTTGCATCCATGCATTTAAGAAAATATAATTTCACAAGCACAAGAATATAAAAATTATTATGTGATAATGAATATATTTGATTATTGATTTTTATAAAGGAAGTATATAACCATTCAAAATGATATATGATTATATATGTATTTGAAGAGGCAAGGGATTTTGACCAACCCTTCAGTTCCCCGTTTTAGACCAATGTGGGGTCCAATACCGCCACGTCTGGTCTAACCAGTGAGGTCACTACGGAAGGGAGGAGTGGTGACGCATGCTCCCCTGCCGGGTCACACTTCTCTTCACCTCGTCACGGACATGCTGGATACTAAAAATTCCAGTCCCCATTAAGAGGCTCTCCCACCTTCCACTCACAACAGGACATCAATGTCATTCTTCCTCAGTTTATCAGTCAGGTTAAAATTTTTATAAAACACATAACTGATTACGAAACAAGTACATATTGGAAGCCAGGCTAAATAAGCAAGCACTATTGCTGTATTCCTGCATGGGCTAGATCCACAGTCACTACTCAGATCCTAAATAAAGACATTGTCTATAATCATGAATACCAGAATATATGCACTAGTTTTTTTATTTTTTTTTATAAAATTATGATTTCCAAATCCTTTTATTATAAACAAAGTTGGATGGTTAATCCATTATTTTCACTACCCCTTTTATAGACCCTTTAGGTTTAAAACACAATGGTTGTCTAACTAAAAATAAACAACAAACAATAAAATATTAATAATTAAGACCCATAATAATCGATGTAAGCACTTTAAGTCTTTACTGAAATCATCCTTCAGTTTACAGTCACATAGCATGTACCATTTTAATTGTATAACATCTTATACCCTTTTTTGTTTGTTTCAAAAATAGAAATAAAATAAAACAAATTCACATCATCATTTCAGTCATTATTTTACTTCAGCTTGCTCTAGCAGGCCGATAATGGAAAGACAGACACAGTTACCATCCCTTCCTCTGCTCAAGCAGTCTCTCTCACTATAAATAAATAATCTTTTTCAACAGCCTTCTAAGGCTGTAACTTAGACAAAATGTAATATTAAATTAATTACAATAACCTTTGACCATTCACCTTGTTATCCAGACTTTTCTCAAATCTACAAAAGCTGTCTTCATCTTTAGCCACCACCATGTCTAACGACCTTCAGGAGTTAAAACTATGTCATAGACCTATTAGTTCAAAATCAACACTATGATTTTCCTTGCCCATAAGGCAAACCAGTACATAAAAAGTTTTGCTACTGTCTCCACAACAACTAATGGGAATCACTTCATGGCCTCAGCTGGCTCTTGAAAGCCCACTCCTGTTAGCCCTTTATCTATAATCTCCATCAGGGTGTTTTCCCCTGGCATATTTGCAGACGCTTGTCACAATAAAAAAAAAAACAAGCCATACAATGAATGCGGTTTCTGGTGATTGGTATTAGAGGAACACTCACGTTTCGGGGTCAGACTGTCTGTAACTCCTCACAGCGCATCCGCCCTAACGATAAAGGATGCTGCTGGCCTCACAGTCATCCGCTCCACTCTCATACCTTTCTCACATAAACACCTCCATCTTGAGATGCCCAGTGACTTTACGTGATCCACTCTGGCTTGGGTTGCCCCCTGTCTGGCCAATAGAAGGTCTTACCCGTCATTGAGTAGCCACTCGTGCCCACTGGTGACCGCTCTTTCCCATCACAGGCTGTTTGCTTCAACAGAACTCAGCTGTTTTCTAGAGCTTAGGAAAGGCACGTTCAAGAGTCACCAGAGCCATTCGGATTGCCTAATAGTGTTCACATAGGGAGACAAGTCAGAACAACAGTATTTAATCACTTAAATCCATTAACTATCTTAAAAGCAGCAACCTAGCTACTTGGATTATACTCAGTGAATTTAGATCACAACCGTACATTCAGTGTACTTTTCCGTCTGCCCCTCCCCCGTTTCATGGTGGGGACTAAGATCAGACAAAGAAGTTACGGGTCCTAAAATAACCTAATCAAAGATGTCACTACAAATAGCTTATTATCACTTATGACACCGACTCAGGTAACAGCTTTTAGCTGACATTGACTGAGAGAGAGACATTGAATGAGGGAGGGACTGGTACACTGCACTCTGAACGTCTAACTTTATCTACCATCTTTTAACTCTATCCCAGCTTAAGGCATCTTTGCCAGATATTACATACGGTTTCAAATAAACATATTATTTATATTTGTCTTTTGCCCACACATCAGGAAATTTAGGCATTACAAATTTCCACTCAGATTGAGTCTGTTGCACTGGCAGTTTCAGCCACAGCACACATCAGATTCAGATAAGCAAACTGTTTCATTACAGCCAATAACAAACTTATCTTTTGAAAGCAAAACATCAGCTTCTAGTTCTTTCATGGTCAACTTTTCAAGCTGTTTGTTTAATCAGCATTTAGCAACTGTTAATCCAGTACTGCTTTTGCTTATTTGTTCTTACATAAAAATAATTATTTTAGTTCTCAATAACGTTTCACATTTCTCAATCTCAATTTTAGTTGTCAAGTTCTCAATTACCATAATTTAATATTTGATTTAAGATTTCTCTTGGAGTTTATCAATCTCCAATTAGGATTCACACACTAAGTTTGACGAGGCAAGCACTCTCTGCTTGTGATACTTTTGCAGTTATTGTAAATCATCTGTGAGATTAGTCTCTCTATATCATCTAAAATCTTTTTAAAAATTTTAATTGCAACACAATCATCCTTTTAGTTACTTTGATATATTCTGCAACTCACATTTGTTGGAGTCATTAATTTTACATCAACTTATAAAAATTAGTATTATAGATCTTTTCTTCAAAAGGATTCACTTTAAGACTTCAATCTTTTGACCTTGTTTTATCTCTTATTTCTCAGACGAAAAATGTCACTGTCGTCATTTAAACACTGATCTACTTTCAAACCAATATTATTACCAGAAATGTGTTGTCATTTTATCACATTTTTAAACACCTTCTCGGTGGGAATTTAGAGTTACGTATTAAATGGTCCTGATGACCACCATTAAAACACTCTCTGTCATCTGGTGGGTTCATGTGTCAGCCTCAACGGCTCCAACTTACTGCACGCCCTTGAAGCAGTGTGTCCCATTCAGGAATGCAAACAGAGCTACTGATTAAGCAGTTCTCTGTATTCTTTTACAGTCCACCAGTGGCTGATTTAATCATAATAACCCAATCATAATCTTCATCATTATTATTGGCAGAACATTAATTTTCATAAGCTGCAAAATATTGTTTTCACAAAGTGTCTGTTTAACTTTAGTCGCTTGTCCAGGGAAATTATCCCTGACCCAGAATTTCTTTCACTTGCTTCTTGTAATCATCGTAAGCAATACGAGGCTAAACATTTTAATTTTTCTGTTTCTTTGTTTGGTTGTAGCCAGTCAAGTTGTTTAAATTTCCAATCAGAATCAAAATCCTGACTACCATTTACTTAATCATTTCTGCAAATTTATTTAAAGTGAGGGCTTTAGAGCACAGCTGCTTACAGCGTTTGCTTTCCTGTCTCACTATTTGTTTCAGGACTCTTCAGGTTACTGATTAAGTTATTACATTTTTCTGCCATATCTTAATCATGGTTCATACTCACCTGAAGTTATTGCAGAAATGGAGGCGGCGATCTTTGAACAACACAGCTTGGCTTCTGCGTGATGAAACTGCAAAGTATACTCCAAAATCACAGTTACATATACTGGTCCATGCCAATTTGGGTCACAACTTTTTTAATTTTTCTCTCGGAATTGTTCCTGATGCATCCCTGGCAAACAACCCTATTATTGTTAGTATCCCTAACTGCCTGATTCACTTCACTAAGTTCGGGGATCCCCTATCTGAGATGGAAGAGATTGAGCAGGTTTACGGTGCCACTGGACCTCTAGCCCAGGGACGTGCTCTGCTGGGGTGGTGCTACACCAGTAATGCCCAGCGGGGCCCCCACAGAGCACGCTTCGCTTGCGCTGTCTGCTGCCGTTACCCTTAACGACGCTCTCAGCGACTTCTTATACTGTCAGTAGTATAATTAACTTACTCCTTCACTCGCCTCATCGGAGTGAAGCTTCACTCGCCTCATCGGAGTGAAGCTCTCCCGCTCTCCTTCAAAATCTCTTCCAGTCAGACAGCCCTAACAATTAACAAAAGCTTACTACCTTGTTTGTTGATTTGCCAGGGGTGTCACCGAGAATAATTGCCAGCGCATCCTCCACCATAACTGTAAGGGGTATACAGTCAAAGACCCAGAACCAGATATGAAGAATGAAGACCCGGAGTCAGACTTATAAAAAAATTAAAGAAAAGTTTTACTGAAGATAGTTTGCATTTTCATCAGCAGAAGTCAGCTTCAAGACTCCCACAGGAGTTCGTAGGCCGCCCCACTTACAGTTACAAAGATCACAGCAGTTATACCATTTCCAAGGTCTAAGCTACGTCATTGCTTACAGGTTGAATGATTCTCATTGGCTAAGAAACATGAAAGCCTAAACAATTTAACACATGTGAGGAGATAGGGGTGCCTATCGCCATTAGTAAAGATAGTTGTCGTCCACTCATTGGATTTAGGTCTGTGGTGGCCTCGCAGGTTAGAGAAGGGCGCCGGGGTGTCTGGTCCGAACGTCCAGAACCTACATAGAATGTCATACGCACACACACACAAATAACAGACACTAGCAAATAACAGCTCCCATCAAGGCTGAAGAGAGTCTGAGCTCCTTATTATCAGTTAAGTATACCAAAACATAATGCTAAAACATTCACTCGTTTGGGAGAAAAACAGATAACTGACATTTACTCCCAAGGAAGGAAATATACTGGAAAGAATACATTTTAATACAACAATTCAAGTTTGATAGTAACGCTCAATATAGCTTGACCATATGTCCAGCGAAGAATCATATGTGCCCACGCTGCCTTTAGGACCCTCTAACCTTTCTACTGATCCCAGAGAAAGAGACAAACGGCCTTGTGGGTTCCGTGGCCTTCGTGTCCTGCGTGTACTAAGTGCAATCTCAAAGTAAGATTGGAATGCACCTAAAAGAAACTGGTTACTTGCATCCATGCATTTAAGAAAATATAATTTCACAAGCACAAGAATATAAAAATTATTATGTGATAATGAATATATTTGATTATTGATTTTTATAAAGGAAGTATATAACCATTCAAAATGATATATGATTATATATGTATTTGAAGAGGCAAGGGATTTTGACCAACCCTTCAAGGGACCTGCACATCACCCCTTCTTTCAGGAAGAGCCTCTCTTTCTGTCCCAGCAGTCCCCGCACCACCCGTGTCTGGGCCCGGCGTTCCTCGCCTTCGGGCCAAGCCCCTTCACTCAGCCAAGTCCGTACCAGCCTCAAATCCTCATCCTCCTCCTGCCACATCCTCCAACGCTAGGGGTCCCACCCCATTTTGCAGGGGGTCCGACGGATGGTTGGCCCGGTGCCTCCACGATGCCCACCATCAATCCTTCCTCACGTCCCTCGTTCAGCGCTGATGTTTGACCCACAGATCACGCTTCAGGAAGTCTGGACAGTACATCAGCGTTGGTGTGCTCTTTTCCTGGACGATACTGCAGCTGGTAATCATAGTTGGCCAACTGTGCCACCCACCTCTGCTCAACCGCCCCCAGCTTGGCGGTCTGTAGATGTACCAGGGGGTTATTGTCAGTCACAACGAGCACCTTCGCTCCCCACAGATAGTCTTTGAACTTCTCGCTCAGCACCCATTTCATCGCCAGCAACTCAAGCTTAAAGGAACTGTAATTGGCATCGTTTTTCTCAGCCGGATGTAAACTTCGGCTGGCGTATGCAATGACTCTTTCCTCGCCCTGTTGTTTCTGAGCCAGTACAGCTCCCAGACCCAGGTTGCTGGCGTCGGTGTATAAGGTGAAGGGTTGAGTGAAGTCAGCGTAGGCCAGAATTGGTGCTTGCAGTAACTCCTGCTTGAGTCGCTGAAACGCAGTCTCACAGGCTGAGTCCCACTGGACTGAGGGAGATCCCCGGCCCCGGGATCGTCCAGTGCCCCCTAACAGCTGGTTGATAGGCTTGGCGATGTGGGAGAAGCCTTTGATGAACCACCTGTAGTACCCGACGAAGCCCAGGAATGATCTGACCTGGCGTACGGTCTTAGGCGCGGCCCACTCCTGGACAGCCGATACCTTCTCTGGGTCCACCGAAATCCCTGCAGCGCTCACTATATGACCCAGGAATTTCACCTCCTTCCGGAAGAGCTGGCACTTATCTGGCTGGAGCTTCAGCCCGTATTTCTCCAGAGAGCGGAAGACTTGTTCCAGGTGCCGAAGGTGGGACTCGAAATCTGGGGAGTAGACAATCACGTCGTCCAGGTATACTAAGGTGGACTCCATCAGCTGGCCGCCCAAGCATTGCTGCATCAACCGTTGGAAGGTGGCTGGGGCGTTGCACAGGCCGAAAGGCATCCGGTCCCACTCATAGAGCCCAAAGGGGGTAGTGAACGCGGTCTTCTCCCTGTCCCGCTCATCCACCTCCACCTGCCAATACCCACTGGCCAGATCCAGAGTGGAATACCAGGCCGCTTGTGTCAAGCTCGTGAGGGAGTCCGCTACTCGGGGTAACGGGAAAGCGTCTCTTTTCGTCACCAGATTTAATTTCCGGTAGTCCACACAGAACCTCCATGAGCCGGTCTTTTTCCGTACCAGGACAATGGGCGCAGCCCAGGGACTACTGCTCTCACGGATGATCCCCTTGTCCAACATTCCCCGAAGGAGGGTGCGGACCTCAGAGTATAGGGTCGGGGGTACAGGCCGGTAGCGCTCTCTACTGGGTGCAGCATCTCCAGTTGGGATCTGATGTTGGACTGCGTTGGTACGACCGTAGTCCTCGTCGTGGGTGGAAAACAAGTGCTGCCATTTCAACAAGAAGCCTCGAAGCTGTTTTGTCTGACCTCCTGTCAGACCTTCTCCCCACAGTGACTCTCCCTTGAGATAGGCTGGGACTCCCTCCCCGGTTCCCTCCACATGCTGATCTGTCTGTGCCAGGGCCACTTCTACTACTGTCGGACTCACCCGGTTGAATCTGATTTCTCCTGGTTCTCGAACTTGCTGTGCCTTCACCGAGGTAACTCGGGCTAAACGCTGATGGCGATATAAGTGAACAGGGAAGGAGTTCGTGTTCCGAACTTTTACACAGACCCGGCCTCTCCGTGCCGATGCCAATCCTCGAGCGACTTCTACCTTGGAACAATCTGGATGGGGTTCCACCAAGACCCACTCCTCTGGGCGATAAAGTCGGGAAGGCAGCCTGGCCCAGACTACGGCCTCACTCCGAGCTGGAATTTCCAGAGCATACCGACAAGCTACTCTCCCGGTGCCCTCGCGGTTCCCCTGTGACTCCACCAGGCAGACTCGACGACAATCAGCTCTCACACGACTCCATTCTCGGCCCTCCGACGTCGATGCTGCTCGACTGGGTCCATTCCGGAATATTTCCTCCCAACACTCCGAGACGACATTCATGCCCAGCAGTGCGTGGTGGGACCCCAGGCAGGCATCCCGTACGATCACCACTCCTTTTTTTCCTTTCAACAATCCCATGTATCTCCAGGTCGGTTACTAGATATCCCACGTACGGGATGTCGAGTCCGTTGGCTCCCCGCAAGGTGAGCCATGGGGCTTCTGTCATGGGCCGGCCCTGGGCACCAAACAACTCCCGAGACAAACTTTCTGAGAAGAGAGTGAGTTGTGACCCGGTGTCCAGGAGGCATTGTACTTTCTGGCCATTTACCTGGACCATCACCACGGGGCAACGCCCCACCAAACTCTCCTGGGAAGTCCCAGACGAACATGGGTCCGATGAGGGGGTCCCGACCACTTGACCCACAGTGGCCGGTGACACTAAAAACCCCCCTTGAGGCACGGCGAGAGTGGCACTGGCGAAGGTAGTGTCCCGGCTCTCCGCAACCATTGCAGATAGGACGCCCTTGCTCATCCCACTGGAATCGAGTCCCGGCTGGCCGAAGTGGACGGTGTGCTGGAGGTCGATTCCCCTCTGAATGGGCTCGCTCCCTCGGCAAAGACAAGGAATGGAGGTGTTCTCGGCGAAGTTCTTCCATAAAGGATTTGGTCAGTGAGGACATTTGATCACGAACATCCCTCTTCAGTTCTTCACGGAAGGCCTGCTTCCAATCAGACATGACGGGGGACGGAGGTCTACCAGCAGCATTCGTGGCCATGCAGTGGGGAGGAACTACACTCTCGGCATGATCTTGCTCAAGTGCTAAGGCTTCCCTCCGTAGATCTTCAAAAGTGAGGTCTGGCTCTCGTCGGAACTGTATCCGTAAACTTTGGCGCACGGGACCTTCCAGCAATCCCAGTAAGAACTGATCCCTCAGTAGAACTTCCTCACCTCCCAGGCCATGATCCTGTCTCTTCTTCAACCGGGAGAACTGCTCCCTCAGCTGCAGTGCAAATGCCCGGGTAGTTTGTCGCGGTCCCTGCTTACAATTAAAGAACTGTGTTCGCAGCACAGCAACCGGGGTAGTGTCTCCATATTGCTCCGTAAGGAAATCAAAGATGGCCCGAACCGTGGTTCTCGTTGCTTCCGGTGCTGCTTGCACTTCTCTTCTCGCTTCTCCCTCTAGTGAATTTAAAACAAACTGCACTCCTTGGGGGGCACTTAAACCTTGGAGTCCTACCAGGTACTCAACCTGGGTCTTCCATGCCGACAAACTCACTTCCGATCCTGGGCCTCCATACTTCTGGGCCCATGGGGCTCCCATAAAGATCGGCAGGACCGGCTGCCGCACCACAGGTGCCTCTTCGTCCGCCATCTTGGTCTCTGGCCGCTCAACTCAAGGTGGGATCCTGCCGACTACGCCAAAATCTGTCACAGGTCGGGGGGGCCAAGCCAGACTGCGCCCACCCCTCAAACCCAGGACCACCTCGAAGAGCGTACCAGAGACCACACAGACAAGAAGATTTTCTAAAAGCAACAATCTTTATTGAATAAAAGCAAGAATTAAAAGTCTTAATGCGGGCTTCGTCTCTCTTTCCAGGGAGGAGGAGACCGAGGGGTGCACTGCGAGGGCCCGGGTTACTGGCAGCCACAGAGGAGGAGGGAGCCGAACGCCCGTCTGGCGTGCAGGTAAGTAACGTGGTAAGGAGGCTCTTTTCGGCGTAATACAGGCAGACAACGGTCCGGGCAGACCAGGGCCGGGACCACAGGCCAGGAGGGGACTCTCTCCACAGGACAGGTGGGTAGCGGGTAAGTTTCTTCCAAGCGTCAGCTATTCGGCAGATGATCGGCACAGGGGGCGATGGAGTCCAGGAGGAGGACTCGCTGCTGGTCAGGTAGGCAGTCGGGTAGGCAAGTCTCCTCCGTGTAGGGTGCTCTCCCCCGTGGCATCACTGAGCAGCAGGTGTGAGGTCCTCCGGGTGCCTTTCCGCCCTTGACGGCTCCAGCCAGAGACAGGGGTACCCTGTATAATCCAGGACAGAGACAAGTGTGCAGGTTCAATTCTATTTCGGCGAAGTAAGGACTTACGGCTGGAGCGGGTGGTTCGGGACAAGCAGCACTGCTGCTGGGATGTGTCTCTCCTCTGAACAGGCAGCACACAAGAAGGCCGAGGCAGAAGAATCTTCTATTTAAATAGGCAAAGCCTTTGATACAAGAACGAACATGATCCTTTCGTATAATAGAGAATCGGCTTACGGCTGGACTGGGTTGCTCCACACAGGCACTATGGCTGGGGTGTGTCTCTCCTCCGAACAGGCAACACCCAAGAAGGCAGTGGCAGAAGAATCCTAAATAAACAGAGCATTTGATACAAGAACAAACATGATCCTTTCGTATAATGGGGAATCAGGCTTACGGCTGGGCTGGGTGGTTCCCACGGCGACACGAAGGCTGGGGTGTGTCTTTCCTCCGAACAGGCAGCACACAAGAAGGCGGTGGCAGAGGAACGTTCTATTTAAATAGACAGGACAAGTTAAACAGGACCTGGTGGCCGAAGTGGAACATACACATCCAACCTGAGGGCTTCGTTCCGCAAACACTGGCGAGAATGTGAACTGGAGAACACTGGCGGTTAAATAAACATGTATATCCACACACTGCAACTTCACGTCAAGTCCAATACTGTGTGACACTTCAATTCAGGCACCGCAATCCACTCTCAAATCCTAGTGCAATGAGGCCAGCACTCACCCAATGTTCAATCCCTCCACTGTTGCGCTGAATCAACACTCAGAAGCTGATGAGATGCAGAGGATTTCGCACCGCATGGAACACAGCGTCTTCAACACTCTTTCACACTCAGAAGAAGATATCAGGGTTTCAAAAATGAATCAGTTCACACTCTTAGTGGTAATATATTTGTGGTCAATACACTTCACAATTCCTTATCCAATTCAGTGCAAGACATGCATTCACACGGATCCGGTGTTTCATTACTTATCTTTCTCCCTCGAGTGATGGCACTCTCCAATCTTGACTCAATCTCCACAATTCACTCACTTCACATCCAATTAACGTTCCAGCTTGCACTCCCTCAATCACCGTTGCACCCCTTTCCAGTCAGATCCTCACAGCCGCTCCAAAGATCCCAACAAACCCAAGCCACTGCCAAAGAAATCGATCTCTCCCGGGGGAGTACCACACTCGAATGCCTTTTCCTTTTCCTTTTAACTGCTTCTCTGGGCCGTGTTTCCCAATCACAGATCCCCACACCAAACACCCGCACCTGGTACCGCTTAGCTAATCAGCTGCCGCTGTCATGGCAACTGACAACAAGCAAACCAGCACGGTGTGCCGGTGAAATCGTCCCGGGGGGAAACACACTCCTAGCGGAAATTAGTTCCGCTAGATTTGTCACCTTGTGACAACTTTATTAAGTGTTGTTTTATAGAAAGCCTTTCTTTAAAGTGAATTTCGTTTTGTATAAATTGTATCTTAATTTTAATCAATTTTTCATCAACCAAACCTGGATTTAATTAATAAAAAGCAAATATAGCTGGATTTACAAATGCACATCTTGATTGTTGCATGCAGCACACATATGTCGAAATAAGACATAACCACAACAAACATCGAATTGTCCTGGTTTGAGACTGTTAATAACACAAAATATTATTTTTATTTTTTTCGTGTTCGCATTTATGAGGGAATTTTTTTTTTACTGACGTGACAGTTCTCCGTTACGGACATGACCGCTCTGAAAGTGACTTTAAAACTTTTACATATAAATAT
Source organism: Rhinichthys klamathensis goyatoka (assembly GCF_029890125.1). Classification (NCBI taxonomy): domain Eukaryota; kingdom Metazoa; phylum Chordata; class Actinopteri; order Cypriniformes; family Leuciscidae; genus Rhinichthys; species Rhinichthys klamathensis. The sequence continues at coordinate 395,169 of NW_026606757.1, forward strand.
ATAGAAAGCTTGACATGTCTACTTTTTAACAGAATAATTCAAAACGAAAGAAAACAGACTACAGACTCTGCTTCTGTAATCCGTAAATGTGCATTTCTCTCTGGCATGTTCACTACTGCGAAGATCGCGAGTCAGCATAATCACCTTTATATTTGCAGCCACACTGACAAAGACTTGTTTATTAATAAACAATTAAAATGTCCCCTTGAAATTATTCATAATCATTACTTTTGCCGGTTCTTTGTGGCAGCTTTAAGATACTGTATTGGCAGCGCCACCCTTACATTTTACATGAACGCATCACCACGGCATCAGCACCGAAAATTGATTTTAAAAAAATAAATAAAAATTTTTCAATTCAATCAAAAATCGTGATACAAACCGAATTGTAGGTTTGGTCTATCGTTACAGCCGCAAGATGAGAAAGCAGGAGTTTAGTCGTTTATCGTGGATCTGAACATCTTTGCCAAAACCAGTTCACAAGTAGGCTAATTAATAAATTATCGGGGAGGGTCATGCCTTTTTTCACAATCATTTTGGAGGGTCATAGAAAAAAATATTGCTGGCGAAGGGAGGGTCAAGTCTTTTTTGACTACAGATCTCAAAACTCCTCCGGTGGCCCCTTAAATAAATAACGAACAGTCCCTAATTAACCATAACACAGGCAATTTTTGTAATTTATTCATAAAATTTGCATTTCATCAGGCCACTGATTGCTTGAAAAAAAATTGTGTTCAGTTAAATCTGAAACATATAATAAGATGGGACGTCTGCCAGCTCTAAATCCAAAAGTAAACAGTAGATGAATGGTTAAGTGCTGCAAGCTCTTCCCCATATGCATCTGGAAGTGTTTCTGTGCTTTTCCTGCAAAACAAAACACACTCCCATCCAAGACTATTCCACACATCGCTGTTCCTAAAGTTAACATTGCAATGTGTTTTTCTTTTGAAACTCTGATGTAACAAATTGTATCTGAATGATGTTTATCCTTGTCTTTTAGTATGAGTAACCAGCATTTCCATTTTCAAGACTGGAACTTTGACTGCTAATTGCAACATGGGACTGTTGGGCTGAAGCTTGGCTTGCTCCCAGTTCACAAAATGTTCTTGAACTAATTCCATCTGAAGTTAATACAGGCAGATGATTTATCAGTCTCTCGGACTGCTGTGTATACAACCGGTTTGTGTCGAGCTTAAGCGCTGCAATACTCTGTTACTAAATGTCCTGCATTTAAAAAAAAAAAAAACGTTTGTATACATAATCATAATATTTATTTAACCAGTGGCAGAGAGACAGGGAAGTGAGAGTTTCTTTAAACCACTTCATCACATGAAAAACAAGTTGTTCCAAAACTATATAGGCCTACGTACATATCCCTAAACTGTTAATTTTCTAGAGGTCTCTTAATTTTTTTATTAAAAATTAAGAGCTGTATATGGATTTAGAACAATGTTCAACACATGATGACGTTTCATTGTTCAACTCTCCCTTTAAAAAAAAAAAAAAGTCAAATGTTTAAAAAAAAAGTTAAATGTTTAGCCTACGGTGCTCAAAAACAGCTGTGTGTTGAAGTTATCTTTCTTGTACTGGTAATGGCTTGCAAGGGCGATGTCAGAATTTACATATCACTGAATAGGCATTGTAACCTTCAGCACAATGCAACAAGGACAAATATTGTTGTCTTGATAATAAGGCCAATGTGCTAAGTCTCACAAGTGTCCTTGTCCACAACAATAACTTGCTTGATTGCTGTTGATTACATAAATGTCCATTTTTGCTCCATTTTACTCAGAATTTATGCTTTGCCAGCGAAAAATCTTCAACGCATCACAGATTACTTAAAGTCAACCATTTGGAACAAACATTTACTCCTGGCAGGTCTCTGAAATGTGTTGTGACATCAGAGTGTGAAATGCTGACCTTCCTGTCTGATATACTGAATGGGCACTCGCCTGTTCCATTTGCCTTTCTAAGATGGTGTAGCCCTGTTTTATCAACCCCCAAATGGAGTATTAAGAATTTAGCTTTTCATAAAGCTGATGTGAATATTTTTGGATGTTAAATACTTTCTCCTATCCCATTTTAATGTGACAACAGTAAGTAAACAATTCATAAGTGGATTCCCCTGAAATGTAAACACTGTAGCTCTGTGGTGCTATCAAAATATTGTTCTGTTAGTTTGAACCTCCCAACCAGCTGCACACAGCAACACTGTCTAATCCAATAACGTGAGTTTGGGGCAGGACTAACTAACCAATTAGGCAGAGTTTAATATACATATGCGTCAGCAAACAGAAGAGAAGACACGAGAATCACAGTAATGGAAGTTTATTAACAGGAATCATACTTAAACATGAACTGCACTGGTGAGTATCTTCCAGGTTCTTATCTTCCAGATGGAGAATGGTGAAGGAGCAGGATGGGCAGAAGGATGATGTCGGACTGAAGACTGAAAGAATGACGATTGGATTGACGCAGGTAAGTACTGTATAAGGTAAAGAGTCCAGGTATGTAGCTCACGGTAGTGATCAACAAGACCAGACAAAGTGTGGAGGCAGAGTGAGGGTTTATATACAAATTAACTTGATGAATGTGGCAGGTGTTTCCAATTAGAATTCTGGAGAGCAGGAATGAGTGGGTTGAGCCGTGAGGTCTGGTGCTGAGGGTGTTGTTGACTCCGCGACAGTATGGGAAGAAATCCCTCCACACTTGTGAAATGAATTTGGGGTCCCTGGTCTGATACGATGTACTCCTGAAGGCTATAAATGCAGAACATATGCTGGAAAAGTGCTTCGGGTGTATCCATAGCTGACGGCAGACCTCAGTGGGATTAACTTGTAGGGTTTTGAGAAGTGGTTTACAGCGATCGGGATATGAGTATGGGCGTCAGAGGGAGGTAGTCTGTAATGAAGTCAACTTCGATGTGGAACCATGGTTGACGAGGTACTCGGAGTGGGACACGCTTTCCCTCTGGTAGGTGGAGTGGAGTCTTTGACATGGCACAGACAGAGCATCCTTTGACATACCAAGTGACATCCTGGGTCATACTGGGCCACCAGTACCGATTGGGGATGAGCGAGAGGGCCTGCTGGCTGCCTGGGTGTCCAGATCCCGGGGCTGTGTGAACCATGAGGGGTAAGCGAAGAGTCGATGGTACGAATACTTTCCCCTCAGGACCTTCCGGCGGAGCTGGCTCGAAGCGGGTTGTATCGGTGATCTGGCTGTCTACAGACAACCAGATGGGACTTGGATGGATGGAGAATAGGCTCAGGAGGGTTGACATGTTGACATCAGGTGATTGTAAACGGGAAAGAGCTTCAGCTTTCTGATTCTTGTGACCAGGTCTGTAGGTGGCTGAGAAGTTGAAGCGGGTACAGAATTAAGTCGGCGTGCTTCACGAAGATAATCCGGTTTTTGTCATCTGTAATGACTTGAACTGGATGTTTAGCTCCCTACAACCAGTGTCTCCACTCCTCCAGGGCAAGCTTGATGGCTAACAGCTCTCGGTTGCCGATGTCATAGTTCATGGCAGATTTCCTGAGAAGAAGGCACATGGATGGAGATGGGGGAGTTTCCCCTGCCGCTGTGAGAGTACCGCTCCTACCCCTGTGGTGGAGACATCCACTTCAATGACAAAGGGGATGTCGGTATTTGGATGGGCAAGGGTAGGAGCAGAGGGCAGAAGGCATTCTCTTTAAGATCTGGAAGGCTTCAATGGCAGTTGTATCCCAGGATAGAGACTTGGGCCGACCACAGAGCATGGCTTCTGAAGGACCTGCATAACATGGTGGCGAACTTCGGCCTGGTTCCGGGAATAAATCAAGATGTCCTCGATATAAATTATGGTGAAGTGATGGAGAAACTCCCGGAACACCTCATTCATGAAGCCCTGGAAAAAGGGAGATGAGTTGGCCAGCCCTTACGGCATAACCTGATTTTCATAGTGGCCCGATTGTGTAATGAAGGCACAAGTCTTCCATGCATCACCCTTCCGTACCCAAATGAAGTTATATGAGCTATCTATGCAGGGCCGCAAGCCTCCATCCTTCTTGGCCAGAAAGAAAAAACTGTAAGGTTTGGGAGGGAGGTTGATGGACGAATAAATCCTTGCTGTAGAGCCTGCTCGATATATTTTCCCTTTGGGTAGGGTTGCCCCAGGCAGTAGGTCGATTGCACAGTCCCATGGCAGAACTCCCGGCATTCAACTGGGATCTCCTGCTGGATATTGGACTCTGGGCTTTCGATAGTATTGAAATTTAAGGTCATGATATCAGATGACTAAATTTCACTGGATTTCTTTAAACAGTGCTCAAAACATTCCTCTCCCCACTGAAGAACCTCATCGTTGGTCCAGGAGTTCCACTGTGAATGTTGCAGTAGCCATGGGTGTCCCAGGATGGCACCGGTGGTTGAGCCCTCCAGCACCATGAATGAGATCATCTTTTTGTGAATGCAGCCAACACGGAGGGTGATGGTGGGTGAGAAGTGGGTTATTACACCTCGGCCCAGCAGTTTTCCCAGGATGGAGGGAATGTTTCGGATCTGCGAGCTGCAGTTCCTCCTAAGGTGGAGTTTATGGAGGGGGTCCCTGGAAATGAAATTGCTCGCTGATCCGGAGTCAATGAGCGCCTGGGCTGTAACAGAGAGATGTGCGGTAGTCACTGTCACTGGGGTACGTTTCAGATGAGTAATCATGGGAGGAATGTGAATAGGCTGGACTGTCAGGTAGCAGATGACCCTCTCCTCCACAGTATAAACACAGGCGATTCATAATCATCCTTTGATGTTCAGAGTGGGGCAGGTGGAAAGAATCAATTTGCATGGGCTCTGCTGACAGCGAATACATCTTGCTTTATGGAATACCCCCCAGAACCGGAAGTGAAGCAACCTTTTTTACAGATGTAACAAGTTTGTTATTCAGGGAAGAACATTTTACAACTTTAATCATATAAAATAAACAAACACAAAACGAAAGTAAAAGTGGCAGCCCCTCACAGACGACAGCCGCACACATAAACAAAACATAACGTAAACGTCCAGGCCTGGTCCTCTGTTGTCCTTCACTGTCGTCGCTCCTTGTGCTCCCGGAGCTCCTCCGTGAGACACGAGGCCTCGCCTGGCTCTCACGGCTCTCAGCCTCGTCCTGCTTGCCACAAAAGAATACAGACGTTTGTTGAGCATTACCCATATTTGAGATAGAGAGTGTTAAGGGAACTACTTCTCAGATTTTTTTCTGAAGGAAAAAGACACTATTAAATCCCACATCTTTAAAGTTTTAGAAGAGTTCTCAACAGGCTCAGATCTGTGCTCAGATTTGCCAATATATGCATGTCTGCAATTGAATTACAGTATATGAACGCCAACATTTTTCATCAAAATCTTCCAAGACCAAGCAATCCGAGTCTCTTATATGCCCACAGACTGCCTACAATCAGTTTATTGACTGCCTTTTTCACACAAAAATGGAAAGTGCTTTCTTGATCTGGCAAGCTCTATTCTGATTGGCTGGTTTTACACAACTTCTGGGAGTAAGAGCACTTAAGGGTCTTTATCAGTCCACCTGGTAACAAAGTTGTGTTTACAAGGTTCAAAGCTGATACAGCGAGCAAGTTTGAGGATGACATAAGCACTGTATTTGGAGTTTATCAGGGTAGTGGCTTAACATATTTCAAAGACATTCAGGGTTTTGTTTGAGGCAATTAGTAGCAAGTACATATCTACAAACAGAACTATATGTTATGTCGGAATGGACTGCACTTTTCATGGCCAGAAATTCTGAGCACAAAGTTTATGCACATTTAATGCTATTTTACTGGCACTTTCTCACAGTGTTTTCATACCTTTCTACTGGTATCATCTATTTCATTTAAATATGCCCTAAATGGCATGAAAAACAAAACAGACTATGATCGATTGCTTTACATGCTTTAAGTGGTCTCTTCCTGTATAAGTGGGTGGTTCTTGGTCAGAATAAACTGCAGTGTGGATCAGCTGCTGTTTAGCCACATACATTTTCTAGCTATTAGGGCATTTTTAGGAGAAAGCTTTGAGACAAAATTAATCATTTATGCATAATTTACTCTTTTTACTAAAAGATATATCAGGGCACATTGAAATAAAGTTGTACCTACTTTACTAAGTTGATACTTTAAATGAACCCAGCATACTGTTAAGTCTTTTGCATTACTTTATGAAAGGGACAATTCTGAATAGAAACGTTTTTCTCTGAGAAAGACAAAACAGTCTGATATGCAGCATTATTTAAAAAAAAAAAAATCAGTAATAACTCATAAGGTCATAACTTTCTAAATACACTGAGCTCAGACAATGCATTTTTGGTAACACTTTATTTTAATGTTCCCCTTCAGACATTCTGTTGACTATAAGCAACTTTGCACCTATATGTCAACTATTTCTCATTAGAGTATTAGTTGAGTTTTAGTAGACTGTCTGCTTAATACTGTATCTAATAAACCTTCATCTTAATAGTTAATTAAGATTAAACTTAATGTAGACAGCAGAATATCTAAAGGGGACCATCAAAATAAAGTGTAGCCCATTTTTATTGTGCTTTTATTGTATTTATTTAAAAATTTCTAGTTTCTGATTTTTAAATATCCAACATCTGACTACAGTGAACAACTTGTATAACACAAATGAAACGCATATTTCCTCCAGAAGCTTTGGCTTGCTTAAAGAAAAAGAATCCCACGCACTCTTCACAGTTCACCCACCTCATTTGTTTGTATTTCCTAAGCAGCCTTCATGATTGTGAGTTCCGAGGCAAACTTCTTCAAGGCTATATGGGGAAAAATGTTCCTCCCAGAAATCACATTATTTTGGCCTGGAGTGCAGCATGTGATAGCAAACAATTATAATTACAGTTCTTAATGGGTTGATGTTATTTTTTGTATTCACCTTGATTGATTTACATAAGTGCATGTGTTTTGAGAGCAGTGGAAGGTGGAGTGTTGCATAAAACACAACATGAACAGCAAATAAAAGGCGAAACGGAGGAACGGACACCTCTTTCTTCCTGCATTCACTTCTGATGAGGGGGTTGTCAGAATGATTTCAGTATAGTCTGGTGAGATTAAGGGTTACTCATTGATGTCTAATTTAGCGATTTGGGTCAGAGGAGGCCTGCTGTCTGCTCTTTGTGCGCCGCTCCACTCGTACGAGACATCTGATTCATGCAGCTATGACAGTTGCCACAATTGTCCTAAATACCCAGTGCCGTTTTCTGCCCCATTTCATTGATGTTCACTTTGAGAGGGAGGGGGGAAGGGGGCATTTAAGTCTCTAAGAGGATTATGGTCTGGGAGGAAGGATTTTTTTTCTGCTTAGTAATATCTGCGAGTGGGCACAAGTGCATCTGCAGTATCACGACTGAGAACAGCTGATGTGGGTGGTGGGCGGAATAGGCCCTCCAGTAATTTTGTTTCTGTGTCACGATGCGGGGGTGTGATTTCAGCTTGCGGCCGTAGCAGATTTTCTCTATTTCTAATCCTTTATTACTGGCAGCATTAATCCAAGAATTAGAAAGGGGGAATGACAAGTGTATTAAATGTGCAATATAATGACTTTGAGCAAATTGCAGTTTCATCGGTCTAAACAAAAAGACAAAAAAAGGTTTGATGTGCATTTAATACTACACAGGTTGATGCTTCATTGTTTGAGAAGAAAAATGCATAAGAAAAGATGGAAGAAATGGAAAAGCTCTTGTTTCACAGATACGTGAAAACTGTGCCATGTGCCATTTTTAAGCAAGCACACAGATGTATTTTGTTGCACAATCTACATTACTGTCTTAACTGTGTATACAAAATAATAATACATTTCCACCCTTTACTAGACGACAAAATCATTTTCTGCTTTTGGGAATTTTATAAGACATACACTCACCTAAAAGATTATTAGGAACACCTGTTCAATTTCTCATTAATGCAATTATCTAATCAACCAATCACATGGCAGTTGCTTCAATGCATTTAGGGGTGTGGTCCTGGTCAAGACAATCTCCCACAATCTCTCAGAATTGGAAAGAAAGGTGATTTAAGCAATTTTGAGCGTGGCATGGTTGTTGGTGCCAGACGGGCCAGTCTGAGTATTTCACAATCTGCTCAGTTACTGGGATTTTCACGCACAACCATTTCTAGGGTTTACAAAGAATGGTGTGAAAAGGGAAAAACATCCAGTATGCGGTAGTCCTGTGGGCGAAAATGCCTTGCTGATGCTAGAGGTCAGAGGAGAATGGGCCGACTGATTCAAGCTGATAGAAGAGCAACTTTGACTGAAATAACCACTCGTTACAACCGAGGTATGCAGCAAAGCATTTGTGAAGCCACAACACGCACAAACTTGAGGCGGATGGGCTACAACAGCAGAAGACCCCACCCGGTACCACTCATCTCCACTACAAATAGGAAAAAGAGGCTACAATTTGCAAGAGCTCACCAAAATTGGACAGTTGAAGACTGGAAAAATGTTGCCTGGTCTGATGAGTCTCGATTTCTGTTGAGACATTCAGATGGTAGAGTCAGAATTTGGCGTAAACAGAATGAGAACATGGATCCATCATGCCTTGTTACCACTGTGCAGGCTGGTGGTGGTGGTGTAATGGTGTGGGGGATGTTTTCTTGGCACACTTTAGGCCCCTTAGTGCCAATTGGGCATCGTTTAAATGCCACGGCCTACCTGAGCATTGTTTCTGACCATGTCCATCCCTTTATGGCCACATACCCATCCTCTGATGGCTACTTCCAGCAGGATAATGCACCATGTCACAAAGCTCGAATCATTTCAAATTGGTTTCTTGAACATGGCAATGAGTTCACTGTACTAAAATGGCCCCCACAGTCACCAGATCTCAACCCAATAGAGCATCTTTGGGATGTGGTGGAACGGGAGCTTCGTGCCCTGGATGTGCGTCCCACAAATCTCCATCAACTGCAAGATGCTATCCTATCAAAATGGGCCAACATTTCTAAAGAATGCTTTCAGCACCTTGATGAATCAATGCCACGTAGAATTAAGGCAGTTCTGAAGGCAAAAGGGGGTCAAACGCAGTATTAGTATAGTGTTCCTAATAATCCTTTAGGTGAGTGTGTGTGTCAAAAATGTCATGAGAAAACAGTACAATGAATTTGACCATGCGACTAGAGATTCTGTCAAAATGCCACAGTTAATTCACTAAATACTACTGAACAGTCTCCAAACTGTATACATTGCTTAATCATTTTGTTTAATTTCTATGAAAGACAGTGGTTGCAACCACTTTTGTAACTATGGGAAAAAATGCAAATATGGAATTTCCATTAATTTGGTGGAAATGGTGGTTACTATGGTATGTTTAAGTAGACTCATGAGGTTTAATTCACTCATGCCTGTAAAACCCCTTTTTCCCAGAACCTGAAATCAGTTGTGACACTAAACAAAAGTTTCTTGGGGAAATTTTCAAAATCATCACTTTTGCTGCAACCCTGACATGTATATTGACCAAGTGATTTTATGAGTCACATGTCATAATGCAGATGATTGTCAGTACATAATTTTCCCAGTTCCCTTTTGCAGCTTCCTTACTTAGTAACTTGGTGACATCTGACATGTTCAACCTTTACTTTTACAATGATTTAACAATCTTACTAATGGGAATAGGAAACATTTAACCTAATGAACAAGTAAACCTTTTGTAAACCAGCAATACCGATCAAAAATACAATTTACAAATTCACAATACAATTCTATATAACTTAGATATGTGAAGATAACTACAGTGGCCGAGAGAGCTCGACGCGCTTGCAACTGATGAAAAGAAATGCAAATGGAAAAAACACCAGCAAATTAAGAAATCGTTTGACAACATGTGTAATGCAAATACTCACAACGTAACCAAATACAGAAACGTGCTATTTGCATGTGTTTTCTTCACTTGCAGTGCGTTGAGCTCTCTTGGCCACTGTAAATGATCCATAAAGACATGAATTCTGTCAAATACATTATAATTATATACTACATATATCAATGCAAATCCATTAAACCAATTGGTGGTCCCCATATACTGGAAGTCATTAAATCCTATCTAGAGTCATGTCCTGTGTATTAACATTTGGATTTGAAAACACAGTAATCCCCTGGCTCCACTGAGACACTATAATCTGAAAAAGATTTATTTCTATTTATACGTACATTATAATGAGTGTCGTCTTTATCTCTCAATTGGATGTAAGGGTTGCGTAACCACCAACATCACAATTTTTCACCATATTACAGAGGACTGCAAAGACAGCAAAATATCACCCCCTACTGGAAGGCTGTTTCTATTACAAGGCTCCATGACATGAGAGACATTGGATTGACCATGTTTTAATGCATAATAATATACAGCCTAATATTATGTATATATAAGCCTTATCCATTGGATGCATTTTTGCCTCTGTCTTATAAAATGGACACTTCTTATGCACAACTCGTTTGTTTTTACAACTTTTTAGGTAAAATTGTGGCTTAGGACTACCATATTACTTTAGAAATATCAGTGATTTATTTTCAAATTCACAAGTTTATGCGATCCTGAATGTTTCTGTGTATTTATAATTGTGTGTGAGTTAAGGAGGCGCAATAATTTAGAACAGCGATTAGATAAACTGACTGGCACTACCTGTGTAATCAATTGTTTGAAGAACACACACCTCCCAGCCAAATATAAAGCCACATCTTCTTCTACTTTTATTTTGATCAGGTCATAAATACCACCCACTGGTCTTACTAACATCTATAATTAGACAAGTCCAGCATTAGTAAAACAATTTTTTTTTAAAATACATACTTAAAATGTTATTTTTACCTTTCTGTAAAAACTTTAGTTTGCTTTCTGTACTTCAGCACAGTGAAACTCTGTTTTCATAACCATACAGTAAACCATTGTTGAGATGGGAAGTTATTGTTGAATATAGGAAGTTATTACTGTAGGGAAGTTACCGCTGATTTTTTTTTATATATATACTGTACTTCCTCTATTTTATCTAGGCTATATATTTGACCGAAGAGGAGCTATTGTTCTCTTCTGTCCTGTACACAATGGAGAGGCATTTGGTTTTTTACATGTTATGTTACACTATTCTGTTTCACTTTTTAGCTCATAATGAAGCAACACCGTGGGCTAGCAGACAGTGTCAACAGGTAAATTTATGGTTGTTTAGCTTGCATGGTTTTCTACACAACGGACAAACGTGAAGCATGAATTAATTCTGTTAATGTCAAGTTTTATCTTATCTTATGTCTAACTGTTCAGTGTAACACTTGTATGTTTTTTTTTTTAGATAGCAAACGGCTATGATTGTAGCGGTATGGACCTACAATTAATTCCAGATGAGGTACCAAATTCTGTCCAAATTTTTAAATTTAGCTTCAACTACCTGCCCGCCCTATACAACTCCACTTTTCAGAGGCTAAATAACTTGCATTCATTAGACCTGACAAGGTGAGCAAAGCCAATTTTCTTTTAAGTTGAGTTGTGTAAAAGTGTGTATCAAAGAATCTAATGTTTCTTCTTCTTACACTCAAACCTTATAACTTACAGGTGTAGTATCACTTTCATGTATGAAGACATTTTTAAAAATCAGCCTGACTTGGAAGTCCTAATCCTAATCGGAAACCCACTTGTGTTCATCGCAAGTAGAGCTTTTTTTGGACCACTAGCATTGAAATATCTCAGTCTAGCTCAGTCAAAAATCAAAAGCCTATCAGACATCCCGTCGGATAATCTTGCATATTTGGAGGTTCTGGACCTTGGGGGAAGTGGCATTCACTCATTAGATGGACTAAGCAGTTTCCACTGGCAAAGCGTGAACAGCCTGCAGCTGGATATGAACTCTATTGACCGGATAAGTCTGACTGACCTGCAACCAATCCACAATGTGGTCGGGATGAGCATCAGCTTCAAAGGAAACGATTTTTTTTCTATAGAACCAGGTGCTTTTCAGTCACTGAAATTGAGCAGTCTTGATTTCAGTGGCTGCTTCAGCAAAATGAACTTCTCCTCCCTTCTGAGAGGGCTTGAAGGTATTACAACCAACAGGCTGAAACTGGGATTGTATGAAAGCGATCCAAATGTGTTCATACCATCAGCTGCTCTACAATCTTTTTGCAAGATCCTCGTTACTGACCTAGATTTCCAGCTTCAGCATTTCTTAGACCTAAATAATTCCACGTTTCATTGCCTTGAAGGGCTTAAAAAGCTTGACCTTACCAGAGCCCACCTGGATTCATTGCCCTTTAACATGACTGGCCTGTCCAACTTGTCCCATCTGGTGCTAGATGAGAACAGATTTTCAGATGTCTGCAGCATCAACACCAAAAGCTTTCCCATGCTTACGCACTTGTCAGTGAGCGGGAACTTAAAGCCCCTCGAATTCAGCAATAGATGCTTGGAGAGTCTCAGAGTCCTAGAGGAGCTGGATCTCAGTCATAGTTCAGTAAAACTCAGAGGACCTTGTTGTAACGACCAGCTGTTTGGTCTGAGTGAACTGAAGCTCCTCAATCTCAGCTATAGCTTACCAATGGTGTGGAGTTCGCAGCCTTTCAGTGCGTCTCCACAGCTGGAGCACTTGGACTTCAGCCATTCACTTTACAGTCTGAACGGCAGCTCACCATTCAGCAATCTACAGAGTCTCCGAACTCTAAATCTTTCCTGGTCAAATACAAGTCTGACAAATATGCACATCTTCAATGGATTGAAAACCTTGCAACTCCTCAATTTGAAGGGGAACCCCATTCAAGGAGGGGTTCTTAGCCATGCAGAGCTCTTTAAATACGTCCCTATTTTGGAAACCCTCATTTTATCTTCATGTAAAATAACTGCCTTCGAAGAGAACTTGTTTAAAGGTCTCACCCACCTCAGGCAAGTAGACCTGAGTGAAAATAAGCTTGTAAAACTAAGCACCTCTGGGTTTTACTCCCTGTATTCTATCCAACTTAACTTTGCCAGTAATGCCATTGTGACAGTGGATGTTGGAAGTATTATTAATTTGGGAAAAGGAAGTACTGTCGATCTGAGTTACAATCCCCTAGTATGCAACTGTAGCAACTTTCAGTTCATCAACTGGGTTAAGAAAAACACAGTCAAAGTAAAACACTTAATGGAGACAGTTTGTAATGCTACAGAAACAAGGATTATTGATGCTAAACTTCAATGCGAATTTCCTGTTGGTGTAATTGTATTTGTTATAATTCTAGTCGTGATTATAATTGCATCTGCCGTTTTCTGCCTTGTCAGGAGAATTAGAAGATATCCTAGATACACACAGCTGTAAATTCAGAAGATTTAGTTTGGGCTTCCTCCATATGCAAGCAACCCAGACAGCAACATAGTGTCGGCCCAGATCCAGCCCACATGTGGTATGCGTTGAATCCACATGTACCAGATGTGGCCCGGATATGGGCCGACACTATGTTGCTGTCTGGGATTAATGTTTGCTTTAAGTTGGAGATCAAATATGGCAATCTACAGTATCAAAGCCAATTTTTTTTTTTTTTTTTTTTTTTTATATAACTCAAATTATTATTTTATTATTATTATTATTATTTATTTGTAGGTTCAGAGTTTTAAAAAAAATTCTAGGTCTAAAGTCCCTTTTCAATCACTTTAACTACTTCCTTGATTATTTTGTTTGAGACTTTTAAGCTTGTATTATGTTGCAGGTCAATTTGACCCATTTTAATTTTTGAGTTGTCAGAAATATCGGTTAACCGTTTTTTTTTTTTTTTTTTTTTTGACATTTTGTGATTTTTTTCTCATTTAGGGTCATGTTGAAGGGGTGGATTCTGGAATCCACTGCTGCTTCAATGTATTTCTAATGAGTGATTATAATCAAGGTATTAATCAATATTTTTCCTTCTAAATATCAAATGAGTTGAATGACTTCTCTAGGCTTATGAGATTTTAATTAGTTATAGTTAAGTTACCAGTGTGATTACTGAAATGTTCTTTTCATGTATTCTTTAATGTCTGTACGAAATATCTGAGAGGTGACTGAAGGTCCATGCCAGGAATGCAGTAACAGTGCTTGCTCATTTAGCCCGGCTTCCAGAAATTAATTATGGACTCCGTTAACGTGTCAATACATCCATCTGCTTTTCTAGGGTACCCTGACCGTAATGGTCACATGGGTCATTGAAACCTATAGTTGAGTGACCATTTCTCAGGTAAAGTCTTTACTGCGTTAGACTAAAGTGTCCTCTCCTTGAGAACTGTGTTAGATTAAAGTGTCCTCTCCTTGAGAGAAAGAACGTATTATCTTGATGTTTTGAGAATACTCTCCTGTTTATAGTTAGAGCCTGGCCAAATCTAACCTGTGTGTGTTTTAGTATTCCTGGTTACAGGTTAAGGAACAAGTGGCATTATTGGAGATTGACTGAATTGTTTTCTTCGACTTGTTGGCACACAGCAGATCTGCGACCTGGAAGGTCATGACGTGCCTAAATTCTGGGTCTGCGTGTCAGCCACATAATTGATGGAGATATGCTTCAGTCTATCTGTTTATGTGTGGAAATTTACTATGTTTATCTATTTCTTAGCCAATCAGAATCATTCAACCTGAAGAAAGAACGTAGCTTAGACCTTGGTGAAGGGTATAACTGCTGTGATCTTTGTAACTGTAAACGGGGCGGCCACCAAAAAAATAGACACTTAACAGGATCTAATGATGTACAACACTTATATGTAAGATCAAAATCAACAGAGTATTTTGAGTCTCTTTTGCACTGATAAGAAAAAAAGTGAGCTCGTCGCGCCAGCGCGATAGCCGACCGGTTTTAATACCCGCAATTTCTAGTATTCCATTAGTATTGCATCCTTCTCATGGGCATTTCATCATTTTTGACTTTTCAGTCTGAGTTAAATCTCTTTTTTGGCTTATTTTATCTGTAAATGTAAACTTGCCTAATAATTATGGACACCTGAATATAAGGCGTTTTTCATTTCCAGCCTTCATGTACAATTATACATCACTTGATTAAATACAAAATTAATAGTAGTTAAGATTAATGTGGTTTGGAATTGGTCAAATGTGCCTATATAGAAAAAAAATATGATCAGAAAATCAATGTGCCTAATAATTCTGCACGCAGTGTATATAAAAATGAAAACTGTATTTCTATTGAATCCAATTAGGGTCAATTTGACCCGCTCGAACAAGGCCGTACCCAGAAATCGAACAGTGTATGAGGGTTAAAGAACTTTTAAACCAAAAGAATAATAAAATACAATAAAAAAATAATTTTGACATGCCTTTTTATTTTCAGTATTTTACAACTTTAGAAGTATAAATATTTCTATAGTATACAACATCTATGACATCCATAGAGCTTTCTGTGGGTGATGTACAAAACTCAAAACCACATCTTATTGCACAGATCCTAAAAGACAATGATAAGCAGAGTCATCTACATAAACACTGTTTTCACACATAGAGAGAGGAAAGAAAACTCCAAGAAACAAGCAAGAACATACTGAACTGGAGAGACAACAAACAATTAGGCTACCACACCGACGGTCTTCAACAGCAAGTGTCCGCTAGGAGGAACTCACACACGCACACACACCCACGTCGATCACAGCATAACTGCCTGTGATGTAGCACATTAATTTGGCAAATAACACAAATGTACAAAATATACATCCATGAAGTAGTTGTAAACAAGCATTTAATGTGCTTCTTTAATTATTCAAACATTAATTTTCACGAAAGGAAGGGGGATAAAGAAAATAAATGATATTTGAGAACAGACAATGCATATGTCCTATAAAACATTCACATTTTATCATTATCATTAAAGTTAATATTATGTTATCCTCAAAATCCCAATAAGCGTTGTGTTTTTAATCTTAAGGTGCCTTGTATCTCTTCAGACCTCCTACACTACATTTGTAAAGTCTATGAGGAACAGAAACTTCAGTGTGCTAATATGGTTTAAAATCTCTACAATCAACTTCGAATTGGCTACTTTATTAGATTCTCTTTACATGGTGTATTCTGTTATTAAGGTAATTATGCACATTTGTGTGTCCAGCTCATATATGCTCTGTTTACATAAAACATTAATTGCAAATACTTCAATATCATACTGTAATATAGCCTAGATGTTTCACAATACAAGTATACTAAAATGGACCTAGATATACACTTGCTTTGCTTTAAGTTGGTACGTGAGCTACAGCAGGTTTAAAGTTAAGACCAAATATCAAAAGACACAATGATTCACCCACTCCTCTTTTCTGATGCTAACCTTCAGTGGTCACTATGCAACTGCCTAAAGATCAAATCAAGCGTGACTAATGACAAATATGCTTTTAAATGTTTGGTAATGAAGAAAACATAAAGAGAGCTTTGAAAAGTCTCCAAGGTAAAAGTAAAAGAAATGCACTTATCAGTTCTACTGCACGAGATGTTAATAGCACAAATGCATTTAGTCCCCATTTTTAAGGGTTTTGAATATGTTAGAAACTGATTGGACATTTTACCACAAGCCCTGACATACCACAATGTCATGTTGCTAAAGCACATTTGATTATCCCTGTATAAGCCCTTTTAACCAAACCAGGGGAAGTACATCATGTTCTTGTATGCCAAATGGGAAATGTTAGCCCTAAAAGCTTGACATTTTTCCTTTTTTGAAAAACAGAGTGTATATAATCTACATAGTAGCAAACCTTAATAATGGGGTAATCCTTTAGTTTCTGAAACTTGCCTTTTATATAATGTTCTGCATCTGCCTTGTCCCTTTTTTAACGTAAATGCATGACTTCAAGCGGCATCAAGTACGAACATTAAGAGAACAACTCTGCTGCGTCACTTAAAACACGCATCTGAAAATGCATGTGGTTAACCCCAACATTCCTCAGTGCACTTTGTTTCAGATTGAGACTATGATTATTCTGCTAGTTTAGACTCAATATCAGCGCAATTACTGAGCAGATGACATCACTAGCGACTAACATTGAGTACAGTATACAAACATATAACATAGCAAAATATATACATATAAAACATACAACACTCATTTTCAACTGACCGCTCTGTACAATTAATGCTGCTGTATTTACAATATATTGCATAAAAATTAATTCATAGAAATGCATGGGAAAGGAATGTGAATTTCACCATGACCTGCTAAGAACAGCAAGTCATATTTCCCCAAAAAACTCTAAGGCCCCTTCCACTACGATTCCAGAACCACAAGATGATTCCAATATAAAATAGTTCCAGGTGAGAAGCACAGGACATAGTGCATTCCCTCTGTGCACCACTACCCAAAACAAAACTTTGCTGATAAGGTCAACAAAAAACAAAAAACAAAAAAAAACACACAAACAAAACACAAAACAAAAAAAGTTCAGACAAAATATAGAAAATAAATTGTAGTGATCTGTTCAACTTGCAGAGTTGTAAGCCATATTAATAGCACCATTGCTACATATACTTTCCTAGTGGTTTTTAAATACATCAAAAACCAGTAAAATACATAACGCTAGCTTGAATGAGCGTGAAGCCTTTTTCTTTTTACACAGTCAGTTAACATGCACCTTCAGCTCTAAATTCAAGGTGCTTTTTGTTTGGTATAATTATACTCCATGATTGGCACAGTTAATTTAAGCCTTAAAAAAGGCATCCATACTCCGCCTCCACAGTTATTGCACACGCCACTTGTTACATCACACTGCAACACAACACAATGTCTACTTTTGGCGCTTTTGCAAGATCTAAAACGTGACCACAAATCAGCAGCAAAACATGTCAACATTCAGACTACACTTTTTTTTAGACATAATATTAACAAAGCATTATAGATCACAAAACAAACAAACAAATTAATTTCTCTGGTTTCTCATGAAAACCTAAAGTAACAGCTTTACCGGTCCTCAGATAGGAAGGCTTAAAGATATTACATATAGACAAGAATTAAGTTTACATCCTCGGTTCTTTTAAAATTCAAAACGCTTGGCAACTACAATACAATACATCACTTTTTACAAGTTGAACCACGTGGCGGATCCTTTGTTTGTTTAGAACGGACTGAATCTTTTTCAAGAGTAGTACTATCCTTAGCCAAAGGCATGCCTCTTGATGAGTCTTTACGATTATTTTTGGGTGCGGACAATACATCTTGAGTGGGTTCCTTTCTCTTCTTTTCTACTTGCTCTTTTCGGTTGGATGAAATCTGTTTGTCAGACACCTTTGACTCACTAGTGCCATGTTTAGGGTCAGGACTGGATATAGCAGTTATAGTCTTCCCTATGGGATCACTTGTGCTGGAACCCTTGAGAGACTCTGATCTTGGAACATCAATTCTGGACTTTACTTGTTCCTTTGAGGAAGGTCCAAATGTTTCAACTGCAGCAGTGCTGCCCTTACCAGAAGGAAGGCCACTAGACACATGTATTTTAACAGCGGGTACTGGCAACACTGGCACGGATCCACCTTGAGAACCAGTGCGGGTCTCTTTCTGAGGCTGGGATTTAGGCGTAGACAAGACTGACACTCTTAGATCCTTTGGATTTACTATGTTGTCCTTGACAATGGGCTGTAGCTGTGCTCTGTTTTCCTGCTTTCCCTTATCTTCAACAGCCTTCCCAATAGATTGTGTAACAAGTGGAGAGTCTACTCTGGGCTTGTTTTTGGAACTCAAAGGTGTCTGTTTTAATATAGCACTGCCAGACGGTTGCGTCTGTTTTATTGCAGTCAGTGCTGGACTTGTCTCTGTCGTGGACATGTCCATAACTTGCTTATCAACCTTCTGGGTGTCTATGCCAAGAACACTCTTGAATTTCTGCTTTTCTTCCGTTTTCATTGTGGATTGCACATGCACAGTGTCTTTTTTTGAAGTGTCAGAACTTCTAGTCTTTGGTGGGCTTGCACCTCTGTCCTTTGATGTAATATTCATGTTTACTTGGCTTCTGAAGATGGCTTCTTGCTTTTCACAGTTTTTTGAAACTTCAGCTCCGCCTGAAGAGTTAGGGTTAGGGACACAGGTAATCTTTTCAGTCACACTGCATTTGATGTCCTTTTTAAGGGCTATTTTATCACTCAAGTCCATTTTGTCTCCACATGCTGGCAGGGTTTTACGATCCTTTACCGTAAAATTTAATTGGCTACTTGCCTCCTTCGTATTTACCTTGTCTGCATGTTGATTTTTGTTTAAGGCCAGTTGAGACTGATGGGTTTGCACATTAAATTCTCTGCTACCACTTGACACATCGGAATTTTGTGCTGTGTCTGAGATTTGTTTGGAGAGTTGATCAGAATTACTTGCTGTTTGTCCATTTTTGGCACACGTCTGATCAGACTGTGGAGGTTGGATGGTGGTAGTTTTTACTTCAGCCAACCCAGAAAATTGCGGGGTGGTGATTGCACAGGCCTGGGATTTTGAATCAGTTGCATGCATGGTCTTCAGTGGGGTGGCAATTGTGGACGGAGTGGCTTTTCTTTGAAAGGTAGGCTTGGGAGACAATGAACTTTTAATAATAGGGGCCTCAGGTGTATCTGCTAGTGGTGAGACAGAAGACACATTGGATATTGTGACTGAAGAAGCTAAAGATAGACTCTGAGGGGTAGATACTGTTTCTTTCACACATATCTCGGATTTAGCCTGCCTTGAGTCAGCGGCTGAGGTTGGCGTACAACCAGTTCGGTCTCTGATTGCAGACTCTACGCTTTTGTCTAAACTTTTTACTCTGGTAGATAATTTGCTTTCCTTCAAATCTTGAAGACACTCTGGATTGAGGTCAGCAAAGTCTTTGGTGCTACCAGCCTTATTCTTTCTATCTATTAGAGTCTTGGTTGCAGCCAAGATTGAGCTTGATATCGCAACTGTGTTGTCTGTAACATCTTTCGATGGATGGATCTGTTTTATCACTGAGGTGTATGTTATATTGGCTGGTTTGTCATTATTTATGATATTCTTCTCAGTAGACAATGCTGAACTTGGAAAACTGGTTGGTGTCTCACTCAACCTACTATTATTTTTGCCAGAATGTGCTTCTTGGGTTTGCTGGACAGGGTTGAGTTGGGCAATAACAGCAGAAGACGCTAGGGACTTGTCAGGTTCATTGGCTTTAGTAAGGACTGGTTGCATCTGTTGAGTTTCATTTTGCTTTGGAGAGGTCTCCTCTATATTTTCTATGTCATCTTCCTGGTCTTCATTGCTGACTTCCCTGATGGAGGGCGTTTTCCCACATGCAAAGTGAGCGCTGTGTCGTGCAGCCCTCATCTCCTGAGCTGTCTTTAGCCTACTCTCAGATCTTACACTTGTGTCTATGGACTCTAGTTTACTGTTTGTAATCTGCAACTTCACTCCATCAACTTTATTTCTATCGTGCAGGGCCTCATTACAAGATGGATTTATTCTACAGTCCTTATTGGCAAAGGACTCTTCTTTTGCAATGGTTTTACTGCTCAAATACACATTGTCTTTATGGTTAAGTGTCCCGGGCATCCCTGCCTGTGGACCTTTCTGTTTTTCTGCGGTTTTCTGTTGAATTGGCTGTTTTACACATAGATCCTCTGCTAATAAAGCACTTTCACCATGACTTTCTGCCATTTTGGAAAGACATGTGTCAGTCTTGGATACACGAGGTCCAGATAGCAGACCAATGTCCAAGGTGCCCTCTAGTGGCTTTAAAGAGGAAACAAGCCGTCCCTCCAATTTGTACTCCGAGGAGGTCTTCCTGATAGGGCCATCAGAAGCGATCATCTGAAGTTTTTCTACCGCACTCTCCCCTCTCCCACTAAAATGCTTAGGGGTCAAAGTTTCAGAAGTGCCATGGATGTTACACATGCCCCCTTTAACATGTTCTAAAGCCAACGCAGAATCCAGCTGAAGACTTTTGGACCGAGTGGTGCTGAAATGAATGCTTTCATGAACACCAGAAGATATTCGACACAAGGAGTCCTCCCTCTCCTCAAAGGACTGCCTCTTCCTGGCAAACTCCATGTTAGAGGCTTTGAAATCTAACCTCTCTGGTTTATTACCTTCCTTCATTGACCAAGACATTTGTCGCTCTGACTGACATGGTGACCTCATATTCTCACTTAAAAGTGATACACAGTCCCCACTGGTGACAGACTCTGCTATGCTCTCACAGACTCTTGGGTTTAGTTTTTTGTAGAGAACATCCTTTAAAGTAGCATTTGTAGACTTGTCCAAGCATCCAGATTCGGAAACCTGGGTTCTCGCACTGGGACGTGTTAGGACACCCCAGTCCTTTTCTTCAGCAGCAGCACCTTCCACATCTTGTATGATGTCTTGTTTTTGAGTAGACTCCCGTCTCTCAGCCCAGTCCTGCCTCTTTACCACCACTTTGGCCTTCAGCTTCTCCCTATCTAGCTCCTCTACTGACTCCTGTCGGCCAACTTTACGAGTGACAGCCCGCTTTAGGCAACCCTGCTCAGCAGGTCTCACCCGAGTAATGGTGGGTGGCTCACAAGAAGTACTGTCCTCTATGCATGGTGGGGTATACTCCCCTCTAGAGGAGGCCTCCCCTTGAGACTCCTCTTGGGTGACCTCCAAACTGTGCTTTCGGGTGCATAAATGTTTTTTGTCACCAGCATAAGAAGGGGAGAGCTTCTCCTCGGATTGGACTCGCTTCAGGAGTGGAGACCGAGGAGGCTCTGCGCTTTTCGGTCGTACCATATGGCGTACAATAGTGGGGGGTGAGTGCATTTTGGTAGGGAAGGCCTGAGAAGATTTGGAGCTTCCCACAGTGTGAGTCAGCAAGGGAGATGGGGACCGCTGAGGAGAGGTTGGCTGAGGCTGAGGGGTAGGGGAGGGTGTGCGAGCTAATGGTGAGAGGGGAATGCTCCCTGCTGATTTACGTCGGCCCTGACGGAGCCGTCCAGGTAGTTTGGGACCCAGGCCATGCAGAGTGCTGGGTCGGATGTGGCCAGAGCCTGCAGGTGAGTTAGGTGCACTGGAACTGGGGGAGCTACTCTGTGATGAAGTTCCACCTATAACAAAGAGTGGAAAGCTAACATATAAAGATAATACACAGTGCCAACATTCTTTTTTTTAAATGACTTTTAATCCCAATATAATTCCACACTGAACTTAACAGTAAATGCAGAGCACTAAAGCAGCAAATACCTCCCTTGATGTGATATGAAACATAATATTAAAATTCTGTAAAAGTTATTTTTACAGAAAAACTGTCTAGGCAATGCAAGACACAAACCTGACTGGCTGAAGTCAGGTGTTGCACGAAAGGCAGCTGTTGGGGAGCGTGGTGAGAGGCTGTGTGTGGGAGATCCAGGCAGACTCTCTCCTGAAGACAGAGAGCGGTTCAGCGAGGAGAAACTGCGACTGGTGTGTAAAAGTGGAGAGGGCTGCATGGCAAAGCGTTTGAATACAGAACGCCGCCTGGAGAGGAAAAAAGCTTGACTGAAAAAACAATTGGAATATTCAGAATGACATTTTGCAGTATACAATATGTATACATTTGCAAGAATGTACAGTATATATTGAAAGCACACTCAATGGAATACTATATCTCATAATGCAATGGACTAAGAAATATCAAAAGTTATTTAATTTTTTATTTTTACAAAAAAAAAATCCAAATAACAATTTCGTTGCAAGAAGAATGATACAGAATTACACTTGCCAATACTAAGGTCATTTGACAATATATTTTTTAACATAACATTTGAAAAACAACTGAAATGGTTATAATTACATATTGCCTACGGTTTAAAAAAACATCAAAACTATTGCATTGTATGCAGTAGCTAGTAAGTACACTAGTTTTCCATTCTAAGCAGTCAATGAGTGTACATTACAAAAAAATTGCAACAACAGCTCCATCTATTGGCAGCGGGGGGATCTTGCTACTGGTGTGTAGGTAGCTTATCCAAATTTATGTGATTATGTAAACAGACAATTGTAAAACCTAAAATAGATGAGAATATTGATATTCCTGTTTTCCTACCTTTCTTGGGTTTTCTCTTTCTTGGGTTTCTTGGTTCTTCTCACCATTTTGCTTCTGTAACTATTTCTTCGAGCTGGACCAGTTTTGATAGAAGTGTTTTCAAAAGGGGTCGTGGATATAGCTACTTTACTTCCACTCTACAAAACAAAATGTAAGTGTCACTTACAGAAATACTGTTACACAAAGTGAAAAAATAACCAGTGAAAATAGTGTTGTGGTTGTAACATCAATTGGTTTTTGCACCTTCAGCAGTAGTTCCACCACCTCAGTGTGAAGCAGCCCGTGAACTGTTTCTCCATTCACATGAGTGATCAGGTCTCCAGCCTTAAGACCAGCCATGTGAGCAGGACCACCATCCTCTAAATTCTATTCCCCCCAAAAAAAGAAAAAAAGTCTTAATTATGTGTAATGCAGTAAAATGAGAAATGAAAAACCTTTGCCATGTTAATTTCTTTTTGCCCTAACAAGCCACAACCTCAAGTAAGAATACATGTTGTCAGCTGTTTGGTTTTTTATTGAGATGCCGCCCACACTTACCCAGACCATGTGATAAACCGTATAAACATCACTGTCACAGGCGTAGACCCGAATCGCTCGCAGAGTGAAGCCAAACTTCTTCCCTGAGCTGTGGATGATGATTGGCTGACGACTGCTGACACTGCTAAGTGGAGAATCTCGGCTGGGGGAGGAGTCTCTAGAGGATGGGTCTGATGACAGTGAGTATGGAGAAATGGGGCTTGCTAATGGTGACACACCAAAAACATCTGGGGGAACAAGAGAGGCCAAATCATACATTAATAACTCAATAAATAAACTGGCACTGTGTATAAACAAGTAACCACCTTTCTTTTATTGAAGACTGAACAGTGGACTTGTTAAGTTAACTTTACTATACATTAGCATAAAGTGCAGCACATAGATGAAATTTATTTCATTCAATAAGATATAAAGGTTAACCTACACTATTGGTAAGATTTTATTCAATAATTTTGAAAGAAGTCTCTTATTCTCACCAAGGCTGCATTTATTCGATCAAAAATAAAGTAAAAACAATAATTTTGCGAAATATTTTTTCAATTTAAAATTACTAAAATGTAATTTACTCTTGTGATGGCAACACTGAACGTTAGAGAGTGGCCTTTTATTGTGGCCAGGATAAGGCACACCTGTGCAATAATCTTGCATAATCAGCATCTTGATATACCACACCTGTGAGGTGGGTGGATTATCTCGGCAAAGGAGAAGTGCTCACTAACACAGATTTGGACAGATTTGTGTACAATATTTGAGAGAAATAGGCCTTTTGTGTCCAGTACATAGAAAAAGTCTTAGATCTTTGAGTTCAGCTCATGAAAAATGGGGGTAAAAACAAGTGTGTTGCGTTTATAATTTTGTTCAGTGTACACATCAACACAACACATGTTCTTCCAGCATGCACATACACTCACCTCCAGGGATCATGAGTGACAGGGCACTGGTAGATACTGATTTTGGCACTTTGCTGACTGCAAACGGTTTGTCCGCTGTCTCAGGTTTGGAAGCAGTCAGGAAGGAGCCTGTGTCTGAGGAGGGCTTACAGGAGCTGTCCAGACTCTCCCCTCCACCTCCCTGTGACGGCATCTGATCCAGGTGCTCGGAGAAACTGCCTACTCAAAAAAATAAAAGGTTAAGTAGAAAAAATATACTAAACAGACCAGACTCTATTTCCAGAGCATTCCCACTAATTTTGCAGAATTTGTTAATCTGATCTCAAATTCATTTACACAACAATGGCGTTTTGGGGTCCTGAAGATGCAAACTTTTGAAACCGGTACAGTTATTGTCTGCATATAAACTACAAAAAAAATTATGTCATGCACATGCGTATTACGTGTTCAGTCTATAGGCGCGTAGTGCTTAAATTGACAGCCAACTACTGGGCAGGCAGAATAATACAGCGTATTGAATTGTTTTCATGGATCCGTCTGAATCGGGATCGTTTTTAAAAACGTTGTGGTCTGTACATGAAAAATGCTGTTTTTAGTACATCATTGTTGTGAAACAGGGCCCTAAGTGTAGTAATTATAATACAATTTACTTATTATTTCCCTTTGAATATTTTTTACACGTTCCTTTGACCTAATCAAAACCCAGTAGATATTATTGAAGCTATCAATTTGATCACAAACAAATCACATTGTTTCAGGTCAACTGGGGGTCAATTGCGGCATATCAAAAACTCAATGTAATTTAAAAAACAAAAAAATCCACATAAAATACAGTCTCTTGAGACCCCAGACTAAATTTAATATTTGGTAACACTTCCTTTTGATGGTCCATTTAGACATTCTACTAAGTAACTTTGCAACTGCATGTCAACTACCAGTCATTAGAGTATTAGTAGGCTGTCTACTTAATATCTGCAAAAACTTTATTTTGATAGTCCCACAACAGACATTCTACTGACTTTACCTAACTTTGTGAGTACATGCCAACTTATTCTACTAACCTGAACTCTAACACCTAACAGTCTACTATAGTCTGCTATACTCTAATGAGTGTTAATTGACATGTATTTGCAAAGTTACTTATAGTCAGTAGAATGTCTAAAGTGGACCATTTAAATAAAGTGCAACAACATTTTTTTGTGCAGCAAGTTTGATGCATACAGTATACAGCCCCATCTCCCATAAATCCCCCCTGTACCTGAGAGGGTGGAGTTACTGATGGTGCTACAGGGTGTGGTGGGATCAGGCTCATCCTGAGGCAACTCCCCAATACTGAAGGTCACTTTACTGGGGTCTTCCAGAGACAGGGAGCCCTCACCATCCTCCACTTCTGCTGAGATGGCAAACTTAGGGAGAAGACCAGAGCATCTGCTCAAGCTGGTGCTCTCAGTGTCAGAAGAATGAGAGAGAGAGGGGCTGGAGAAGAAAAACAAGAAAAACCTAAATGATCCACCTGGAAAAATCACATTCTACAAACTTATGGTGGTTTCAAGAACATGGTAGCTGGTTTGTTGCATATTAAATGTTAATGTCAAAATAAAATATTGCATAGTTTATAAAAATATAATATAAACTATGCATATATTCTATGATGAGGATGAGGTCTTAATTTCAGATTTTTCACATTGAGTAAGGTCTGAGCCTTTTTATGGAAAGGGTTTGTGGGTAACATACATCTCAGTGAAGTCTGGAGTCCAGCTCAGTGAGTCAACAGTGAGAGGACTGTCTGTTGTCTTCTCTGTCTGTTCTCCTTTCTCCTCCAGCTGTCCTCGAGACAGATCCAGACTACTATACACCTACCACACACACAACACACAAACAAACAGCATATATAAGCACCAATAGACTCCATTAGATCTCTGAGTAAACATAGGCATGAGACAATAATACTAAATCCTGAAGCACATTAATTTAAATGTAACTTGAAATGTTCCTGTTGGTTTCTAGGTTACTGCTAGGTTGTTCCTAGGGTGTTCTGGGTCATTGCTAGATGGATTACTTTCACAAGCCACATTGGTGGCTAATTCATACGAATTTGTACAATCTAGTTTTGTCCGATCTTCTCACACCCGACTGAGGGTTATGCTTCGTGCTTACTTTTGCATACAAATCACATTGTACAAATTTAGTACACAACAGTCAATTCATAAAATGGCAATCACCAATCACCCCTAATTATCAGAAGCCTGAAATGCATGACAAAGTATGTTCTTTAAAATTTAAATAAAATTTTACATTTCAAAACCATCTCACTATTTAAAATCTGTCTAATACAGTGGTTCTTAACGAGGGGGCCGGGACCCACTAGGGGGCCTAAACCTCAGAGGGAGGATGAATTAAAATTATTCAAAATATATATATATTAATACGATATAAATAATATAACCAACCACTGGTCTAACACTATAAAACACAGCCTTCACCAGATATCTTCACTGCAAGCATGATAGATTCTGGAAGCAACTCATACTGCAATGCACCAAAGCCCTGCATGCCCGAGAACAAGAATGTGCATGAGTATTTGTTGTGTGTGATATTGTTCCCTGACCTACAAAAATATATCCCTATATCAAATGCAAATATATGTAAATCTATGAGCTGAGCTTTATCCCAGAGACAGTGTTTGCCACATCGTTAGACGTCTTTATTAAAACTTGCAAAATGCAAACACATAATGCATCCACCGAACAGGACTCTTCTCAGCTGAATCCTTCACTGCATGAATTAAACAAGTGTATGTGAGGAAAGAGAGAGAGAGAGAGAGGGAGAGAGAGAACTCACTTTGGAGAATCGGTGCGAAGATGAGGAAAACTGCCGCAGTTCCACATTGAAATCTTCGTCATTGGTATCGTCCTCCTCCTCAGTTTCTAAGTGATGGTACCTATCAGATCGTGCTGCGATTGAAAAAAATATATATGTCACATTGGGCTGTGATGTTAGGATGCTCTCATGCCAGTTATTTTAAGACATTATTCTACATTTTAAAGTGAAGTTCACTGAAAAATGAACATTCTGTCATCAAGCATTGTCATGAATAATACAATACACAAAACAACTTCTGAAGGAGAAGAAACAGCATGTTTACCTAAATCTATATTTATTTCATAACATGCAAACAATTTGACAATGAAGAGTCCCAAAGCACTAAGCTAGAGCAAATTATTGAAATTTCTCCAAACAAATGACCACGAATCATATCATCAACCAACTGTGCTTTACTAATATGTGAGCAATCTATCAGTTTGGGAACATCTGATCCTCTCTTAAGACATAAAAAACAGACACCCTGCTCTGCCTGCATGGACCATGAAGGACAATGACTTCACTCCTGCTGTCACTCACTGTCAAAGTAGCTAGTGTCATCCTCAGACTCCAGCTGGGGGATGAACTCTGCCTTCTGCCTCAGCAGGCTGTTCCAGTCCAGACTGTGAAAGAACTGGTGGTGCTTGACCTCATACGCCCCACCTGCTTAAAGATATACATCCAATCAAATTGAAGAAAAACTTAACATGAACGATGAAGCAACAGCCAATACATTCTATTACTACAGTATGTCTACTTTGGGTATTACATTTAAAAAAAAATAATAATAATTAGTTGTGATTTTGTTGCATTTCACAGCTACAGTTTCACTTCCAGTGATGCCAGAAACATGCCACTGGAATCTTTTTGTGTCACCAGAAATTTTTATGTGCACAAAATTGTCTAAACTCTCACTGATAAAGCGTTATTGCGGTGTGCGCTTTTAGCATTTTTTAGATGACATATGGAAAAAATGAAATGTACTTGAAGGTCAATTAAAACTGCTGGATTTAGCTTTTTTATATGGGTGGGTGCATATAAGCAATATCAAAGAGATTATGGATTATGCCTGTGACTGAACTGTAAGTGAAACGACAAATATAATGAATATAATATAATGGCCAAATGGCATATATTATTAAGGGACAAACAAGAAATAATTATATGTAAATTCAAATTGTGTTTCTTTATTAATTTTGTTTTGGAATATTCATTTATTTTGAATGTTTTTACATGGCATTTAACCATGCAACACAAAAATATCTAAAATACCTTAATGGCCAATTAGACATATTATTTACTTGCCAAAAGCAATTTTTACTCACTTTTGGTGCTTGGCAAGTATTGTTGCAAGTATTTTGTACCCTTACCAGTGCCGAGGCGCTCCAGAGGGTTCTGTCTGAGCAGTAGGGTGATCAGCTCCTGAGAATCAGCTGGTGGAGCTTCCTCTCCCTCCGGCCAGTTTATTTCATCTAAGACAAGAAGCAAACAGTTTCATCCTCATTGACTAAATGGAACAAAACCAAAAAAATCATTACTTTTCATTCAACATGAAAGCTCATCTCTGTTTTTATGGGACTCCACTGCTACACAGAACCTTTCACTCATGCACAGCACCAGACTAATGAATACAGAGAATATATTTACATCTGAATGAAACGCGATTATTAAAATGCATAAAAATGCCTACTAAATATAAACAGGCATACATAAAACATCCTAATATTCACTTTAACATGCATCAATTCTAGGAAAGTGCATGAATTTCCAGTATTCATTAGTTATCTGGCATTTTACACTAATCAAAGACCAGGCCCTTGACACAATTGTAATCAACCAAGTTAAAAAAGAAAAAAGAAAAGAAAACTGAGCTTAAAGGCCAGGGGGGTGATATAAATGAAGAGCTGTACTTTGTTTATTTTCCAACTGTCTCTACAGCAACATGTGCCTCACTTTTGAATCACATTAAGAAGCATTAATATGCATCCAAGCCCAGAGCAACAGCAGCTAGCTGTGCTCATTAATTAAGCCTCACACCCACGGTAACCCTTATAACAAAAAACTAACACTAATGGTACGGATGGTATCAGAAACATATGGTGGTTGTTTCAAGATATTTGGCTTAAATGGATAATGAAAGAATCCACATAAACATTTTGGCAGTTTACATTTTTAAGTCCAAATTAAGGACAGAGCAAATATACTGGATTGGAACAAATCTTATGGTTACAAATGATTGAAAGTGTATTATAACAATATATTCTTCAAATGGCTTTTTCATACAGATAATATCTTCATAAATCTCTTGGAAACAAAACATTATATAAACCTATACACTACCAGTCAAAAGTTTGGAATTAAGATTTTTGGTAACACAACTTTAATGGTCCACTATAGATTTTACTGACTATAAGTAACTTTGCAATTACAAGTCAACTAACTATCATTAGGGTATTAGTAGACTGTCTGCTTAATATTTGCTAACACTTTATGTTGATGGTCCCCCAACAGATATTCTCCTGTAACATTCTACTAACCCGAACGCTAACACCTAACCCTAACCTAACCCAACAGTCTACTACAGTCTATTAATTCTTTAATGAGATTTAGTTGACATGCATTTGCAAAGTTACTTATAGTTAGTAGAGTGTCTAAAGTGGACCATCAAAATAAAGTGTAACCAGATTTTTTTAATGTTTTTGAAAGAAGTATATTATGCTCACCTAGGCTGCATTTATGGCTGCATTTATTTGATAAAAAAATACAGCAAAAATAAAAAAAATTCTGAAACATTATTACATTTTAAAATAACTGTTTTCTAATTTAATATATATTAAAATGTAATTAATTCATGTGATGGTATTAATATGGATAGCCATTACTCTAGTCTTCAGTGTCACATGATCCTTCAGAAATCATTCTAAAATGCTAATTAGATCTCACTGACATCAAAAAGTACATTATATATTGTACTTCTATAGTATACCATAAACCTTATTAAAACAATACTCATCTACCACTATTAGGTACACCTGTTCAACTTCCTGTTAACGCAATCACATGGAAGCAACTCAATGCAGACCTGTTCAAGACGAACTGCTGAAGTTCAAACTGAGCATCAGAATGGACAAGAAAGGTGATTTAAGTGCCTCTGAAGGTGGCATGGTTGTAAGTGCCAGAAGGGCTGGTCTGAGTATTTCAGAAACTGGTGATCTACTGGGATTTTCATGCACAACGATCTCTAGGGTTCACAGAGAATGGTCAGAAAAAGAAAATATCCAGTGAGGGCAATTCTGTGGCTGAAAATGCCTTGTTGATGCCAGAGGTCAGAGGAGAATGGCCAGACTGGTTCGAGCTGATAGAAAGGCAACAGTAACTGAAATAATCACTTGTTACAACCAAGGTCTGCAGAAGAGCATCTCTGAACGCACAATACGTCGAACCTTGAAGCAGATGGGCTAAAGCAGCAGAAGACATACTGGGTTCCACCGGGAACAGCAAACTAAGGTTACAATTCGCATGGGCTCACCAAAATTGGACAATATAAGACTGTAAAAATGTTGCCTGGTCTGATGAGTCTCAATTCCTGTGATATTCAGATGTTAAGGTCAGAATTTGGTGTAAACAATATGAAAGCATGGATCCATCCTGCCTCGTATCAGCGGTTCAGGCTGCTGGTGGTGGTGTAATGGTGTAGGGAACTTTTTTTTTTTGGCACACTTTGGGCCCCTTAGTACCAATTGAGCATCATTTAAAACCCACAGGCTACCTGAGTATTGTTGCTGACCATGTCCATCTCTTTATGACCACAATCTTCTAATGGCTTTTTTCGACAGGAAAACATGTCATGTCACAAGGCTCAAATAATCTCAAACTGGTTTCTTGAAAATGACAAGGAGTTCACTATACTCAAATGGCCTTCACAGTCACATATCTTAATCCAATAGAGCGCTTTTGGGATGTGGTGGAATGGGAGATTCAAATCATGGATGTGCAGATGACAAATCTGCAGCAACTGTGTGATGCTATCATGTCAATATGGACCAACATCTCTGAGGAATGTTTCCAGCACCTCGTTGAATCTATACCATGAAGAATTAAGGCAGTTCTGAAGGCAAAAGAGGGTCCAACCCAATAACAGTAAGGTGTACCTAATAAAGTGGCCGGTGAGTGTATGTATTGAACTATAATGTTAAGGGTTTGTTTTTTGGATGAGGGTGAATTGGAAAAACATTTTTGGCAGAGTCCTGAGGATGTTATTTTGATATTTCAAACTATACTGTATGTAACTATGCTAAAACAAGTGGCTGTGTTCTATTATTGCGGTCTGTAGGACAGGGCTGTTGTTTCAACAAACAAACATTCAACAAACATTGTTGTTTAAGTCTAAAATATTTATTTTGTATCATGGTACACTTAATTTATGTGGCAATGTTAAATACTGAATTGCAGCTTAAATTATCATTTTATTCGAAAACTCACAATTTGCTTCTTTTTATATAAAATAGAATCAAATGTGGTTTAATTTGCATAAGACCGCAATGAACAAATCCAGAGAGATCCAGGTTTACAGAATGACAGGTGGAGGATAAGAACAGGAGACTGTCATGTCTGCGGGGTCTTTTGCTGATCCTATGAGATACTGATTTAGCATTAATGAGAAGCAAAATTGAGACAACGCAACACAACCTGCACCTGCTAAAGCTCTTGCTGCATGAAGCTAGAATGTATTGCATAACAGGAATTCAGAATGTGACTGACCGCTGATGACCTGGCCGAACAGCTCTTCTGGAGTGTCTCCAAAGAATGGTACACAGCCCACCAGAAACTCATAAAGGATGATGCCCATTGCCCACCAATCCACAGGCTTCCCATAGCCTTGCCTCAGGATCACTTCTGGAGCAATGTATTCAGGAGTCCCACACACCTATAGAGAGAAATGTTTGCAGATGTTACAACCCAGAGAAAACTTGCATAAACTGCTTAGACTAATCTTACAAGTAAGTCATCTATTTTTTTACTTTAAGATTGGTCATAGCTTTTTAATCATTTACACAAAAATGTAGACCAGTCTCACATTTCAGATTTGAATTGAATTGATTTGAATTGAACACCTTGGTTAACTGCTAGTTGGTCAGACTAAAGACACAGTGGCTGTGTTAATGCAACTGGTCCCAAATCTTTAGAGCAGATATCAATCATAAAGGTTATGACAATGACTATGCGATTTCAAATGAAATATCAAGTCCTCAGGACTTCCATAGAGAACTGGATCTGTACCTGTTTATCAGAGAACTCTCTAGCATCCTTCTCGATGTGACCCTCATAGAGGTTAGTGGTCATGTTCATCAGACCAACTTTCGATAGGCCAAAGTCTGTCAGCTTGATGTGTCCCATTGAAGTGACCAACAAACTGTCGTAATGTTATAACACGGGAGACAATACAACAAATAATTAGTAATGTATTAGCATTATCAGAGCAAAACCCTGCTGGAAAAAAACCTGTTCATATCAGCTTAGGATGCCAAGAACTTGATAGCTGATTTGTTGCCAGTCCAATGTGGCCTACATGCTCTAACTAGCTTAAAGATGGTTTTCCAGTTTGAAACCAGGTCCACTGGCTGCTTGTACCAGCTAACAGGATCTGACCAACTCAAAAGTACTTTAAATCAGCTACCGGATTCTGGTTTTAGTTGGGGTTTTTTTAGCAGGGAATGGTGCATGTTACATTTTTGAGCAGCTCACTTGTCTGGTTTGAGATCTCGATGGACGATTCCATAGTTGTGAAGATATTCCAGGGCTAACACAGTCTCAGCAAAGTACATTCTGGCCATGTCCACAGGGAGAGGACCCATATTCTTAAGCAATGTAGCACAATCCCCTCCTGTCGGGATAGGAAATGTACAAATGAATGCTGCAAAGAACTCTGGCTTGGCTCCTTCAAACTGTGTACATTTTATATCAACGTGAGTGCTAATGGTATTTTGCATAGAGCACATGTTGCATAAATATATTACATATGTTTGCTTATTTGAAAGTCAAATTTATTTGTTGGTTCATGGGAAAGCACTTTGTACAAAACACTTTTTATTTTACTTCCCAAATTTTTTTTTTTTTTATTGATAATGCTTTTATACAAAGGAATGCTACTTATTGAATTAACTATAATGCTGAAGTTACTTTTTTGAAAAAAACAATGAAAAAGAAAAGTTAATTACTTTTCTATTAAATTTATTTATATCATTGTGTGTAAATACTTTAACAAATGAGATTATAGAAATGTCAGGCTGGTCTAAGACGTAGCAGGTGGTTCCCAAATGTTAAATATAGTTCCATTACTATTACCAGGTCATTTTATTTATTGGTGCCTGGTCACCCTGCATCCCGGTTAACATGTTCCGCTCACAAAACATAACCATGTAATGTACTTTTTAACTTTTATTAGGAGTAACAGAATAATGAAACTATTTTCAAAAGTAACAATCTCCAGCACTGCAAATGATGTGCATGTGTTACAGCTTACCTTCAACATACTCCATAACCATGCATAGATGTCTGCGTGTCTCAAAGGAGCAGTACATGCTGACCACAAAAGGGTTTTCAGCAAAAGTCAGGATGTCTCTCTCCACAAAGGCCTGCTGGATCTGGTTCCTGAGCATCAGGTTCTGCTTGTTGATCTTCTTCATGGCAAAGCGTTGTTTTGTCTCTTTGTGTCTCACTAAATACACCGCACTGTGAAGAAAAAAACAACATTATTGGATTAAATTAGCAGGCATGTGTATGACAATTTAACAGGCATGTGTATGACAATTTAACACACAGTAACAAGCATAACAGAGAAAACTAATTTAAAGGACTATGCTTTGAAAGGATTATTATGAATTTGCATACTGTGCTGTACTGCAAATCATTTTTAAAAAATAGGATGTGAAACAATATGTAGTATACAGTGCTAAACATTTAACCTAATAATTCGCTGTCACTTACCCATAAGCCCCATTACTGATCAGTTTGATCATCTCAAAGTCGAGCTCACAGGGTTTGCGCCGGGACCGTAGTGCTGCGCTCAAACTGTGGGACTAGATATATATGTGTTATGTAGACTTTTGATAGCAAATGAATCAGAATTCTCAAACTGTAAAAATAGTTGTATATTTCTTCCTTCCATTTGATTGTATTCTAGAAAATGAGGTAACGCTTTATTTTACAGTGTCCTTGTTACACGTTACATGTAGTTAACGTAGTAATAACTATAAATTACATATATAATTACAAGCAAACCAAACAAAAAACTAAACCTAAATCCTAACCCTATAGTAAGTACATGCAGTTAATTAATATTACTCAGTACTTAAAATGTATAAATTACGCTGTAACAAGGACACCTTGAAGTGTAACCAATTTCTCTTACAGTATATCATAGTTGGTTATCTGTTTTATATTCAATGAATTTCTTAATAACAATTATCATTACAGTAGTTGACTAGTTTGCTGTCTTGGGTAATGTGTTTAGATAAAAGTACTTACACTGACAGACTCGTCCGTCTCAGGGGTTTCTGCAATCCCACTGTCGTAGCTAGTTAACTGGGCAATTTCTGAAAGACAATGACAAATAATTAGATGCTGGACTAATTTTAAGAAGTGGTTCTCAACCTTTTTCACCCCAAGGCCCCCCTCCTCTCCAAATCGATATTACAAAAAGGTGCTTCAGGGGTCAATATATTATTATTATTATTATTATTAAATCATTGAACAAAATATTTTGACAACAGTAGAGCTGATTCAAGAAAGCTTTTTTTTCACTGTATATATTTGTGAGACAGTCTTCTGTGCAAAATGTTTTTCCATTATTTCAAGGACAACATTAGTGCATAATTTAGCGGGAACATTTCTGACCCCGAATGACTAAAAAGAAAGTCAAAACAAAAGTCACTTTTTCCAAAAGAGTAACTTGGTAGAGCTGACTGCTGAGGTTTGTAAATGAAATGAGTTAAATGGTGTGGAAATCAACAATCAAATCTACACACATCATGAAACATTTACGCTAAAAAACTGCCACTCTAAACAAATCCCAGTGATGCAGTTCTCAGGAGTCTACAAAAGTAACCGATGAACAGCAGGAGGTAATGAACTGGAGGGTCGTTCATCTGTCTCTAAAGAGAACTAAGCCCATCAGAAAGCCCTAACAACAGCTGCCTATCTCCATTTCCAACCATCACACTAAATGATTTGGATGTTCTCAGAGGATTAGAAAGCCTTGGAGGGCTTTGTAACCAACACTGCTTTGGCAGAGTTGGCAAGACAGAGGCATCAAGGTCTATGGGCATATGCTGTTCTCATTAACAATAATGATAGTCTTGAGTACAAATTCAGAGATTTGTGACAGAATGTTGTGTCCGTAAAAGGCTTTCAGCTAACATTACAAGAAATAAAACCCAAAAGAAAGGATACAAATCATATTTTCTGCACGTAGGCTCCTGACGTTGAACATATAAAATGCATAGATACAGAACTTAAGATTGTGAGCTGTAAAAGTAAAACCTTTAAAGCCTCATGGTGTGACCTGGTGTGAAGTTCGAGGGCAAATAAATGTGAAATGAATGAGATCACAATAAACTGGTGTACAACAAATCAGTAGCCCTTTTGAACAATTGTGCTGCAGTGAAAAGTGTAATATAACACCAAAGTAGTAGAAAATGTGTGCACAATTTTTATTTGTCCAAAAGTAAGTGCATAAAATGTATTTATCCTGATTTATGACTTTTCATGATTTATTTTACAACACCAGACCATAAAAAGCAGAATGCAGGTCTCAATCCAATTGAGAATTTACTAGTGGACCTGAAAATGATTTCTATTCTATTGAATGCTGATTAGAAGGGGTAAATATTTAGGCAAATGATTATTTTGTATTTAATAATTAATAAATTGACCAATTTGTAGATTTTGTTTCATTTTGTCATGAAACAATATTTTCTGTTGATCAGTGAAGAAAAAAAAAAGACAAATTATATCATCTGTGGTTCAATGTTGTTAAACAATAAAACATGAAAAATCCAAACAGAGTGAAAATCTTATCTTATTAAAAGTTTTGATGCAAACAGGAAAATTCAGCAACTAGTTCTTAAAGGTGCAATGTGTACAAATTTTGAGTATCTATTAACAGAAATGCAATATGACATCCATAACTATGTTTTCAGTGGTGTATAAAGAACTTAATAAACCGTAATGTTTTTATTACCTTAGAATGAGACATTTATATCTACATAACCGCGGGCACCCCCTTTTATGAAGGTCGACATATTGTGACGTCATGTTTCTACCGTAGCCGACAGCGAACAAACAGCGCTACAGAGAACGTTTCGTCACTACCTTGAAAGAGAAGCCGCAGAAAGCTAGAAGCTAGCCATAAACACCGTGAGTAGTGACTTTTCCCTTGTCAGTGGTGTAAAATATGTAGTTGGATTGTTTCATGTAACTTCGTTCTTCTCCCTAGCTGCGTTATGGCTTTGTTATGTGGGGATAAACGTGCTGGTTACGTTCGTGAGACAGCTGACTCTTGTCATTGACCGTAAAACAGTATGTTACAGGAATCACCAACCCGTCGATCTTGGAAGCATTTTAAGTCGATCGCGAAGAGTTTTCAAGAGTTTTTTGCGTCGCACAGTAAAGAACTTATCTGAAGCAGCAGAAAGGAGCAGCAACTGGCTGTGGTTGAGACGGAAAGATTCTAGCTGGCTGTGTACAGGCCGCCACGCTACGGTTTCGTAGAAATCTTGAAAAACTTGAAGAGTCTGTTGGTTTATTTGTATAGGTTGTATAGTATTTACAGTCATTACGTTCCTCTGTATTTTGCGTGAATGACGGGTGGTTGGGCAGATATTGTGTTTTGCGGTAGGTGGTATGCCATACGGAACCGTTGCCACTGAAACTGCATTAACGCACCAGTGGGGCTCGACGGCCTTAGTCAAACGGGTTGGCGCGTATGGTTGGGTTGCGGAGAGATTGTGGTTAGGTCTCAGCAGCAGGAGGGATGTAGAGGTCAGTAAGCTGGGCTGAGTTGAGTGGGGGACGGAGGGGGGTGACTCTGGGACGCCAGAGTCACTGTCGAGCCCTCTTGAGGTGTCGTGGGCTAGTCGACGAAACACTGAGGACGGAAGGTGCCCACTTGAAGACCCTAGAGATGTCCCCTACTCGGCTCAATCCAGACGTTGTCGTGCTGGTCCACTAGGGAGACCACACTGTAGCTGCAGCCGTCGTGTGTGCTGACGCGCCAAGTACACTGCAGCCGTTAATGCTGGACAGAAGGGGAGTCACACCACCATATGGAAAGAAGCGTAAATGGATGGAGAAGCATAGTTTACTGTAAAGCTACGTCTTAGTGTTGCTTATCTTGGCGAAAGCCGAGTACAAATCAGCATGAAGTTTTAACATCTACTCTCGTGTAATGGAAATCAAAATCAGAGAAAAAAGCCTATTGTGTGTAGTAAATGGTGTCTAGGGGACGGAGGCGCGCGCGCTGTTACAATCATGTCATTTTTGCCGCGCGCACCTTTGGGCTCATGCGGACGTGTCGAGTTTAAACAAGGCTTTACGCTTTAACCAGCTGTTTGTGAACTGCCCATTGATGCACCCAGACTACTGGAAACCAATGTATTGAGGTCCTCTTACCCTCAAGTGGGTCCCTTGTCAGGCCAAGTTGGCTGATAATGTATCGTGGGATATCGGTCTTGATGCCTTGGCCCTCTTTAGCATGACCCTCTGCAGCCTCCAGGAGATGATAGAACTCTTCAGGGTCAAACTCCTACAAGACAGAAAGTATTTATCTTTAACACAAGACTTTGACCAGACTGTACAAGTAGATTCTCACTTCTTAAATAATATAGATCAAGTTGTAACAAATGTTTGGCAAACATCTGAAAATGTACTAAAGCAACATTCTGAAGCACATCACAGCAGAAGTCACAAGGCTGATTGAGCCAGACCATATTACTGTTGAGCAACTCTTGTAGACAACCTACCAGACATTCAAGGAGTCGCGCAGGCCTGGCAATGACGATGAGAATCTTCTTTACCAGCTCCTTGATGAAGGTCACCTCTGCACTCTCTGATCGCTCAGTCGACTGCATTACAATAACAGAGCACATCACAAGTGGTCATCAATATGCATGCATCATTGAACGCATTGATCAGAAACACATTCTAAATGGAAGAATACACAGGGGGAAAAGTATTTTAAATATAGAGAGTTAGTTTCAGCTCAGAAGAATGAAGAAAGCAATGTCTCTGAAGGCATAATTTACCTCCTGAAAGAGCCTTTCCAGTTTATCTGTGAGCTCACAGAAGTATCGTGAGGTAATGAGACCAAGACGGGACTTTTCCAGGCAGTCTCTGGCCAGCTCAATGATCTGGTGGTGTGCGAAGCTGAGGACGCCATCAGCCAGAGGCAAGACGTTTTCAGGGGAGTTGCTTTGGATGATCTCCTTGATGCGCTCTTCCATCTGAGCTGTGGCCTGAAGGGTGGAGAATACAAACCAACAATGAATTCCCCAATAAAGATACAATCACTTGGCACAGAAGATAATTGGTGAAAGCAGGTTACACTTACCTTGGGAAATCTTTCTTTGTACACATGATTCATCATTATAATCTCATGGTCACAGCATGATGGGGATCTTCCAGGACTATCAATGTAATTGAAGAAAAACACATTTTTCAATATACTGTCATGTCATAATTATTTATGAAAACCGTAATATTAATATGGTGAGAAAGAGATGGGCTGTGTCCCAGTTTGCATACATGCGTACATACTTTTAGTGTGTAGTAGTATATATGCGAGGATTACAATACTTCATTAAGTAAATACTTTGACATACTACAACATC
The DNA here is from genome assembly GCF_029890125.1 of Rhinichthys klamathensis goyatoka. NCBI lineage: Eukaryota > Metazoa > Chordata > Actinopteri > Cypriniformes > Leuciscidae > Rhinichthys > Rhinichthys klamathensis. Next base: position 434,327 of record NW_026606757.1, read on the forward strand.
TTCATACCAACATAAAGCCCTTCAGGATGATAGAAGACTGCACTGCTTCATGTCATGTTTCTGTCAAGGTTTATTTTGTAAAAATGACCAGCTGATTATAAATTATATCATACTTAACTTTTAGGTTTTACAATTAAGCTCTAAAAGTTAAAGAAGAACAGTAACACACTCTAGCAGTCAAAAAAGGGATGTGGGTAATATTAGCTAAAAAAAAAAGCATATACCATCTTTTGCATACTACTTTCAATACTTTTCAGAAGCAGTAATTCTTGTATACTATACAGGGCAGATGGTATGTGAATTAAGATGCAAAGAAAAGACAGATCTCAGATCAGTGTAAAAGACAACATCTAAGCCTCCTGTACCTGAGACTGCGGGAGCGTGGCCGCATAGGTGTGACTCTTCGGTGGTCGTCTCCAACAATGCTCTCTGTGTAGAAATGCTTGGACAGGAAGTGGAGCTCATCTGGTGTGGGCTGGAAAGGCAGCTGATGGAGCTTCTCCTGTGATGAACAGGACGACTGGAAATGAAACGAAAATACATTGAAAAAGAAAAGAAAAAAAAAGAGAAATGAAATGAAAACAAAATAAGAAAGAAAAGATGCCCACTGATGTGTTACATTATACATCATTAGGTGGATAATGTAGATGATGGAAAAAAATTAAAACACAGCAATGGATTTGACTATTTTCCGGTTTCTTCATGATGATGCGATCTAAAAAAAGATGTGGAGCGGAGACCTCAGTCAACACGCAAGTATTTAAGTGAGGTACTCAAAAAAAAAAAAAAAAAAAAAAACACTATTAATTAACCCATAAAGCAAATGTCATCATTTACTCAACCTCATATCATTCCATATTTGAGAAAATCCTAATACCATCCATTTTTGGATGAACTACTCCATGTAAACATGAGAATCTTAAATTTAATCCAGAATTGACAACTATGACACAAACTCAACTGCCGCTCTAGGCAAATCACTGTCGTGCCGCCCCCACTTCACACTCACAATTAAACACGATCTTTGAGATGCAAGCGAAAGACTGGAGATTTAGTTTATTGATAAAATTGCAGAAAAATAAAATCTCTTTCATTCTGCAATGTAAAAAGTAGCACTAAACCACTAGTACAGCTGCAAATGCAAATTCTGCATTATATTATATAAGTAGTATATGTACAGGCCCGGAAGATTCGGGAGAACTCCTGGTGGGCTGCTGATAAACTGGGCCGGCAGCAGTACCACTTCGTCATAGAGACAGTTTCACATGGGACGTGGAAAGTACAAGTCTCTAGTTCATTTTCAATGAAAGACACATAGAAAGCTCCAAAATTTTGGTAGTTCTAGTAGCGGCGAAGCAACGGTGTGCAAGCGGTGCTCGTACACCCAAAATCACACTTGCGTGTTCACAGCTCTTCGTAGCAGTTATAAATGGGTTATTATAAATATTAATATATGACATATGTTGGTATATAAATATTACGCACGCAATAAGGAGAGCTACATGACTTCTCCCCACTTTCTCTCTCACACATATACAGTACATAAGTCTGCCTTTCAGAAGTGTGCATGTTGGGCTTTAAAATCATTAGTCATCACCAGCAGTAAAGGTCATCATCTTTTGCATTCATGCCCGGATTATTTAATTAATTTTGATGACATTTATTGATGTACATGTTGAGTGTTTTTACATATAGACTGCTCTAAGAGTGGGGTGGGAGGCGGGAGTGGCACTACTAGGTAGAATGAAGGAAAATTAATTTAGATTTACAATATCTAATAGATAATATATCTACATTTTTAAAAAATAATACTAAATTAAATTGTACTCCACATTGAAATCACACTGGTCCAAAATATTGCTCAACTTAAACATCAAATATACAGTACCGTTCAAAAGTTTGGAGTCGGTAAGACTTTTTGAAAGAAGTCTCTTATGCTCACCAAGGCTGCATTTATTTGATTCATATTGAGAAATTTTATTACAATTTAAAATAACTGTTTTCCATTTCATTCTATTTTTAAAATATAATTTATTATTCTGATGGCAAAGTTGAATTTTCAGCATCCATTACTCACAAGATCCCTCTGAAATCATTGGAATATGCTGATTGGTGCAACAAACATTTCTTATTATCATTACTGAAAATGGTTGTGCTGCTTTATATTTTTGAGGGAATAATTTTTTCATGATCTTTTAAATATATTTATTTGAAAGTATAAAGGGTAAATTTTCTAAAAAAACTGACCCATTAGTTGGCTGGTGTGCCAGAATCAAAGCGCTTGCCATCTCCTGTAAGGATGGGCAGCTGCAGCAACTGTGTCACTAAACAACAACAACCAGAGAGTGAGTGAGTGGATGGGCAGCCTGGCACAGTTTCAGGGACATATTTACCAGCAAACAAATCTGGCGCTGCTCAGAGGCACATGAATCAGACTGGGACAAAGTCATGGCAGCATCTGTTGTCCATGGCAGACAGTCTCAGCCAAGTATCATTTCAGTTGTGCATATACATGTTAGTGCAAGGACACAGACACAAACCAAAAGCTTCAAAGCATATGAAGCTTGCAATAACGACAGCATACAAAGAAAAAAAAAGACAGCATACAAAGATAGTGGTATTCATTATACTACTAACAACAAGCTGCAAACTATTTTAGTTGCTAGTTGGAGATCAATCCTACAATGTGATATTAGCTCCATTCCAAAACCAAGTGAGCTGCTTACACACACACACACACACACACACACACACACACACACACACACACACACACACACACACACACACACACACACACACACACATATATATGTATGGTGTAATAGTACACAAACATGATGGTTCATAAGTACCTCGGCATTGAAGTCACGGTTCGGTACAGCAGGGGGGAGAAAACTAAACAAAATTGCTTTTTTTCTTTTTTAAATTAAAGTTTTTTAACAAATGTGTTTAAATAAATTATAATAAAAATTTTCTTACAGATATAAAAAAATATATCTTAGCTAATGCTGTAAAATATATGGGGAGCCCTTAATTACATATTACTATATTAAAGGTTACAATTAACAACAGAGCCCAAATTATTCAAATCAGTCGCTATTTATTTTAATTTTAATAATCAACACTTAAATTTAAAAAAGGCCTGAAAATTGCACATAAGGCATGTTTTGCATTAACTTCTAAATCTAATTATAAAGTAAATTTTCTACTCCAATTTTTTATATTTTATATATATAATCATTTAAACAGTGGCTGTCATAACTTGTTTTCATGACAAATTTATTTAAACATACATTAAGTAATCAAGACATTGCTAACAGGTAAAGTCAATTTAATGAATTGGCTAATGTAGTGCATATACGAAATGCTTGCCTCTAGAGTTCATTTCTTTAGCGAACAAACCTGCTGTCGACAAATGCCCGAGGTAAATGTAATGCTACGTGAGATATTATTCTCAAGTGGTTTTATTGATATCTTTCCGCAGTTGAAACACTGGTTGAGAGATGTAAACATATCGATAGGTCTTCTTTTCTTTTTACTGGTAGCAAACAGTGCTGGATTGGAGTGTGGATCACCCCTGACTGAATGTATTCGTCGTGCGACTGCATGCACCGAACAGTGATGTCCGTTCAGTACGAATACATGTACCGTTACACCCCCAATTTATATATATATAAATATGCCTTCGACTAAAGATTTTTCTAGTCGACTAGTAGTCGTTCATTTGGGCAATTATTCGACTAATCGCGCGTTTATATTAATAAGCCATAAATCATAATAATGCGCCTTTAATTGCCTAAATAAAATACATAGCCTAATCAGCTCTCACGTGCACACATACAGCTTGCCACAGCGTACCGGCAAACGTAATAATTATGAATGTGTCGTGAAAAAAACAGGAGGAGACTGTCTAAACATTTTAATAATTTATTGGTAATGTTTTTTGTATTTACGGCTGAAGAGATTAAGTCACGATGCTGACTCGTCATCTCCGCAGTAGTGGACGCGCCTATATGCACGTTTCATACGGATTACACAATCTGAGAATATTTATTTTCCAGTTGAATCTGTTCATTCAAATGTAGACATGTCAAGCTTTCTATAGATATATTTATCATGTCTGTGAGGCAAGTATACGCTGAATTCCGGTTCATTTTATGTGATGCGCTCAAGTTCACGGAAACCAAATCAACAGAAAGCACCATTTTATAAAAGCACAACATTTTGTTGTGATTGTGAGTTTAAAAAAAGTAGTCCCTTTACAGTTTGCATTACTATTATCTGTATGACCAAAAATGACGGAGTATTTTAAGTTAAATGCAAGTGATCGCGCCGGCGCCTGTATGTCATACAGTAAGCACACTCTCCACAAAAACACTTGAATATGCACCTAATAATAGTGCACATTTATTTAGGTTAGCATAAGAGCGAGCGGACTTGTAAAGTTGCTACTACTAACATGTTTCAAGTGATAAGCCATATTTGAGGTCGATGAATGATAGGCGAATGTTTGGATTTCCTGCCGATAACGATCTGTCCAATACAACCTGCGTGATTTCACCACTTCTTGTGGAGTTTTTTTTCTGCGGTTAATGGACTACTAGGGGGCAGCCCTAATATATACACACTTTACTAAATTATGATGAGTTAATCAGTAAATTCATTGGTTAAAAAGAGTGGGAACCCACAAGAGCATTTGACTACTGGAATACTGTTAGCTTAGCAACATGCTAACATATCGTGTCATAATCGTGTCTCTCGTTTGCTTCACAAAGGAAACAGTGTTTGTTTACTGTGCTCACAAGCTGAAATCTCATTGGTGAAGTCTCGTTTGTTCGCTAGAGAGGTGTGGCCTAAGCCAGCTCGCGCTACTTATACAATGTGTTTTGTAGCACTTATTAGAAAGAAGGAGTCAAGCAAAAGGAGGTGACAGTAACTGTAATTGTTTTGTATATTTTTCTCATTTGATTTAAGTGCAGTTGTAGTTACTAGGAAACACTGTTTGTTTACTGTGCTCACGAGCTGAAATCTCGTTGGTGAAGTCTCGTTTGTTCGCGTTTAGTCACGAGGTAAACAGTTTCGCTGCGTGTCCAGCTGTATTCAATAACGACATTTCAGTAGAGTATAAAGCAAGTAGTATACCGCGGCAGCCCTCGTGTAAAGCCCTCATCGTGTGAAGACCGAAGAGTGTAAAGACCAGCGTCTCTACCTGCGCGACTCCCACTGAGCAAGGACACCGACAAGGCACTTGAGTATTATTTTCTTTTGTTTCCTTTCTCTTCTATGCAACTTTTCTTCGCATCTTTCTGTTGGTGACCTCTCTTTCACTATGCGTTTTCAAATCCCTACTATTACTAACACGCGTAAATCAAATGTCACACGTAGGAGGCAGCACAATCCTAGCAACCTGCATACCTTTCCGGTGTCTTCTAGTACTTCATTCTCTTTTCCCATCGGTCTCTGGAATTGCCAGTCCGCTGTAAACAAAGCTGATTTCATTACATCTATCTCTAAATCAATTCATGGATTAGACCAGAAGACACTGCCACACCTGCTGCCCTCTCCACTAACTTCACTTTCTCACACACCCCTCGTCTGACCGGAAGGGGTGGAGGTACTGGTCTTCTAATCTCAAACGATTGGAAATTTTATCCTTTATCACCTCTGTGTGACAACAGCTCATTTGAATCGCATTCAATTACCATCACTAGGCCTATTAAAATCCATTTTGTAGTTGTGGTCCACCAGGTCAACCAGGTCAACTTGGCAGTTTCTTGGAGGAGCTTGATGTGCTTCTCTCATCCTTCCCTGAGGATTGTACTCCTCTCATAGTTCTTGGAGACTTCAACATCCACCTAGAAAAGCCTCAGGCTGCCGATTTCCACACTCTGCTTGCCTAATTCAACCTCAAACGAGTATCTACTGCGGCTACTCACAAATCAGGTAACCAATAAGACCTTATTTACACGCGCTACTACTCCATTGACCATACACTGGTCACTCCACTGCACACCTCAGATCACTTCCTCCTCACCCTCAAACTCAACCTGCCTCAGAACACTACACAAACTCCTCCACAGGTCACCTTTCGGCGAAACCTCACCCTCTCGCCTATCCTCTTTGGCCTCATCCACACTTCCTCCACCTGATCAGCTCTCAACACTAGATACTAACAGTGCAACTGATACTCTTTTCTCCACTTTAACATCCTGCTTGGACAACTTCTTCCCCCTCTCCTCCAGGCAAGCCCACGCCACACCCTCTGCCCCCTGGCTATCTGATGTTCTCCACAAACATCGTTCTAAACTCAGGGGTGCAGAGAGGAAGTGGCGCAAATCGAAAGATCCTACCGACCTTGGTCTTTATCAATCCCTCCTCTCTTCCTTCTCTGCTAATGTCTCTACTGCTAAAATGACTTACTATCACAACAAAATTAACAATTCTTCTGACTCTCACATGCTTTTCAAAACCTTCTCCTCTCTTCTCAACCCTCCTCCTCCTCCTCCTCCATCAACCCTAACAGCTGACGAACCCATCAGCGGCCAATTTACCAAACCACAAACTGACACACACATCTTACCAGCTAACACACACACTCTACCCTCCATCTCTCTGCTTTCAGAGGCAGAAGTCTCCAAACTCCTCCTTTCCAATCGCCCTACTACCTGTCCACTTGATCCTATTCCCACTAATCTACTTTAAGCCATTTCTTCCTCAGTTGTACCTGCACTCACACACATCATAAACACACCTCTTCACACTGGTACTTCTCCCACAGCATTTAAGCAGGCTCGGGTAACGCACTGCTTAAGAAACCCACTCTAAATCCAGCACATCTGGAAAATTACAGACCGGTATCCCTTCTTCCATTCGTCACAAAAACACTTAAATGAGTTGTTTTCAACCAGATCTTTTCCTTTCTTACACAGAACAACATCCTGGACAACAACTAGTCTGGTTTCAAAAGCGGACACTCAACTGAGACTGCCCTTCTCTCAGTAATTGAAGCTCTGAGACTGGCAAAAGCAGCTTCCAAATCCTCAGTTCTCATCCTGCTGGATCTGTCTGCTGCCTTTGACACAGTTAACCACCAGATCCTCCCGTCAATCCTAAAAACGAAGGGCATCTCGGGAACCGCACTAATGGTTCAAGTCTTACCTCTCGGGAAGGTCTTTCAGGGTGTCGTAGAGGGGTGAGGTGTTTAAGACCCAACATCTAGCTACTGCCTCAGGGCTCAGTGCTTGGACCAATTCTCTTCTCCATCTACATGACATTACTAGGATCTGTGATTCTGAAACATGGCTTTTCCTATCACTTCTACGCTGACGACACACAACTCTACCTCTCATTCCAGCCTGATGATCCGACGGTTGCTGCTCGCATCTCAGCCTGCCTGACAGACATTTCTGGCTGGATGAAGGACCACCACCTTCAACTAAACCTTGTGAAGGCAGTTGCTTGTGGTCCCGGCCAACACTACACCACAACTTCTCCATTCAGCTAGGTTCGTCATCCATAACTCCATCAAGGTCAGCCAGGAACCTTGGAGTTGTGATTGATGATCAATTGAACTTTACAGACCACATTGCTAGAAATGCCCGGTCCTGCAGATTTGCCTTATACAACATTAGGAGGATCAGGCCCTTCCTATAAGAGCATGCTCCTTGTCTAAGCACTTGTTCTATCCAGACTGGACTATTGTAATGCTCTCCTGGCAGGTCTTCCAGCTTGCACTGTCAAACCTCTACAACTGATTAAAAATGCTGCAGCTAGAGTGGTCTTTAACGAGCCGAAGAGAACATACGTCACTCCTCACAAAATTGCACTGATTGCCAGTTGCCGCTCGCATCAAATTCAAGTCACTGACTTTTGCCTGCAGAACAACCACTGGCTCTGCTCCATTTTACCTAAACTCATTACTTCAGACTTACGTACCATCCAGAAACTTGCGCTCTGCAAGTGAACGCCGTCTTGTGGTGCCATCTCAAAGAGGCACAAAGTCGCTTCCTCTGACCTTTTTCTGGTCTGTTACATGCTGGTGGAATGACCTGCCCAACTCATCAACCTTATGAGGTTTTACGCATTTTAGCGTTTTCCGACGTTTCAGTGTGGATGAGAAACGTTTAGAAAATGCTTGAAAACACTAGTGGACACAGAGTGGTTCGAAACGAAAACGGCATTTTCAAATGCCTTAGGTTCACTTTAATGGTGCATTCATACTGACAGCGATTTATTTGCTTGATGCCACCAAATTTCTTTGCGGTCGGTTGCAGGTAGGTCTTCTTCCTATAATAAGGTATCTAACTGCTTCACATGGTGGAATTCTACAAAGATTTTACCCAAAGTGGCCATTAGTACTTGATTCTCTTCAAAAGCCACTGAAAACGAATGACTTAAGAGTCACTTTGTTGCTTCAAAATGCTGCCAGTGAATGCACACATATTTCTACCATCTGAAAAACATACAGTACTTACAGAGACGGTGGAGCTGGGTGTGTTTGTTCCATAGCCAGAGGAGGGAAGCGATGCCAAGGACCAGCGTCGCCCGTCAGTTCTACAAACACAGACAATCCTTCAGTCCATATACCCTCAAGTAATTACAAGTGCTGTATAGAATCATCATCAGTAAATTGCATATACTAGATTGCATTGGCTCCAAGATATGAGAGGCGAGTGTTACACTAGATAAAAGGAAAATGCTGAGTGAGTCATTTATTTTCAAAGTAGATCAGATGAAAGACAGTGGCAGTGTAATCCATGAGCTAGGGCTGCTATCATTTCGAACAGTGCTCTGTGTGCAATTTCCAAAGGGCCTGGCTGATTGAATGGTCTGATGATAATAACAGGAAGACAAATGCCACAAACACTGCATGGGAGGAGAGATAAATGGGTAAAGTAAATACAGAAAAATCCCAAAAATGGTCATGCAGGCACTTGATGTCAATATCCACAGTAAACAGTTATGAACATGTACATGGGAAAGTTTGTGATGCATTATGGTTGATTTCTGGGACAAATGTACAAGTATAATAGAGTGAATCTCATGAATCTTATATCCAGGTCACATTTCACCCCATAATAGGAAGAAAGAACATATAGTAATTATGTATGGATGTCTAATGTCACATTGGAATTTTTTTTTACGGTCCTAAAAAAGCTTCATTGTGTGAAAAAAAGCTTCAATCTGACCTGAACATGTTTATGACAGGTATCATGAGATTTGCTCAATAAACTTAATTTGAATTACCTGTCTGCTCTTAGTCCATGACTAGAGGATTATAAATAGTAAAAAATAATAAATAAATACATAAATAAATAATAGTAATTGGAGTTTAAAAAAAAAAGTTATAAGAATTTTAGAAACAAAAGACACATTTTTCACCCCATCCTGTCTGATCAAACTGAGTTTGACTTGACAGGTTTAAATCTGAACTTCTGAACCACGGTTTTAAATTTGTTTCCATCTAAAATTGTAGAAAGCCTGTCAGCTCCTGAGGTTTTCAAAAGCAGAAACCAGAAGCTTTTATCAGCCACACGCTCCTCACATCAAAGATCATTGTTTACTTGAACACTGTACTGATATGCTGATATTCCTGACAGATCTGGACCACCTATTCTAATAATACAGCCATTTATCTCTCAGATTATGCATTTTGAGCGCTGGTTTATACAGTACGTTCATCTTTCAACATTTTTATTTTCTGGTAATCACACCACCATAATATCCTAAGGTGTTGTGGGTGTTTGCTTGCCCTCCCAAGTCAAAAGAGCCCAGTCCAAGTCTCTATGATACTCTTGTCCCTAGATATGACTTGGGCCCCTCCTTTTTTTTTTCTCATTCTCAAGGTAAATTTTGGGTAGATTATTTAGAAATATAGAAAACTGAGGTGTCCCATATAGATATCATTCATATCTGTTTCCATATCATTACCTGCGTGTGAAGGAAAAATGAGCTGAAGCACTAGGGGAGAAGTTTCTAGGGCTGTCTTGTGGACTGGTGCCTAAAAAAAAACAAAAATCAAAATCACAATTTTTTACTGTGCCAACAATACTCTCTGCTCAGCATTGAATCTTATAACAATATTATTGACATCATCTTCTGCAGTTCCAATTATGGCCGATCCAGTTCCACCATCTTTCTTCTTGAAGAGATAGGGAACATTTTCAGTAAATAACAACATTTTAGTTTGTCACACAAAACTAGTTAAAAACAGTTTTAACCGTATTTTTATTATGCCTTTTTGACAAACAGAAATAACAAACAAAATAAGGGTGAGTTAAACCTAGAGACAGGCCAGAAATGCCCCACACCATTGTCGCCATATGTTCACTCTTATTAGCTGAACCCCACTGTTTCTAGGGGATTGCTTTTGGCAATATGGCCACATTTGAGGGTCTGGGACATCCCAAATCATGGCCATTAGAGCAAAACAGCCTTTTGCCCTGTAATAATTACAGATAATTAACCTGATTGAATAAGGGTAGGAGTTAATAGTTAATTAACATCCATGTCTGTGGCCCCACCGGTGTTGATAAAGAGAGGCCCCTGAGCTTTGCTGATGGTCGCTGCTCATTAGTAGTGACTTATTTACTGATATTCACACACAACTGATAAACAGAGACAAATTATTTGAAAATAATGGAAATAAACTAATAATGATGTGGAATTTGCATATTAACTGAGGTTTTCAACATCAGATGCCAATCTAATGGCTGATATAGTGAATACAATATACACTACCGTTCAAAAGTTTGGGGTCGGTACGATTTTAAATACTTTTAAAATAATTATCTTCTGCTAACCATGGCTGCGCTTATTTGATTAAAAATACAACAAAAATCAGTTATAGTATTAAATATTATTCCAGTGTAAATCAGCTGTTTTCTGTGTGAATATATAGTAAAGTGTAATTTATTCCTGTGATCAAAGCTGAATTTTCAGCATCACCAGTGTCAGTGTCTTCAGTGTCAAATGATCCTTCACAAATCAGTATAATATGAGGATCTGATGCTCAAGAAACATTTATTATTATTATCAATGTTGAAACAGTTGTTGGTCTGTCAGTTGTACAGTTTTTTTTTTTTTTTTTTGGATTCTTTGATGAATAGGAAGTTCAAAAGACTTTTGTAACATTATAAATGTCTTTACTGTCACTTTCGATCAAATTAATTATTCCTTGATAAATAAAAGTATTGATTTATTTCCTCCAAAAAATAAAAATAAAATTCTCACTGACCCCAAACTTTTGAACGGTAGTGTATAAAATACAATTCATAACACAGAGTATACTAATATATATATATTAGGGCTGTCAAATGATTAATCACGATTAATCACATCCAAAATAAAAGTTTTTTTTACATAATATATGTGGGTGCACTGTGTATAATTATTTTGTATATATATAAATACACACATATGCATGTATATTTAAGAAAAAAATATTATTTATATATAAAATATTTATATTTATATATAATATAAATTATATATAAATCTATATACAGTATATACATGAAAATATTTCTTAAATATATACAAGCATGTGTGTGTATTTATATATATAAAATAATTATACACAGTGCACCCACATATATTATGTAAAAAAAACTTTTATTTTGGATGTGATTAATCACGATTAATCATTTGACAGCCCTAATATATATATATATATATATATATATATATATATATATATATATATATATATATATATATATATATATATAAATAAATATAATACAGGAGTTTTTTTGCAAGAAATAAATTATTTTATTCAGCAAGGATGCATAAAATTAATTGATAACACTTTACAATAAGGTTCATTTGTTAACATTAACTAATGTATTAACTAACATGAACTAACCATGAGCAATTGATTTGTGACTATTTGTTAATCTTTGTTAATAAAAATATAGCAGTTTGTTGTTTGTTCATGTTAGTTCACAGTGCATTAACTAATATTAACAAATGCATCTCTTGATTTTAATAATGTATTAGTAAATGTTGAAATTAATATGAACAAAGATTAATAAATGCTGTAGATGTGCAGTTTGCATTATTGTTATTATTTGCAGTATTGCATATGTGCATTATTAGTTCATGTTAACTAATGAACATTATTGTAAAGCGCTACCAATTAATTAATATAAAAAGTACAGATTTTCACAATTTATTTCTACTTTCTATTCATAAAATAATTTTGGGAAAAAAAGGATTACTGTTTCCAACAAAAATAATAAGCAGCACAAACATTTTCAATAATGGGAAAATAATAAGAAATGTTTATTGAGCACCAAATCAACATATTAGAATGATTTCCGGAATATGTGACACTAAAGACTGGAGTAATGATGCTGAAAATTCAGCTTCGCAATCACAGGAATAAAATTACATTTTTAAATACAGTGCTGGTCAGAATTATTTGCCCCCTTGGTAAATATGATCAAAGATGGCTGTAAAAAATACATCCACATTGTTTATCCTTTATGAAATCACATTATGAAATAAATGTTTTTCTCCAAAACACCTTGGGAACAATTATTTGCCCCCTTCTATTAAATACTTTTTGCAACCACCTTTTTCCAAGATAACAGCTCTGAGTTTTCTCATATAATGCCTGATGAGTTTGGAGAACACCTGACAAGAGATCAGAGACCATTCCTCCATACAAAATCTCTCCAGATCCTTCAGATTCATGTTGGCGCTTCTTCTCTTCAGTTCAGCCCACTCACTTTCTATAGGGTTCAGGTCTGGGACTGTGATGGCCATTGCAGATGCTTGGTTTTGTGCTCAGTGACCCATTTTTGTTTTGATTTTGATGTGTGTTTTTGGATCACTGTCCTGTTGGAAGATCCAAACATGGCCCGTTATAAGATTTCTAGCACAGGCTGTCAGGTTTTGATTTTATATCTGTCTGTTGGTATTTGATCGAATTCATGATGCCATGTATCTGAACAAGATGTCCAGGACGTCTGGCAGAAAATTAGGCCCACAGCATTAAAGATACACCAGAGCATTTCATTTTACACATGGGGTACTTTTTTATCCATGTATGAACCAAACCCATCTTAAGTGTTTGCTGCCAAAAAGCTAATTTTTTTGTTGTTTTTTGAAAGTTTTTTTTTTTTTTTTGTCTTAGAATTCTAACGGCCATGTTTGGATCTTCCAACAGGACAGTGATCCAAAAACAAACATCAAAATCAAAACAAAAATGGGTCACTGAGCACAAAACCAAGCAACTGCAATGGCCATCACAGTCCCAGACCTGAACCCTATAGTAAATGAGTGGGCTGAACTGAAGAGAAGCAGCGCCAACATGGATCTGGGAATCTGAGGGATCTGGAGAGATTTTGCACGGAGGAATGGTCTCTGATCTCTTGTCAGGTGTTCTCCAAACTCCTCAGCCATTATATGAGAAGACTCAGAGCTGTTATCTTGGAAAAAGGAGATTGCAAAAAGTATTTAATAGAAGGGGGCAAATAATCGTTCCCAATGCGTTTTGGAGAAAAACATTTATTTCATAATGTGATTTTCCCCCCACTTTCAATTCAGCCATCTTTGATCATATTTACCAAGGAAGCAAATAATTCTGACCAGCACTGTATATTCAAAACAGTTATTTTATATTGCAATAATATTTCACAATATTAATGTTTTTACTGTATTTTTGATCAAATAAACGGTGCCTTGGTGAAGAAACTTCTTTCAAAAACTTTTTTTTTAAATCTTACCCACCCCTAAATTTTGAAAAGTAGTGTAAATCAACGTATAAATGTATTAAACTTTATCCTCATAATTCATAACTCAAGTCTATAAATGCTATTCTAAATGGCATCTGAGAGCACATGCTGTTATGAGCCAGTTGACTGCCTCTAGATTTCATGACTATAAAACTAAAGTGACATTTAATCAGATTAATACACTGTAATTAAATCAACAGTAATGCTGAATGCTCTTTAAAGGTTTCCAATAGAGCACAGGGGCAGTGTGTGCGCAGTCGGCAGAATGAGTAAGACACAGATCTAGCGGACAGCTCATGAATTAGACAAAAGATTGCTGCTCAGACACATCATGTTTTGCGGACCTGGCCGTGGTACAACAGACTGCTCTCTGTAATATAGGTATGTATTAGATTTTGCCCTAATCAAGTGTGAAGCAACAAATTTCCAAGAAAGGAGCCAAACAAAAGGTTGATGTTTAATATAAAGCTGTTTTCATTATATTAGTGGTTTTGTGGATCAATGATATTTCACTATGGGCAGGACTATACTGCGAAATAGAATCCAAGGGTCACTCTGACGGACATCAAAACCATCAGTATATGTGCACATACACAAACAGACAAACACACTGAACTGGTTACCTGTGTGTGATGACAGAGGTGAGTGAGGTCGAGGAAGGGCTGATGACTGTCCACTCCCTATTAGACTTTTTCTGTTGCTTGTTCTGCAGCTAGAAAAACAAACCAAAAAATTGTGTTTTGTGAACAGACCACTGTGTTACAGAAAAATGACAACAGCAAGACTATTTGAGAGGCATTAATACCGGTACTTTATTTGTGCATCTGTCATTACATAAAGTATCATTGTAGCATATGTAAATAACGACAGATGTACCATTATAGATAATTGATTTTATATTAGAACTGCATTGGTAAATAGCAAATATAATTTCCTCGAACACTGCTCTGTGAACATGCCAAGAAAAACTAAGATCATGAAAATTAAACTAGCTCTCCTACTGTACGTTAGTGAATTATTTAACACCATTTCACATCCACACTATGCCAGGGGCAGATTCAGCACCAGGGGCCCATTCAAGCATGTGCCCCCTCAGGTTTTTGAGCCAAATGGATTTGAATGCAGCTTCCAAAAGACTAATAAATAATAAATTAATAAATAATACTTTTACTTTTGATAGAACATCCAGTGAGTCACGTGATCAACTGCTAAATTCAAATCTGCGTTCGCACTTTGGCTGGCGCTGAGCCAGAGACGGATGTGCTCACCTGTCATGTATCACAACTATTCAGTGTTTACTCTAATCTTAAAATATTGTAGGTACCCTACAAAACAAACAGTGCCCCAAAGTTGTCATATTTTGGTGAAATTCTTAGTTTTGAAGCATCCCAAAGTGCAGATTATAGAGAACTTGATTTTTTGTGTTTGCCCTTGTAAACCTCACTTGCCATGATGTAAGGGCATTATTGCTAAGGTGTTCTGGGAGACTACTGAACATTGGTAACTGATTACTTATTGTCTTTACATACGAAGACCTCCGAAGCAAAAGCCTCTAAAAGCCACCTCTGTCAAAAATGAGATAATAATATTGAGTGAAGGCTCTCTGCACATAGTATACGTTCATCAAATACTTTCATTTCAAACTTACTAAATCCCAGCATCAGCCCATTCAGAAATGCCGGTACTTGGGTAGAAACCTATACATAGGAGCCTGATAAAAATGTTAATATTAAACAAAAACTTTAGACAGACTTAGAGGCTTTTGCATCTGAAGTCTTCATATGTCAAAAGAGCACAACCTCAAGTCTTTATGATATTCTGGACTGCTGTATAATTTTATTTTTCACCTGTTCCACAGAAAACTGATTTTGATAGCTTAATAATAACACATATGGCACATATCTATGCAAAAAATCCCTAACCCCAAGTATAGGCAATTGGAATAGTGATTCTTTAGCAGCAGAGTAGTGGAGGACAGGGTGAAATCCTAGAGGGGAATTGAGCATGTGACTCTGGCCTCTTCTCTAGTCATTGAACCCAAAGCTGGTGTCTAAATGGCAGCCTGGCAGACATCACAGATGACATTGCAAAGCCCTTGTGATCAACACCTCAGCAAAGAGACTGTGAAGAGCACTGTCAGTGAATCTATCACATTCAAGGAGGTGTTAAAGGAATAGTTCGCCCAAAAATGAAAATTCTATCATCATACTCACTTTCAAATTTTTTTTTGAGGAACCGAAAAGTATGCATTTAACACAATGTCCAGGCTGCTCTTTTGCATACATTGGAAGTGAACTATGACTTCAGCCATCTCTATGATTCATAACTTATCCTATCCCACTTGAAAGCATGAATACTGTATTAAAGAAAAGGCCATGAGAAATAAGTATTCGCCACAGCTTATTATGGGAATTAAGGTTAAGACAGTTGAGTATTACTCTCTAGGTCAGCACATTGGCTGAAAATGTGCATGATTTTAGGAAAACAAGAAACACTTTCCAGCTTTTAGTGAACTAAGATGAATTAGGCAACAATCATAAGTATTTGAGCAAGACCTACCAGTGCAGACGAATATGGAAAAAAAAAAATATACTACAAACCATGATGTCTCTGAATAATATGATATTTGGCTATACTGTATGCTAGAAAATCAAAAACCATTCAAATAATTTTACTGCAGGTGGAGCATCAGAAGACTCTATGCCTCTTATATGACTAAAAAATAAATGTCAAGTAAGAAAAGTGGCAATAAAGCACTTTAAAGGGGCCATATTATACATTTGTGTACCATTTTTGTTTTAATATTTTCTCCTGAAGCCCACCACAAGGTTTCTTGCACCAAATATATAGTTGCACTTTAGTTTTACATGACCATTTTTCACCTTTAATCTGACCCTTAGACTTCAGATATGTAAAATTATGTACAGTAAACCTTTGAAGTCACTTTTGTGAGCTCATTGTTACAATGTTAAGATTTCATGACAAGCTGTTTTTGCAATAAATGGTGTTTTGGACCTGTGAAAGAATTTTGAGATGTGAAAGTTACTTTAAAAGAGAAAGAAAATACCCCTTTAAATGTGAGGCATGGTTCAGTATAATATCTGGTTCATGAGCGCTCAGTTAAAGAGGATCAGATTTTGCTATTTATACAGCTCTTACACACAGGCAGATTAGAAATGAACAGTGCTCAGCTCCATACTTCTTACTGTAGCTATGATGACAAATTCAATAACTCATGCTACATCTGGAAAAAACCCACACAGAAATGACTATAAGCAACGTAATGACTGAATCAAAGTATCAGTCAATGTTATGCTATTTGACAACAGACATTTTGCTTCCGTCGCTGTGTGTAAATGCCTGAATGACTAGTCACGTTACAAAAGCCAATTGTGAAGTTGTCTCTTTAATGGTCTTGGCTTGTCCTCAGTTAGTCCTTTGTTTAATTTACAAAGAGTTAAATCCATCATTGTTCATTGCATATAAACAGTCTCTGCTAAATTATATGACAATGTGGTTGGTGCATGTGCTTTACACATGCTTCAGCAGTAGTAATCCTGGGAATGTATCGTTTGAATCCAGTCATATCTTTTTTTCCGTGACCCTTTCTCTTTCACATTCATTTCCTGGCTCTCCTACCAAATCATAAAATTAATACTTTGAGTTAATTTCAGTGCTAATGCTAATAAATGCGAATTATATGATGCCCAATTTATAAAGCCCTAGAGAAACATCCAGTAACTTCCCTTCTAAACATCGCCCTGAAGTACGATCTGCACAGCATCCGCCCATGCCATTCAATACAGAAATGAAACAATATAAATATCTAATACCTAAATTACTTTGCAAGTGTCACTAATTTATATCATGTTAACAAACTTCATGGCCAACATGTCAGAAGACTCAGAATGTCAACAATAGTCAGAAAAAAACATTCTGTACTCTAAAAACATGATTGAATACAAGGACATATTTGAGGAGCCAAGAGCCTAATCAAGGTCAGTTTTATGAATTAAGAAGAGATACATAATATAACATTTAGTTATTGTATAATTTTACTAAATAAGACATGAGGAAAGCCTTGTTCTTGGTTTCATAGCTGAGTGTTATTATCACAGTTATTACACAAAGACAGATTACGGAACCCTCCACCCAGTACAAATCAATAAACACAGCACTGTGAAGAAAGCACAATGCACAATCATGTCTTGCATGTTTTCCACAACTAATTCACTTCAAACAAATGACAGATTCAGTCAGATTTACTCATCCTGAGGACATTAATCGGATCATCTGTATCATCAACGGTAAAATGGGTCATTCCCAGGATTAAAATGTGTGCAAGAAGGAAAAACAGAAATGCACATGCATGCTTGATAGCAGAGATATCTATGGCTGGTTGGCCTTTTGGTGAAGGTTTGGTCTTGTCACATGAGAGGTGAAAAGGATACAGCACATAACTGCAAAAGCAGTGTACACGACTGTATCCGTCAAATAACACAGAGACAGCCAGCAATGCTCAAGAGGATTTAAAGGACTATTCATTTTCCTCACATTCAACATGCATATTTAGACAAATGCATGGTAATTACTCCTGTATGTAAACATCTTTTGTGCCTGCTGCATGCACTGAACAAAAACATCCTGATTACAATCACGAGGTACTCCAGTTCAGAATTCACAAAGGAAATTTAACACAATAGAAAACACAGCACCTGCATTACCATATTGTTCTTGTCTATAACCTCAACTCACTTAATTCTTGATGAAGTTCTAAGACTTAAAAACCCAAACCCACAAAACTGCAAAGTGGCGACAAACAATCAACCTGAACTTGATTACCTTTTGGAGCGCCATAGACTTGTTCCACTGATAAAGTGAGGCATAGAAAAGTTGGAGAGCATAGTCCATAAGCTGGAATCAGACATTGTCCTAAAGTCATGACCCCAGAGTGCTCTGAGCTGTCTTAAAAAAGAGAGTGAGGAGAAATGCCTGGCTTCCAAGAGAAGTAGGCACCCAGCGCAAGAGTCCTGGGAAGTCCTCCCAGCACAACGCTCTGCCACTACAGAGTTTCGTCCAGGAACATCTGCTGCTCGCTGCAGCATGCACAGGCTGTCAAGGGGACTGTGTGTCCTTTGAAGTGTCCTAAATCGAATAGCGAGAAAGCTTCTCTGAGCTGCTTCCTATTCGGGTCATATCCATTCCTGCTCGAACGCTGGATGCCTCTGGGACAGAGGAACAGGACTACTTCCAGCAGGATGACTTTTTGTTTTGATGTGAAAGTTGTGTGGCTTTACCGCTATCCTGTAGACTCATTGAGAGTCAAGAATGCTCCATATCATGTAACAGGCACCTACCGTACCACATCCTGAGGCAGGGAGGGGAGAGGAAAGGAAGAGAGGGGGTGTGAGTCAGAGGAGCAATGCATCATCAGCAGACGACGCAATGAATGCAATCACGGCTCTCCCTGTCTGGCCCTGCTCCAGAACCCCTAGGGCCATTTGAAATGGACAGCGTTTCAACCGTAACCATGTGCAGGTCCACCTCTTTTCCCTTCTTTTTTTTTCTTAATTGGACCTGCCATATGAGGAAAACCACCCTCTCTCTTCCACTTCAACACCTTTGATCTGCTCCTGTTCTGTTCTTCAATCTGCTCTTTTGGCAGGCAGGGACACGAGGCTCAACCTCCCTGACACATGACAGATGAACTTGGTGGGGTGGAATGGGGCCGCTCGGTCTTGACAATTATCTGTTGAATTCAGTGTTAACCACTAAGGTGCACTTAGTACAGGCCTGAGAGAACATATGCCTAAGCCAGGCACACAGAAAACTGATCAAACCCTCAAATAATGCTTCAGATATGGACATAATAATGAGGACCCTGGTCACGGATGAAGTGAGCAAAGTCTAGCTCAATAAATGTGAAGTCTCATGACTTCTTATCTCTTCCTGCAAGACTAGTGACCTATAGGAACTTAAGAAACCTGGGAACAATCCAAGCCCACTCTCTTCTGTGTCAGCCCGTGCTCTATATATGTACAGTATATGCACCATTTTCTATGTTCTTATTTGGACAGGAAGAACCAGAAAAGAAAACCAGTGCTCTGATTCAACAAAGTGCAAGGTAGCTCTTAAAGCTGAGAGGATACCTCACTTGTCTATAAAGACAACAGCAGACATGTGAGTGATTTAAGTGAAAAGAAAGATCCACTAGATTCATCAGCCTTCCCAGTCAATGGGGTATACTTAGAATTGTGTGGCAAACTGTGCATAATGCCGAGCAAAACATGGAAAACCAAATATAACAGGGCACACTATTAAAAGATAACAGCACTCAAGTAATGACTTAGCAGTACAGCATAATTTCCAACTGAAATTTTAAAACTTTACACTTAAGAGTAAAATAAAATATTAGTCTCTCTATAGTACTTCGGACATTAGTGATACTATTTATTTTGACTTACAGGACTAGTCATGATTGTTTATTTTGCCCTAAAGCAAACACCTTTTAGTTATGCCTGAGAAAGTTAGTTAAAATTGCATTTTTACCAATCAGCATCCCGAGGAGGAATAGTTTTCAGAAAGCATGCAAATGTTCTGTAATGTAGTCATGACCTTCTTTTCATCTAAACAGTTCCACCGTTTACTGGTCTCAGACGATTGTGTGTAAACATCAACTAATCAAACTAGTTCAAACAGCTCAATGACCCACTTCATCAGCTACCCAAAAAAGACTTTCTTGATGACTTGATTGACTGTGCCTTTCACAGTTCAGGCTTCATCATTAGGGCTTTAAATGGAGAATTCCAGAATAGGCTACAAAGTGAGCTTTGTGAAACAAAAGGAAGCTTCAACAAAACGTGATGATTTTCAGATTTGTTCCAAGGGAATGAGTATAGATTCCAGCAATCACTGGTCCTGTTTATACCAAGCCTTAGTGATCCGATTACAAGAGGGTGAGCTGAGACACATTGCAGTTTACAGGTAGCAACATGTCTCAAATTAGTCTCCTGTGACCATCAGGGGCGCATTAACGCACAGGCTTCAATGGGCTAAAGCCCAGGGACCTACACTTTGCAGGAAAATTATATTTAAAAAAAAAAATATTTCTATATATATGGAAGTTTACAGCAGTGACAACCGTATTCTATTAAAAAAACTCACACACCCATACTTTTTCAAGACTCGCAACTGCTTTTCGGAGAAGCTCTGCTGTGTGAATGGAACCAGACTGGACAACTAGTTTTCTGTAACGTCATACGCACTGAGAGAGCTGCTCTGCGCTGAACGCGGGTTCAGTAACTTACAAAAGCGTGGATCTAATCTGTGTGTCATCTCAAGGTTTCAGATCCAGTCACTGTGTTCAGTGCTGGCTGGGTTTTTTGATCTAATGAATAATTAATTATTTGTTTAATTCATGGTTTTTATACCATTCCTGTAAACTAGGGGTGTTTCCTAAGAGGAGGCAAGGAAGGCAGAGCATCCTCAAAAAATTGGATGAGAAAATAATCCATATTACAAAAATAAAAACAAAATGTGACATCAAAACATATTTAAATAATTTTCAACTCATTTTTCTAAAGTAACACAGTCTCTCTTGCCTATTGAGTTTTAATAGACCCCCTAAAACGTGTGGTGGTTTGGTGGGGGTTATTGAGAATGAATGGGGGAAAGTCACGTGAAATGAGGCAATGCCTCCATCGCGCTATGATTGGATATGATTGGTTTGTACTATAAATTCCACCTCTTATTTTTGTGTGTGCTCCTTGTTCGCAAATCAGAGTTAATGGAAGACTAATTAAAAAGTAATTAAATAACTTACTCAATTAGATATCACCGCTTTATGTCACATCAAAATAAACCTTGAAATGGCCTGAAAACACGATGACTGTGGGTTTTTTTTTAGTGAGTAATCAGCTTGGTAAAATTAAAAGGTACATCTTCGTGTCTGGGTGACCAGTGTTTACAGAGGTTGATGACTGATGATCCGAAAAGGAGTTGACAATTGAAAGAACAGCTGAACATCAGTTAAATATACCATATATTGTTTAAATTGTTACTGTCTTTAGTTATTATTTTGGAATAGATGTAAAAATGTTTTAAAAAACTAAATTGATGATCTTGGTTTTAATAATTAGAACATTAATTACAGAATTGTTACATGTTAAAATACAAAATTGTATTTGGTTTGTATTTGGTAACGCCTGAAAACGCTAGGTGTGGACGGAGAGCGTTTTTAAACGAAAACGCCGTTTTCAAATGTATCCGGATTAATGTGGACGTAGCCCTAGATTTGACTCATATTATTACTCAGCATAAACACAGTGTTGTAAATGTTAAACGGCGTATCGACAAAATAAATTGATACAAATAATTGGCAAGAAGCTAAAATATATTTTGTGCTGAGCTACAATGCTGTAGCTCAGGGACCTCTGGTTATCTTATGGCACCCCTGGTTACCATTGGTGATTTCAAAGCTTTTGTTGTCTCTTGTCCAACAAAAGACAACATTTAATAACATGCTTTTACTCCAAACTCACTTCATAACGACAGTTGAGCATCCTTCTGTGAGATGATGTGGTTTCTTATACATAATAAGGCAGTCGTGAGTTTATAAGTCATGTTTAGCTACAGCGATATGGATTTCCTGGAATGATGCGCGTTATGGTACTTAAAGGTATAGCGGAGGATTTTCTTTTTCCGGGTGGGTAGCCTATACTATTGGTCCACCTAAGTGTCAATCATTCTGGTGATATGTTTACGTAAGGCCGTCGTACGTGCTCGTCCCTATGTAGTTTTCGCTTTCTGCGCATGTGCACTTTCAGGTGTATTATGTGTGATGAGTTACGGTTTCAGCCATTCCTTTGAAAATGGCTGAGGGTCGAAAGAGAAAAAATGAATACGAAGTGTATGATAAGAAGAGAAAGGCCGCAGAATATAGAAACAAGACCAGAGTGATTTTGGGTGAATATTTCACACACTGGCGTGCGCTAAACGCCCAGGTTGGGCTCACTGATGCCGCAGTCGCGAAGATTCTACTAGACAGGTAAAGTTTGTCATGCTATTTGGAGAAATCCATTTAAAATCACTGCTAGTAAAAGTTTAATAGGCGTTCCCTCTCGGGAGCAAATAGAGTGTTGCGCATGTGCATTTTAAAAAAAAACTGGAGAGGGCGGGTCTTCTCTAAAATTCGGAAAGATCCTCCGCTATACCTTTAAGCGGCGGGGCATATTTGGCGTGTCTGCATGAGACGCCCTCTGGCTTTCATTTACTACCGATCAGCCGCACTGCACTGACAAGCTGCGCAGAAAATAATTGCAGCCTTTGACAAATAGCGTGTGGTTTCATTGCAATAAATTGCAGTCCTAAATTGTATATTATATTTTATTATAATATATTAAAATAAATTAGCCCTATTCAATTTTTTTAAGTCACATTAATATGTTTTGTGGAAACTCTTCATGAAATGTATTCTAACCTTTAAAACTGTTCCAATTGGTTTGTGTTGTCAAGCCTGCAAAAACCAATTATTAGTGCTATTCAAAAAGTCTTTCAAAAAGTGAGAGTACGCTTCCTTTGTCTTAGTGGTAAAAAGAATTCACTGCCACAGTTCTTCATTTTTAGAATTTGAAATGACCTAGTAACGGTTTCCACAAAAATGGTGCAGAGCTCTTTCCAACAAAATATTCAATGTCCAAAGCAGCAAATCCTATTTATCACATAAAAGAGGGTGAATGAGAGAATCACCAAAAAGATTGGAGGAAGGGGGTGACACTAAGAACGTTATATAAGCACAAGGAACAATGCTATTCCCTACAGTTTTAGAAAATGAAATCCCAATCAAAGGCATTGAATGTAAAAAAATAATAAAACTCAAAAGAGATAAATGAATGGAGACCCTGTGCAGTTTCGATCGCTGAACTCCATGCTTTCATTTTCAGTGGCAGAACACAGAGCCTTGAACATATTAAGCCTCAAAACAAAATGGCTATGTGAAAGAAGCACGCGCTTACCTCCAAAAATGAAACGCGTGCAGCGGGCTGCATGGGCTGCAAGGGCTTGTGGGAGTTGGGCTCAAGCTTCGTGGAGTGAGGCTGGAAGTCAAATTGAGTTTTGTGAATGTTCATCATGAACAAGAACAGTCTCTCTCAGGATGCAGCCTTTGAAGTTTAGAGCTTATTTATATGCAGAGACACACAAGCTTGCATGCATTAACCACAGAGCAGCGTCATGCATGACTGTTAAAGGTTTTTTCGGTAAAATGCTGCGTTGCAAAAAGGGTTACCACAACATTGGTCCATTACATTCCATTGCCTAAGAATGAAATGGTTTTGGATTGTACACTTGTTGATATACAGACTAGCCACATGCGCACATTTAAATTAACATCGGTAAAAATAAAAATCACCACTGTTAATCTACAAGCATCTTTCTTCTATCAAGCGTTACGAAGGCCCCTTCATTGAGAAACAAAACATGTAAGGCAAAATTGCTGAGCTGACATGTCCAGGAGATACGCATGTATCTGTATCCTTAGCAACAGCAGCCATGATGCAACACCTGATCATAGCCGCAAACATGCATCTGCTGCGACCCCTGTAAACAAAAACAAAGGCGCCTCATCTTATCGAAACGTCAAAGGCCAATCTAATATGACGAGATATTAACTGTTTATGTTATGTCGCAACAGTACGGTGGCGTCTTTGACCTGCTAACAGGTTGACAAACAATCAGGCCTTCTGTAGGGGCAATACAGCCACATGATTCAATAAGTGACGGAGATCAAAAACTATAAATACGCAGATAGGAGCATAGCCAAACAGAAAGGCAGCTGCTGCACAATTCCTTCTGGCTCAAGTCTGACAAGCCGTGACTAGAAGATGATCCAATATTGATCTAGCATCATCATTCTTTATCTAAACATGAGCCTCTGCTATCAAAATCACATGCAAAGCCATCGCAAAGGGACACTAGCTGGATCTACACAAGCTAGCAAGCCTATATTTACCCTTCAACACATGCTGCAGACGCTGCTACTGTGGTAATGCTGCACTGCTCAGATGTGCTGTCACCACTACAGCGACAGACACACTGCAGATAAACAGTCTGCTGTCATCGCAGCCAGAAAACATGTGAGAGAGAAGGGAAAATACTCACTCCAATGTCAACCCTGGAATCCTCAGTCTCTCCCGCTGGGCTTTCATGGTCGCGCTGCGCTCGTTCACTCTATTGTGTACATGATATATTCACGTCGTCTGCCTGCCCGCACCCCCATGCGCTGACAAAGAGCCAAAGCCAGGCTCTGGTGCGGAGAAACCGGCTGAGAGCTAGTCACAGAAGAGGAGTAGATACAGGGGACCTAGTGCTCGGAGCTGTTCAACTTCCACCCGAGCTGTCAGATGCGATCATCAACTGCCTGTGGAGGGCAAGGAGGCTGGGCGACAATCCTTTCCCCCTCCCCTGTCGCTCACGCACCAGCACTAAACAGACCTACATGCCCCTCCTCCACCAAACAAGCAGCCTTACGTCAGCAAAGCACAATCAGAGGAGTCTACATGCAGCACTTCCTATCTGCAGCAGGGCTGTTGACCATCATTCACGTTGCCTGTTCTCCCCAATTACACTGCAGCATAAACTGTGTGAATGTTCTTCTATACGATAAGCCATAAATGTCTCAAAAGGACAAGTCTTCAAAGAGAAACCAAGACATGAAGTCACTTCATTAGTGTTTGCTAAGGCAAACATAATCATTTCTCATAGTTGGGTATCTGTGAATAATAACAAATCATGTGGCTTATTCAGAAGAGGGGTGCTGTTTTTCCCAAGTAATCAGAATTATGACTTCACCTGTCAGACTATAAAATGGGCAAATCCCACAGACAAATGAAGGAAGGACTTGAGCTATATTTAGAGAACAGGATATCACATAGACTTGTAAGCTACAACCTAGCAACTGCGTAGCAGTGGACTAAATAGTTATAGTTAACCTAAAACTGTCAAAAATGAGTTTTCATTCATTAAAATGAAGCTGAAATACATCAAATATAAATACAAAATGAAAAACTTAGATCATTTAAAATATTGCCTTGGCAAATAACTGACATAAGTTTAATTTAAAACAAACTAAAACAAAAATAAACAGAAATGCCCTGACAACCACACAGAACATTTACAACTCCATAGTCATGATACCCTAGCATCACCACTGAAAAAGCCCAGCAAAAAACTGAGAACACCCAGAAAACCACATAGCAACATGCTAAAACCCCTCAGAAACACCTTAAAGACTTCAGACAGGAAGTCAACCACCTAGAACACCCCAGTAACTGCATATCAACACCCCAACAACCATCCTCACATTGAGTTTTTCACAGGCAAGCATAATTCAAAACTAGATAAAAAGGTAAAACATTTAAGGGATACACAAAACCACACAATTATTTACTACAGTAGAACGCCTTGAAAAGAATCTTGCGATTATGGTACATGGAGAATTTTGCACTAATCTGTACCAGGCACGAGTTTCACTGGGGACAAAGGTGCTTGGAGACCGTTGCTATAATGAGCTCAAGCCTTAACAAGCAATTTAATCTGAGTTCCGCTAAATACCTGCTAATGAAACTCATAAAGCCGAGAAAGACATCAGACCTGAATCCTGTCCAGTCCGTGTCCTTCTGCTTAGCAACATCAATATGCAGACAGTAAAATGAGAGACATATACTCAAAGCCCTAGCAGATACGTATGGAATTGCTGAAAAGATGAAGACATGGCGTAAAATTAACACTGGCTGCATAATAAATGGGATAATATAAACAAACATAAAAACATTACTAGCCAGGTATTGCAACATCATAAATACATCACATTTCTTTGAAATGTACTTTCAAAGTATGTTGGGTGCCAACAAAAGTAATATGATCAATAAATCTGCAGTCCCATTGTTTTCTATTCACGTACACTCTCATGACTGCATTTAATGGATTTGCATGTGCAATTTGTACTTTCTGCTATATGTACTTGAGTGCAATTTTAAGCTTACTGTAACCATGGATGCTACAATCAGCATAATCCTCTCTGTTTTTGTTTTGTTTATGTTTTTAATTAGAGATGCATAATACTACATTTCTCAGCCGATATACCAATAGCTGAGAATGATATCTTTGATATTCTTAAGGGGAGGGGGGGGGGGGGGGGGGGGGGAGTGGGGATATCTCCCAACTAAGGCTGTAAACTATACTGGGAACTCTCTCATTTGGTACAATACTGTAATATTAGAGAATATCTCCCAACTAAGGCTGTAAACTATACTGGGAACTCTCTCATTTGGTACAATACTGTAATATTAGAGAATAAAATTAACAACAAAACCCAAAGTACTATAATCAACATGCTATTTATTTTTAGATATAATACACTCAAATAAAAACTGAAATGTTTGTATACAGCTCAGTTGCATATGGCAGTTTTCATAAACAATTGTCTTCATGACAAATTGATTCAAAGATACATTTATAATTAACAGTAAATAAGCTCCTCTCTAGTGTTTTTGATAGCTAACTAACAAACTGTGAACATTGGATAATTTTCCTGAGGTAAACACATGAGACATGCGTTAACTTGGCCTAAATTCAACAAGGAAAATTCTCTTCACACACAGTATGAGTTTGAGCAGTCTGACACATTTTTCCACCTCCTTTTGACTGAAAGGATATAATCGGCCCTTATCATCGGCTGTTTTTAAACAATCAGCTGATGGATGATAGTGAAAATAATTGCTTTTATCGGCCAATATCAATTATTGGCTGATGCATCGGTGTATCCATAATTTAAATACATACTTGAGCTCTAAGAAGTGTGCATGCCTGGAACTACAAAACATCAATAAATAACAAGATGAAGGAAAAGTTTTTTTTAGGAAAAGTAAATTATTGACCACTAGGGTTGCAAAGGTGCGGAAAATTTCCGGTAAATTTCCGGAAAGTTTCCGGTAAATTTCCATGGGAAGTTAAGCTGGGGAATTTTGGAAATATTCCATATTAGAAACTTTCTATGGGAATTAATGGGAATTTAGGGGAACTAACTGGGAATTCATTGTAATGTAATCGATCATTTTCAGTTCACCGGCCACTTTCATGTATTTCGGGAGAAACTGATGAATTCACGCGCTGTAATAACTTAAATCCAACAGACATGAACAGATACATAAATAATAAGGCTAGCTAAACAACTGCAATGATCTTGAAAACATATTGCAGGAGGCAGAGAAAAACAGCCACATGAGGTAGCTAGCATCTGCCTTAGGTGGTAAATAAAGTTATGCTAGCTTATTTTGCATCTAACTTATCAGCATTGCTACTAGATGATATTATAGGGAAATATATTTATTAAATGTTTAAATTGCAAATATCACATACAAATGTATTCATCAAAACGTACTTCACTTTGTTTAGTCCACAGGCTCAAATGTGTGCCTTCAATAGTCTTGTGCTTTGGGCTTCAGTACATGTGATGGAGGCATGCACAGTGCCAGTAGGGGGTGTGGTCTCAATAGCCATGCAGTAAGCAGTGTTCTATGTGCATGTGATTGAGGAATGGCATGGATATTCAAGTGTATTTGAATGGCATCTGTTTGTTTTAGTCAAGATTATGCTAAAATATACTTTCCTCAACTATATGTATAACTATATGTTCCCTATGAAGAGCCAACCCTCAACTTTGAAAATTCCCACTTTATTCCCATAAATTCCTGTTAATTCCCTTAAATTCCCATTAATTTCCATGGAAAGTTTCCATCTTTGAAAATTCCCAGAATTTTGCAACCCTATTGACCACAGTTGGCAGACTCATGAAAATACACAATTGCAGATGACAGTGAACATCACATCAAAGATCAAGCAGCAGGGAATCGGTAAGTGGGGCGTAAGGACATAACCCAGTTAAACACCTGCTGCGGTTCTGCCAAATTAGTAGGGGTGTGCAAAAAAATCGATTCACATTTGAATCGCGATTCAATCTTTACCGATTCAGAATCGATTCATAGAATTCCAAAAATCGATTCATATATTTTTTTTTAATGGCGTGCACGGGTGGAGTGGCAATCGGGTGAGTCGGGACTTTTACCGGTGGTCCGGTAGTGTTTCGAGGCTGCGAGGGCCGGTCTGATAAATAGTTACATTGCAAGTTCTTGCCGCCCGCTGGTCAAACTGTGCAGCCTCTCTCTGCTCAACCCGTGAATAAATGCATCGATCCGCAGATCTTATGTTTGAGTTCTGTAGATCTTTTGCCAAGCGTGTCAGAGCTTACGGGTTCTAAACCGCACTCGTATAGTGTTTTCTCTCTCTCTCATCAAAACCGAATATGTTCATCACGTTTGTGAGCATTTTTATTTTGTGATTTTACCGGAGTCTCCACAACGGCGATAGATTGAAGCGCGCGTCCGATCGTGAAGACTGCGCGAGCCACAGAGAACACTGTATCCATGACACATAGCAGCGGCAACGAGCGTGCAGCTTGATTTCAAAAACAACAGATCTCTTATTTAATAGCGAACTAATTGAATGGTCTGCTAGTTTACTGGAGATACCCGCAAATTACGCCTATGAACGACTTCACTGGATCTAAACAAATCAATCTAACCATAGATGTTACCAGTAGCGGTGGCTTTTTAAAATCTATTTAAAATAATTTCGCAAGGGTTCTATGACATTAATATATATTTTTAGGAAGTTCAATGTGCCCAGTCGAGTTCACATTTCAACAGTCAGCCTGGTAGCTGAAGTAGTCCTTAAACCACATTTAGCATAATTGTTTGTTTGATCTGACTACAGCACTTTAAAGCTAAATGTAAAAGCTTCTATTTAAGTTTTATTTTAAACTTGAATTAAATGTAAGCTGGCCAAAGCTTGGCACTTTGCACTTTTTAGTTGCAAAAGTTTTTATTTTTGTATAAAAACATATAAAGTAATATCAAACTACATTTAATTTGTTGTGTTTTTTTTTCTTTTAAATTGTGTCTACTGCAATCAATCACATAGGAAAAAGTAAACTACATTTATATACTGCGAATCGTTTTTTGAATCGAGAATCGTTTTTGAATCGAAAATCGATTTTGAATCGAATCTTGAGACAAAAAATCGGTATCGAATCGAATCGTGACATTTTCTGAATCGTGCACCCCTACAAATTAGGCTAAACTCATTCATGTTAAGAAACTGGATTAGTTATTTATCTGAAGCAAACAGGCATATACTCGTCTCAAAAATAGCTTTAATCTTTTAGATTTAAATGAATGTTAAAGGCTCAATGTGTGCATGTGTGTGAAGGAAATGAAGCAATCAGGTGAGGCCACTGGGACTGCTTCATTGGGATTTAACAGGTCACACTTCACTTATTACCCTCTATTTACATTCATTAATTGCAGTAACCCTTTCTTTTCCAAACTGCCATCAAACATCACACAATAACACACATTGGGTAGGTTAGAATGATATCTAAAGGAATTAAAAGCCTCAACTTAAAATATTACTATAATACTAATAGTATATAAAATATTACAAAATTACACTGGCAGTAATTCAGTTTCACAAGACCCTCTAAATCCCTTATAATTAAATAGGTTGTGTTTTGCAAAATTTTTTGCATTTAACAGCAGTCATTTAATTAATTGTATTTTATTTTATATTTTTTAAACATTTATAAATTCTACTTATTTTTTTTAAAACTACAAATAGTAGTATAACAATACCAAAGCCTGCTGCCACAGATGCTGCTGTATAAACGGTTGACTCACCTCTCATTAACATTCAGTAAACACATCTGTAGAGCATGACCTGAGTGTCATAACCTCCCCATCCACCACTTCACTCCACCCCACTGTTGATCGAGCCCAGTCACATGACCACTGCATTGACTCACTCCCTCTCAGAAACAAACAGACAACCGTAACAGCACATTTATCACACAATGCCTGTGCCGCCATCATAACAGACAGGCCATAAATCACAAACGCAAAAGGCAGATAAAATTCATTGACATGTGTTTTTTTTCTAAGTTGTTTCTGACAGGTTTTGACACATTGAAGATCTATCATATACATCCAACCATGAGAGTGTAACTGACGCAAAGCAGGAGCGTGCATTGTCAGAGACACTGCACTATCACTCAGTTATTTTCTAATATGAATAGATGTTTTAAAAACAACAGTGAAAATAGAGGGTGCAAGTGCTGTGGAGTGGGGAAAAGTGTGACAAGCCTAAAATATGTTGAAACAGGATATGAAAACCAACAAATGGACCAAATAATACTGATCATGTCCTGCACAAATTTGTGTCTAATCAAACGCTCTCTAGAATGACAATAGCACACCTCCCAATAGCACTTAAAAAAATAAGCAAGTAGAAATGTATGAGGGGTTCATGATTCTAACTACAGTCTACATACACACACACATATATACATACATACATATATATATATATATATATATATACACACATATATGCAGAAGTCACCAACTTTCTGCAGAGTCAATAGCTACAGACCTCCAAACTTCGTGCGGCCTTCAGATCAGCTCAAGAACAGTACGTAGAGAGCTTCATGGAATGGGTTTCCATGGCCGAGCAGCTGCAACCATGCCTTACATCAAGTGCAATGCAAATGGTCAGATGCAGTGGTGTAAAGCATGCTGCTACTGGACTCTAGAGCAGTGGAGACGTGTTCTCTGGAGTGACGAATCACACTTCTTTGTCTGGCAATCCGATGGACGAGTCTGGGTTTGGCAGTTGCCAGGAGAACGGTACTTGCCTGACTGCATTGTGCCAAGTGTAAAGTTTGGTGAAATGTAAGCACGCTTCATGCGTTGTCGTCACTGTAATATTTCACTGTAACAGTAATAATTAGCCAAGATTAAATGTTATAATATTACTATTGTTATTTCATTTAATTATTTTATCTTCATTTACAAGTAAAAACTTACTGAACAATCTTGCAAACAGTCTCTTTGCGCACCTGGTGGTGATTTCGCAAACGAGTGTAACATGTGACTGGGTTGTATTTAACGCTGCATTCTCGGTGGTAATAGGCATTTTTGTTGACTACCTACTGTATAGGCCGTGGGACATTGGTAGGCACCTTAAAGGGATACTTCACCTCTGGTGAATGTGTATTTAAAATGGGTCATTTATGTAGAAGAATTGAGTGAATGTGTGTGAATTTGGAGCTTTCTAGACTGAGAAAAGCCAGAAAATGTATTTTTGGCTCATGTGGATGAAAGACAACAACTCCCAGAATGCACTTGCCTCGCTGCCTTAGGAGACCACGCCTACCGGTAACAGAGCGCAGTAGTTAAACAACAAGTCTAGGCTACTAGTGAGTCTCCGTGATGAGTCTGCCCGGGATTTCGAGATCGCCCAAAATGTCCGGGATTCGGCTTTTGCGTTCTACAGTCGCCATTCATCATGTTTACTGTGGCAAGCAGGACGAGTGAGGGCCGCAGGAGAACGGCGCGAGGCCGGTGGCGTGATTACCGATGAGCGACACCTGTGAGACGCACCGGTCTCGTATCTCTCACGGAGGAGCGGGAATTTTCTTAGCAATGTTAAAACGCACATCCACCGATCACTTGTTTAGCGTTTATGTAAACGCTACATTTAGATTCACCAATTGGAATGACTTCAGTTAGATTGAAACAAAAGGTGTGCATGTAAACAATGAATAGCGACTGCAGAAAGCAAAAGCTGAATCCAGGACATTTTGTACAATCTCGACGGCCGGACATGTCCGGGAAAAAGAGGATGGTAACCCCTACTACTCAGCTTTCTCCACAGAACAAGAGCCTGCTAGCTTAGCTTCCAAAAAAAGATGGCTGACACTATGTGTACATTCTGTGAGTGAGATCCCACCCTCTATGGGCGGGTTGAGAACATGCGGGACAGCCCCTACTACTGACTGTAGTCTTTAGCCTCTGGCCAAAAAATCCTCATATGACGCAAAATTACGATTTTTGCGTCATCGGAGGATTTTTTCCAGACAAAAAATACATAAATCTCTCATCTCAGGGGGATATGTGGGTGGAAACCATGGTAATTTGAAAATACTGGTTTTCTACTAATACAAAGCTTAATGCTAATCCTGAAGTATCCCTTTAAGCACATAACCCGGTCTCGGGTGCAAGAATGTTTTCACCATTCCTGGTACAGACTCTTAGCACGACAGAGCAACTGACAGGGCCGGGAGCTCTGGAGTGAAGTATGGTTTCAACAACCTTTAGTTGAGAGACAAGAGTCTATGAGTTGGGCCCCCTCAAAGGCCAAACCCACAGCTTCCACAACTCTGGTCAGGGGTGAAGTATTAGGCTACTTGCCTGGTCAGGGGTGAAGGATTAATCCCCTTGCCTGAGACAGTAGGTCCTTCCTCATCGTAATCTCCCAAGAAAAGCCATCGAGAAGGGACAAAGTCAGAGAACCACTCTCGGCCGATCAGAACGGGCTACTAACAACAGACGGGCCCCGTCCCGACAGACTCCCTCCAGAGAGTAGTGCAATCGAGGGAAAAGCGTACAGAAGTAGCCATGGTCCCCCAGGGGAGCTGGATACGTGTGGGAGAACCAGAGCAGACAGTGTGTCATTTCCTGGACTTTTCCTCTCCCTGGTCGAACACCCTGCAAATCTGCTCCACCACCTCGGGGTGGAGCCTCCATCCCCCAGGCCTCAGCCCCTGCCTCAACAGGATGTCTGCCTCCTGGTTTTGATGCCCAGGGATGTAGATTGCCCTCAAGGTAAGCAGCTTATCCTGAGCCCACAGGAGGATCTGGTGCGTCAGTTTGTTAAGTGGGCATGAACGCAGGCCCCCCTGATGATTTATGTAGGAAAACACCAATGTGTTGTCTGTCTGGACAAGCACGCCCCGTTGGTCCGGGAGAGAGTGTTTCAATGCTAGAAAGACAGCCATCATCTCCAGGCAAATTATTTGCACACAAAATTTGATCAGCGAACAGAGCGAGCGTTTTCCGTTCATCCCTATGGAAGCTCAACAATGCCAGTGCGGACATGCGCATTTTATTTCGTTTTCAGATTAGCGATTTAAACGCCCCCGCTAGTGATACCGGTATTACCGGTGTTGTCACATGCCGATTAACCAGTGAGAAAATATCCTCAACGTAACATCCCTACTGGAAACCCAAAGCACCTTGAGTGGCGGGGTTGGAAGAACGGTCCCCTGAGGACACAGAGGAGACACTGGCACTGAATAATGAGGTGTCAGGACTTTGAAGAAGTCTTCTTTGCAAGAATGACGGTCCTCAGATCCCTCAAGGTCTTCCCTCTAGAAGGCTTCCCGTTTTTTTGTGTGGGGGGCTCGGGATGCTACGCTCTCTTTTTGAAGCGTTTTATATGAGGAGCTGATTAACGGCCGGGGCTGCTCGCGGCCAGCAGCCCCCGAGACCTGAGCTCGGTGAGGGAGGTAGCGCTGGAACGCTGCCGCTTGCTTTTTAGCCTATCGGCCAGTCCCACCCCTTCATCAAGGTCTCAATGCAGGTTGCCCTGGTACATCAGCAACAGCGACATTGTATGCAGACACACACCGGCCTGACCTGTTGACCTGACATCTTAGGGGACAGATAGCCTGCAAGCGTCTGTTCCACTTTGGGCATCGACCCATACAGTGCTCTTTCAGTCCCCTTATAATATATTACTTTTCTTGTCACAGACAACAATAAATAGACTGGGACAATTCACACAGAATGCTTGCTGAAGGCACAGAATCTGACATTGTTCTCTCTCTCTCTCAGACATTTGTATCTTCACATACATCTGACAGGTCAACTGACACCAGACACAGTCATCAGGATCACTATAAAAAAAACTGCCAACTGTCATGGTTTCTAAATATAGAAAATCAAACCTCTGACCTATTACACAAACAGTCAAAACAGACACCAACACCAAATACCCGTTTAATCATATTACAGCTAGACGCTCCATGGACCATTATCATCTCGACTCCAAACGTTACTGATAAAAGTATAAAACAGTATGAAATGCATAATGAATGGGTTCAGGAGATATTTAAAAGGCTTAATGCTAGTGTCTATATGCCTTACCATGGGTCTGATCTATAATCAGGGCAGTCAGGGCTAATACTAGGGCTATCAATCAATCTTAAAATGGAATTAATTACATATTGATAAAAAAAAAGTCAAGTCAAGTCAAGTCATCTTCATTTATATAGCGCTTTTAACAATGTAGATTCAAAGCAGCTTTACAGAGATAAACATACAATTTACGGTAACAGAGATTGTTTTTAATTGCATGGATTTTTAACAATTAAATATTAACTCAATTATAGTGTTTGGTGAATACCCTTAATAAATACCTATATTTTAAGTGCTCTGAGGTGCACAAACATTTAACTACAATGGGCCAAAAAAAAATCTAACTTGACTGAGGGCCATGGAAAAAAAGTTAATGTTGCACTATATTATATTAACTATATTACATTAAATATATAGTTTGGACATCTCTGATATAAAACATTTAGAAGGAAAATATGCCCTTAAAGACTAGAAAGAAACTATGCCCTTTTAACTATACTATGAAATAGGGATGCTCAGACCAGGATTTTTGCAGCCGATAGAAGACTATAGATTTTTTGTACTCATGATTGACCGACACTGATCCCAATCATCCAAGTTTTATATGCAAGTGATATGCAAGCTCTCTGTTGACGGTCACTGTTAACCCCTTACACCCTGAAGGCATTTTTATTGATTCCATGTGATTTCAAGTGGCAAGCTAAAAAGTAATGGCAAGATCATAAAGTGCATATAGGTTTTGAACATGTTTGGAGGTTCTTGGTTAGGGGTTCTTGGTTCTTGGTTACGCGACGTAGGGGTATGCAGTGTGGGCGGTCAGAGTACCGGCAACAAGTGAGAAGGGCCGGTACGCAAGACAAAATGAGGATACACTACAGATTAAAATATAGAAGTGTGTACTGGCCCACTTCGAGCATTGGTAATATTATCTCTGTGTTTACAGACATCAGAGAATGCTGTAAGAGAAGATACAGTAACATGACGTTCAAAAGGAATGCAAGGGTTGATGGTCCTGGGTGATCACTTATCAAGCTGTGTTTATGCTTCCAAATATAATTAATACATTATTTAATAATTTGTGAGGAAACATTTTAAACCAATGGCATGTTGACAACACTTACACAAAATATAATAAATCACCAGTAAGATACCTTAAATTTCCTAACTGTTGAAGATCAAATTGAGATTTTTGGCATGGCCAAAAAATGGTCCCACTTTATATTAAGTGGCCCTAATACCTGCGAACTTACATGGTACCTAGATATGTACTTAGTATGTAACTACAGTGTAAATACACATTGGTACATAGTATTTACAACTGTAATATTTGTGTAACTACACATATGTAACAACCCACGGAAAGGTATGTGTAAGTACAAATGTGTAACAGGACATTGGTAACAACACTTTTTCCACTACAGTAAGTACACATGTGTAACAGGCATTATGTAACTACATTTTGTAACAACAATATGTATTCACACAAGTTGTTCCACTTCCACACGCAGTCTTCCATACTGTAGTTACCAGTTAAGAACACACTGAAACCATGATGATTCCTATGTGTATACCATGTATTTACTATATGACCGGCAGGACTTATGTTGAATTGCAGCTAAAGTTTTCCCTTGTGGTACCAGTGTACATCCATGATAACTCCTCAGGAACTGTCCACTTAATATAAAGTGTAAAATGGTCATAACTTACTGTGTATTATGCAAAAACCAAACCTCTGTGCAACTGTACTAGTGTACTTACATGGTAACTCCTCAGGAACTGTCCACTTAATATAAAGTGTAAAATGGTCATAACTTTCTGTGTATTATGCAAAACCCAAACCTCTGTGCAACTGTACTAACAGTGTACTTACATGGTAACTCCTCAGGAACTGTCCACTTAATATAAAGTGTAAAATGGTCATAACTTACTGTGTATTATGCAAAACCCAAACCTCTGTGCAACTATACTAACAGTGTACTTACATGGTAACTCCTCAGGAACTGTCCACTTAATATAAAGTGTAAAATGGTCATTACTTACTGTGTATTATGCAAAACCCAAACCTCTGTGCAACTGTACTAACAGTGTACTTACATGGTAACTCCTCAGGAACTGTCCACTTAATATAAAGTGTAAAATGGTCATTACTTACTGTGTATTATGCAAAACCCAACCCTGTGTAACTGTACTAACAGTGTACTTACATGGTAACTCCTCAGGAACTGTCCACTTAATATAAAGTGTAAAATGGTCATAACTTACTGTGTATTATGCAAAACCCAACCCTGTGCAACTGTACTAACAGTGTACTTACATGGTAACTCCTCAGGAACTGTCCACTTAATATAAAGTGTAATTGTTAGGGTCATTGTTGTGTACCACAGTAAATGCAAAACACAAGGTTACATAGTGGATATTAAACTCTGAAATATAAATGTGATAGTTATGCTTTGATAGATTCTGGGATATTACGGCATAGCACTTTTAAAGAATTACTCTTTATTTTAGATTTTTTTTATTTGACATTGTGGTGACCTATTTGCCTTTACAGTAAATTACAGTGTTCTGTAAACAATAAACAAGAATAGCCTACACTTTAAAACCTTAAAAATACCTTGTTTAATCGTTTAACCATTTTGTAGTATTTAGTTCATTTACCGTGAGACACAAAAAGCGTTTTCTCCAATAAAACACAACATAAATTCACAAAAAACATAAATTGTATTAGCCTGATGTAATCCAAATCTTTAGAATCCATACGTTGTTTGCAAGAAACAGATCCAAATTCAGCCCTTTATGATCTTGAATCAACTCCATTTCTCAGCAGCGACCGCAAACGTCAAATCCCGCGCTCAGGCGCGCTGGTGATGAATTCAAATAAAAAAAATGCGCCTTCAAGAAGCGTTACGACATGTTTTACGGCTGTGATGTCAAACGCTCATTGGCTCTCGCCTGCTTCGTCACAGATTGCGACATGCCGTGTTTCAGTCGGTGTAGTAGTACATTTGAAATGGAGAAGCGCGCGCGCCTTCACCATTGCCTTCACAGAGCGAACCAAAACCGGATTAACATTTTCATGGATTAATAATTTATACTCTGATCTGTACCTCATACACAACTATTATAATACTGCCAGAGAGGACTGCGGCTGCAACGCATCATCATGTGAACGACTTTTGGTACCGGTTTGTTTACATTTTCGCAATAAACAAATTATTGTGAAATTTATAACGTTACTTGTCTGTCTGTTATGTTTTTATTTTCTTCATAAGTGTAACGTTAGCCTACGTAGTTTTAAGGAATGGTTATGGGTAGGTTTAGGGGTATGAGTAGGATTAGTGGCTCAAAATATAGTTTAATGCTATTAAAACTATGAGAGGTTTGGGTTTGCTGAGATGGTCTCTGTTATGACAGTTTTACACTTTAAATTAAGTGGACAGTTCCTGAGGAGTTACCATGTAAATACACTGTTAATACAGTGTTGCACAGAGGTTTGGGTTTTGCATAAAACACAGTAAGTTATGACCGTTTTACACTTTATATTAAGTGGACAGTTCCTGAGGAGTTACCATGTTAGTACACTGTTAGTACAGTTGCACAGAGGTTTGGGTTTTGCATAATACACAGTAAGTAATGACCATTTTACACTTTATATTAAGTGGACAGTTCCTGAGGAGTTACCATGTTAGTACACTGTTAGTACAGTTGCACAGAGGTTTGGGTTTTGCATAATACACAGTAAGTTATGACCATTTTACACTTTATATTAAGTGGACAGTTCCTGAGGAGTTACCATGTAAGTACACTGTTAGTACAGTTGCACAGAGGTTTGGGTTTTGCATAATACACAGTAAGTTATGACCATTTTACACTTTATATTAAGTGGACAGTTCTTGAGGAGTTACCATGTTAGTACACTGTTAGTACAGTTGCACAGAGGTTTGGGTTTTGCATAATACACAGTAAGTTATGACAGTTTAACACATTGTATCAAGATGTTGCCTGAGGAGTGACCATGTATGTACACTGGTACCACAAGGGAAAACTTTAGCTGTAATTCAACATAAGTCCTGCCGGTCATATAGTAAATACATGGTATACACATTGGAATCATCATGGTTTCAGTGTGTTCTTAACTGGTAACTACAGTATGGAAGACTGCTTGTGGAAGTGGAACAACTTGTGTGAATACATATTGTTGTTACAAAATGTAGTTACATAATGCCTGTTACACATGTGTACTTACTTTAGTGGAAAAAGTGTTGTTACCAATGTCCTGTTACACATTTGTACTTACACATACCTTTCCGTGGGTTGTTACATATGTGTAGTTACACAAATATTACAGTTGTAAATACTATGTACCAATGTGTATTTACACTGTAGTTACATACTAAGTACATATCTAGGTACCATGTAAGTTCACAGGTATTAGGGCCACTTAATATAAAGTGGGACCCAAAAAAGATTTTCATAAAGATCCCAGTTATCTACGGAGCCCCCCTAGTCCCACTTTGTCAAAAAAAAAAATTATAACTATCTCGTGGCCTCAAGATAAGTAACTCGTGGCCTCAAGATAGTATCTCGTGGCCTCAAGATAGTAACTCGTGGCCTCAAGATAGTATCTCTATCTTGAGGCCACGAGATCTCGTGGTCTCAAGATAAGTATCTTGAGGCCACGAGATAGTATCTTGAGGCCACGAGTTACTATCTTGAGGCCACGAGATACTATCTTGAGGCCACGAGTTACTATCTTGAGGCCACGAGTTACTATCTTGAGGCCACGAGTTACTATCTTGAGGCCACGAGTTACTATCTTGAGGCCACGAGTTACTTATCTTGAGGCCACGAGATACTATCTTGAGGCCACGAGTTACTATCTTGAGGCCACGAGTTACTTATCTTGAGGCCACGAGATACTATCTTGAGGCCACGAGTTACTTATCTTGAGGCCACGAGATACTATCTTGAGGCCACGAGTTACTTATCTTGAGGCCACGAGTTACTATCTTGAGGCCACGAGTTACTATCTTGAGCCCACGAGTTACTATCTTGAGGCCACGAGTTACTATCTTGAGGCCACAAGATACTATCTTGAGGCCACGAGTTACTTATCTTGAGGCCACGAGTTACTATCTTGAGGCCACGAGTTACTATCTTGAGCCCACGAGTTACTATCTTGAGGCCACGAGTTACTATCTTGAGGCCACGAGTTACTATCTTGAGGCCACGAGATAGTATCTTGAGGCCACGAGATAGTATCTTGAGGCCACGAGTTACTTATCTTGAGGCCACGAGATAGTTATAATAATTTTTTTTTTACAAAGTGGGACTAGGGGGGCTCCGTAGTTATCTCACATGTACCACCTCAAAAGTTTCAAAAGACATTGCAACGATTTCCCAAGCTGCTCATATACCAAAGCCTCAATCAAATGCTCAAATAATCTATCACATTTGTGTTAATCCAATTTCTATTTTTTTACGTTTAGATATTTTTGTTTCTCCAAAAAAAAGTTCTAAGAAAGTTTAGTAGAAACATCACAGACAAATTTGATTATCTAGAAAATGCTGACAAATACAGATTTTTTTTAAAATAATATGTAGGAGCTTTGAAATTATTATAAATGTTTTTAATTTAACAGTTAAACCCATGTGAACAGCTAAATGATGGACAGTAGGCAGGTAATAAATGGCGGAGATTCAATCTTATAATTACTATAAACACATAATTATTACAATCTTACATTATTATAAAACTTCTTGTGTTTGAAACTCCAAAACAATGGCTGGGATGTAGATTTATTTGTGAACTGTCAGTAATAAAGGTTTGTTCTGTTACCCAAGACTTCCTCAGATCATAACAGTTTGTTACAACACTTATTGATGGATCAATTCCCAGATAAAATCTAAGCCAGGCATCATCCACAGGAAGTGAAGGTTTCATTAATCAATGTAAGGGATGAGAATACATTCTATAAAGAGACTTGAGTAAACAAGGCTTTAGAACACAATATAAAACCCTTCAAAAATGAAAAATTTTGAGTCAATTTTGCCTTTGAGTCATTCCAAAACTGTATGACTTTATTTCTTCTGTGGAACAATGTAGATTTTTTTTTAAATGTTTTTTTGTCAATTCAATGAAAGTCTAAAACAACAATGGATCCCACTGACTTTTATTACATGAACAAAATATTCTATTGACATCAGAATATCTTCTTTTCTGTTCCAAATAAGAAGAAACTAATCATAAGCTCTAGAATGACATGAGTAAATGACATATAGATGACCATTTTTTGAGGGCCAGATGCAGATGACAGTTAAAGATTTAACTTTTAAAAATTCTGGTCACCGTCCAATTTCAAGACTAGGTGAAATGGAAGAAAGCTGTGTGATGGTCTATGCAAGAGATTGCCTGGAAGCCTTGAACTCAAACAAAACTCATTGGTATCTGCAGGTATGCCATTATCCAACATCTAGAAGTTTTGGCATGCATTCAATCATTTTAATCATTATTACAAATTATCTTTTTGCCTTTAAAGAAATAGTTCACTCAGAAAGGAAAATGTCCTAAATATTTACTCACCCCAGGTCCTGCAAGACGTATATGACTTTCTTTGCTCAGCTGAAGAGAAATTAAGGTTTTGGAAGAAAGCATTCTCTCTCCATCTAACATCTTTTGAACGCACTTCACAAAGCTGAACCAAGGCAAGCATTTGTAGTTAAGAAAATATATATTTTTTATTTTATTCTGAAAATGACTGATCTTTCGCTAAAGAAGAGTCTTATTTGTCGACTGGGGTCATGTGGAGCCCTTTGAAGCTGTCTAAATATGGATTTTGGACCGTCAAAAATGGTCTACATTGGAAAATCCTGGAATTGTCTCCTCTACAACCTTAATTTTCTCTTTGGATGAGGAAAGAAAGTCATATATATCTTGCCTTGGGGTGAGTAAATAATCAGGACATTTTTATTTTTGGGTGAACTATTCCTTTCATAAAAAGACAGTAGATCAGTAACAGAACACAAAAGAGGAGGATTCAAACCTGGGTATTGTTGGGTGCATAACGTTATAGCATTAACCG
The DNA here is from genome assembly GCF_029890125.1 of Rhinichthys klamathensis goyatoka. NCBI lineage: Eukaryota > Metazoa > Chordata > Actinopteri > Cypriniformes > Leuciscidae > Rhinichthys > Rhinichthys klamathensis. Next base: position 476,243 of record NW_026606757.1, read on the forward strand.
CCAGGTAACAACTGCATGATTTCTAAACAAGGTTTTATTTCACATTATTTATATGCAAATGAGCAAGTCCAAAAATAAATATTTAAATAAATAAATAAATCCATACATACATACATATACATATTAATGCAAGCCATGCTTTAAAAAAAGCTAATCTTTCTTATGTGGATGAAGACAACAGAAAAATTGTTTACTCATCAACTTGCATATAGAACCTCGACATGGGAAGTAATTGGGAGGGTGATTTACATAAAACTGAAATTTAGCTAACTAGGCACTTTTTAAATTTCGTCTCTCAAAGTCTTCAAGGCAGGAAAATAAACAGCAAAAAGAAGAAGAAACTAATATGGCCAAAAGAATGAGATGCATTTATTCTTATAATAATAAAATCTGGTTCACTGTTTAAAAGTGTGTCTACCCTGACTACGGTCTGTAGAGGATGCAAATCTTGAAATGTTTTGCTGTTGATGTAGGTTTATATCTAAACTCTCTTGTGTATTGGGTGACTATTAAATTAAAGACAATCAAAGTAGGTTTACTCACACACTTCCTCGTCTGGGAAGGCTGAGCTCTTTCTGTAAGAAAGCACAAAGAAAGAACAACGTTAATTTCCACGACAGAATAAAAAAAATGTAAAGAAACATTTCATGCTTAATGGTAATGTGTTTTTAATGTTAAAATCATTTCTTCTGTCCCTGTTGGATGTGCCCCTTGGGCACCATGACAGCCAATTATGAGCAGTCTTTGCTTAGTCATTCATCGTCAGTGGATGCTAACAGGTGTCCCAGATTTCAACAGTAACCCCCAGTGGTGCTAGTGGTGACCCAGTTTTCAATCTCTCCAGATCCATTCAGTTCTAAAGAAAACATGAATATTTAACCTCTACCATTCACGCAGCCCTATGTGACAACACAAACATTTGGATTAGTTCTGAATACACATTCAAAGGTTTGATGTCAGTAAGGTAAAGTTGGGGTTCCTGAAAGATGTCGCTTATGCTCAACAAGGCTGCATTTATTTGATCAAAATTACAGAAAAAAAGTGTCAGAAAAAAATTGTGAGACATGATTACAATTTAAAATAACTATTTGAATATATATATATATATATATATATATATATATAAATATATATATATATATATATTCCAGTGATGGCAAATCTGATTAAACTTAAGCAGCTTTTACTCCAGTGTTACATGCACTTTCAGAAATAATTCTAATATGCTGATTTGGTGCTCAGGAAATGTACTATTTACTACAGTTGTGCTGCTTAATATTTTTGTGGAAATGGTACATTATTTTCCAGGATATTTTGATGAATAGAAAGTTAAAAAGAACAATATTTAGTTGAAATAGTAATCTTTTGTAGCATTTTATAAAGTATTTTACTGTCTCTTTTGATAAGTTTAATGCGTCCTTTCTTTAAAAAAATTCTGACCACAAACTTTTGAGCAGTAGTGGATATCTGATCAAAACAGGAATGAATTTGGACTATTTTACTGTGGAAACATAAACTTGCTGAGTCATAGCAGCAGATACATTAAAATAAATAATCAATTTTAGATTACGTGTTTATTCCTTCAAACCTCAAGTGAAGTTATAAAATAACTTTCGACCTTTTTTGCCCAAAAATATATTCCTAAACCAAATCAGCAAATCAGCAAATCTGTAATGATGGTTAAACTGGTGTAAATTAATACAATTTACAACAATTCAATTTAATTATCTGTAGATGCAGAAGTTGTCACTATTCAGTAAGCACATGCAATAGTCACAGGAGGCCACAAGAGGGCATTTGAGCTGATACATTAATAGATCCAATTTGAGACCTTTGACTTTTATAGGAGGGATGAATGAAGACCTAAAGTATTATGGTATTCTGGGCTCTAATATATTCTAATATATGTATAATTACATACATATACCCTGTGATATTACCATTACAGGGTAATGAATTCAATAAAAAAAGGTCTACACGTTTGTATATTAAAATAAAAGAGAAAACGAAAAGACAGTAGTTACAGTCACAACATTAACACAAAAGTGTCTTGTGAGTAAATCCAGTAACTTTCATACAGTGATTATAATTATATTTTTAATCAGTAATTTGTAATTTATACTGAAATACATTTTTAACATCTTCAATGCATCACTCTCATTAACAGAAAACGATTAAGTGTTCAACTTCAAATGCATATAATTGAGCTGGACCACAGTTTCCAAAAAAAGGATGTCACATTTCAAGCAGCAGCTAGTTCCGAACTTCTGATGTGCGACTGTGACTTCAAGCTCTGCCGGATGGTGCAACGGCACCCTAAGATACCGTACCCTCACGCTATTCAAAAATAATGAATGAAAAGCAGCGCTGGAGCTGCTGCAGAGCACAGCAGGGAACAGCAGTGAAATGGTGCGACTCTAGCAGGGTTTAACCATGAATTCAACGCTGGGCAGGCTCACCCACGGCTGAACATGAATATATGCATTACTATTCACTCTCAAAGCTACTAGGAGAGATGTGCCTGTGGAAAGTCGAGAATGATTGAATTATATTTCCATCGTTTCAATGGAGTGCAAAAAAAAAAAAAAAAGGCATGGGGGAAAGTTAAAGCAGTTTGTATTCTGAACATTGTGGAAAAGATCCATACTGCATAAGATGCATAGAAAGATTTTATTGAGAAACAGCAATCCAGTTCAAACCGCAAATTTTAAAATGTCAAAAAGCCAAATTGAAAAATCAGTACCAATTAAATAATCATAATTTACTGAATTCATTGGCTGAATTTAGGAGAATGTTGTTTTGGGAATACCATAACAGGATGAAACACACCAATTGCCCTATGTACGCGGTACAAGAATGCATGATGTTTTTGCAAGAAATGCAGGTTAGATTATGTGTAAGTATTAGGGCTTGGGGATGCATGTCAAATATTTACATTATACTTGGTATTTTAAGATGCTTCCTATACATATTTAAATATTAATTCATATATTTTATTAATATTTGATTTTATTGTACCTTTTATTTAGACATTTTTAAATTATACACTGATGTTAAAGATTTGGGGGTTGGTAAGATTTGTTTATGTTTTCGATTAATTGTATTTGTTTTAGTCTCTTATGATAACCAAGGCTGCATTTATTTAATTGAACATGCAGTAAAACAATATTATTGTGAAATCTTATTATAGTTTAAAATAACGGTTTTCTATTTTAATACATTTTAAAATGTCATTTTTTCCTCTGATGGAAAAGCTGACTTTTAAGTAGAAATTACTTCAGTGTGACATGATCCTTCAGAAAACATTCTAATACGCTGATTTGGTTCACCAGAAACATTTATTATCAAATGTTAAAAACTGTAGTGCTACTCAATTTTGTAGGAACCCGTAATATAATTTAAAGATTCTTCGATGAACAAAGTTCAAAAGAATAGCATTTATTTTTATCTAGTTCTGTGAACGCTTCTTATATCTACTAGGGGTGTAACGGTTCTCGATAAAAAATAGAACCGTACCGTTCACCACCCAAGGTTCGGTTCGCACTTGCACCGCGGTTAATCACAAATCTGACGACGCATCTATAAAATGGCTTTTTTTTAAGTGCATAAAACAAGACCATACAAAGTTCCGAAATCACCCCCTACACCAAGCTATTTATCGCTGTATGACTGTTAACTCTCTTCAACAACATCGTGAGTCACCAAAGAATGACAGAATGCTATAGGGCACAAATGTCTTAAAGGAACACTCCGACTTTTTGGGACTTTAGCCTATTCACCTTATCCCCCAGAGTTAGATAAGTCCATACATACCTTTTTCATCTCCGTGCGTGCTATAAGTCTGTTTGACGCACCCACCGCTAGCCTAGCTTAGCACAAAGACTGGATGTAAATGGTTGCAGCTAGCATACTAATCCAAATAAGTGACAAAATAACGCAAACATTTTCCTATTTACATGTTGTGATTTGTATAGTCTCAGAGTGTACAAAAAACTATATTCTCTGAAGGCGAAGCACTGCTACTTGGGCGGAGTGATAACCGCAGAACCTGAGACGCGCTCTCTGCTCCTCACCACGGCGCGTCTCATGTGCTGCGGTTATCACTCCGCCCAAGTAGCAGTGCTTCGCCTTCAGAGAATATAGTTCCCAGTATTTATACGGTTAAAATATGTCTGTGTCTCATGTGACTTTGTTTTTTGTACACTCTGAGACTATACAAATCACAACATGTAAATAGGAAAATGTTTGCGTTATTTTGTCACTTGTTTGGATTAGTATGCTAGCTGCAACCATTTACATCCAGTCTTTGTGCTAAGCTAGGCTAGCGGCGGGTGCGTCAAACAGACTTATAGCACGCACGGAGATGAAAAAGGTATGTATGGACTTATCTAACTCTGGGGGATAAGGTGAATAGGCTAAAGTCCCAAAAACTCGGAGTGTTCCTTTAAGCAAATGTTACTCAACTCTTTTTACAAAACACATTGAGCGCATCGTAAATTACAGTCTCTGACGATATCAAGCATTCTGGCACGATACAATCCCTCGCACAACATCCGCTATAGCACGGCCAAGTTGGACGCATTCCAGCCGTGGGTGCGCCAGTGCGATATTTTTTAAATGTCGTTTGGCTGCATGAGCTGGGCTATATAGCTCGGCGCTCAACACCATTGTCTCAAACTTTCTTCTTCCTCCCTTGGGCAGGGCCCATGCAAAAGCTGGCCTGAACAGGCCTGACTGTTCTTTCTGTGGAGAAATGAGAGTCAGGACCCTTCGGGATAGGTTGCGGCCCACTAAAGCCCATCTGCAACTTGGTGTAGGGCTGCACGATTAATCACAATTAACATGAAATCGCGCTTAAATCGAGTTGGCTTACACGATTATGAAATCACAAAGGCTGTGTGACTATTTTTTATGCGCAGCTTGTCATTGATTAACGGCTCTGTAAACACTGCTCCATCTGAAAGCACTGCAAGTTCGAGTCACTTATAACGTGCATTTGAAAAAGCAACATGCGTCAAACATCTTTACAAAGATGAGATGCATTTATAAACCGCTTGTCTAACAAAAGACAACATTTAATAACATGCTTTCACTCCAAACTCACTTAATAATGACAGTTGAGCATCCTTCTGTGGCTTCTTACACAGAATAAGGTAGTCGTGTGTTTATTAGTCATGTTTAATCAAAGCAATCAATCTTCACTCCCCGAGGAGTGAAGTCAATCTTCAATCTTCTGTTTATTCAGCTACAGCGATAGTATGAACCCACAGGGATTTCCTGGAATGACGTGTGTTGTCTACTTCTGCGGGTCATATTTGGAGTTTCTGCATGAGAGCGCCCTCTGGCTTTCAGATGGAGCAGCATTTGCGCATAAAGTAATTGCAGCCTTTGCCAAATGGCGTGCAGTTCTCTTACGAGAGTACTTTTATGTTGCGTAAGCTTACGCTACGGGAAAACCTCTTTTCTCGAGAATACTGAAGCCAAAAATTATCCTTATAATTTGCATTAATTTAAAACGCATTTGCTGCAGTGAAGAGACCTAGGCAAGGCAGCTCGCGCGCCTATTGGCTGCTCTGCGGCAACTGCTGCAACCTATCGAGGGACTGCTCGTGACGTAAGCACCAATGAGGGCGCGAATGGATGCTCCTTGATTTTCATCTCTTCAGTGAAGCCTTCGCATCGCTGGATCTCGGAGAAGTAGTCTGCGCCGTCGAACAGCCTTTTTCCTGCTGTGCTATCCGGCGCCCATATCCTTTCTTCTTGTGTGTTCGCCGCTGCGACACTCACGTTTTTCTCTGACTAAAAGAGCCGAGGCGTTGTTACAAATGCCTCGCATTTCCTGCTGCTCGTGCAGAGCCCCTCTCGCCAACGGGGACCGCCATATCCTGTGCCCTTCCTGCTTGGGCCCAGACCACGTGGACCACGCGCTGTCCAATGGCAGATGTCCCGAGTGCGACACCATGGCCTTGTCGACCCTGCGGGCTCGACTGGCCATCTTCAACGTGGATTCCGCGCCTCCGCCTCCCTATTCTGCGCTGCGCCGTAAGAAGCGCCGCCCTCAGAGGCCGCCTGAGGAGGTTCCAGTGGACGAATGCACGCCGGCGGGATCCCCGCGTGCTTCGCTTTCCCCAGTGTCACTCACGGATGGCCAGCGCCTGACTTTGGCCGCTCCCATCTCCCGTGACGAGTCGGAAGGGGACGACGAAGAGGACGGCTGTTCTCTTCTCGCCTTTGGGGAGTGAAGAGTGGTCAGGTTCCGTTCCGGTCCCCGCCCCTTCTCTTCAGAAGTCCAGTGGGATTAGAGCCAGCGTCAATGCCGAGCTTCTCCGCCTCCTCACGAAAGCCGTGGAGGACCTCGGCCTGGATTGGTCGCTGCCTGATGAGCCCGCGCCCAACAGACTTGACGGCTGCTTTCTCCCTGGTCGCCGCGCAGCACCTCCCACGAGGCCCACCCCATTTCTCCCCGAACTGCACGAGGAGTTGTCGAAATCCTGGAAGGCTACGTTTTCGGCTGGGCTGCGATCATCTGTCTCTTCGACGCTCTCCGTTGTGGACGGCGCGAAGGACAAAGGATATGTTTCCATTCCTCCGGCCGAGGAAACGATCGCAACGCACCTTTGCCCGCCCTCCGCTGGATGGCGTTCTAAGCCCGCTTTGCCTTCTAAAGCCTGCCGAACTACTTCCGCTTTCGTCAGCCGCACTTACACAGCCGCTGGCCAGGCCCCCTGTTGTCGAGAGACATTTGTGGCTGACGCTGTCGGATATGAAGGACGCTGACAGAGCCTCCTTCCTTGACCCACCTGTGTCTCCTTCCGGGCTTTTCGGGCAAGCTGTTGATGGGTTCGTGGAGCGTTTTTCAGAGGTCCAGAAGACGTTGCAGGCTATGCGGCACTTCATCCCTCGACACTCGAGTTCCGCGTCAGGATACTCTAGGAAAGAGCCCCGCCGCCTGCACCACCAGTTTCTCAGCGTCAGCGACCGAGAGAGCGCCAACGCTCGAGCTCGGCTGGCCGTCGCAGGCCGCCTCCTCCTCAGGGACCCAGGCCCAAGATCACACTGGATCCTGTGCCACCGAAATCTTTCTGACTCTAGGAAGACGGCGAAGGTCGAGTCCCACTGCGGCCGGAACGCCTTTGAAAGCACCACGTGTCGCGGTGACTGGAGATCTGTATTCTACAGCCAACGAGCCAGTTGCACAACCCGCTCGCCTGTACCCAAACGCCGTTTTCACGGCGACCCAGATAAATCTCCAAAAGAGCATTATGTCTGTTTATCCGGCTCTCGCCAAAGGTGTTTTAAATGTAGGAAATGTGCCCACGTCCCAGTGTTCACCCCTACACATAAGCATGGCCCACTCAGTGACACACACTCATTCAGGGCCTGTTTCAATAAAGGCGGTTCATGCCGATGGTGTTTTAAGTGTAAAGAAGGTGCCCGCTTCTCAGCACGCATTTGAGGCAGCAAATGCGTGCTGCCTCAAACACTTTACTGTTAAACACCGCGCCCTCTGTGCCGCACACACACATAAATCATTCCCCGTCCCACGTGACCAGAATGTTGTGTGTAAATCAACCCGCTGCTGATCTCAGTATGCTGCCTCAAATAAACACTGCAAGCACAGTGTCAATTTATCAGCCCTATCAGGTCTCCGAGTCCCTAGCTTACAACGACCAGAGCCCAGATACCATTCAACCCCTAGCTATACGTGCAAAAGCATGGGAAGCTATCATGGGCGTGTCAGACTGGGTGCTGAACATTATAAAACGAGGCTACTCACTGCAGTTCGCTCGCCGACCCCCGCGCTTTCAAGCCCGGGTCGAAACTACAGTGGATTAGAAAGTAGCTCATCTGCTTCGAGCCGAGATAACGAAACTGTACTTGAAGGGCACCATAGAAACCGTCCCTCTAGACCAGAGCGAGTCGGGTTTCTACAGCCGTTACTTCCTGGTACCCAAAAAGGATGGCGATCTCAGACCCATTCTAGATCTCAGGCTTTTGAACAGAGCTCACATGAAGCGATCGTTCAAAATGATTACAACCAGACAAATTCTCGCGCAAATTCACCCGAGGGACTGGTTTATATCAATGGATCTGAAAGACGCTTATTTTCAGATACAAATAGCCCCCCGTCACAGGCCGTTCTTAAGATTCGCTTTCGAGGGTCAGGTTTACCAGTACACCAGTCCTTCCGTTCCGCCTGCCCTTAGCACTTCATACATTTACGAGGTGCATGGACGCGGCGCTCGCCCCCCTGAAACAACAGGGTATGCGAATACTGAACTATTTGGACGACTGGCTAATTATGGCCCAGTCGGAGGTGGAACTTAAGACACAGCCATTTAGAGGCTCTGGGCCTCAAAGTCAATTGGACCAAGAGTTCAGTATCTCCCAGTCAGAAAGCTTCTTTTCCTAGAATGGATCTAGACTCAATGACAGCGCGGCTGATGTCACAGCGCGCTCTGTGTGTCCAGCGCTTGTCGATGTCATTCAAAGTAGGCGATTGTCTCTCCTCTGAAAAGATTTCAGAGGATTCTAGGCCTCACGGCTTCAGCCTCAGCGGTGCTTCGTTTAGGTCTGCTTCGCATGCGCCCTTTACAGCACTGGCTGAAGACGCGGGTCCCACGTCGAGCATGGGCATCCGGTTGTTTACGTCTCAAGTTAACTCAGAACTGTGTCACAGGTCTGGAGCCCTGGAAGGCGGTCGACTGGTATCAGACAGGTGTAAACCTGGGGCTAATCTCGAAACTGAAAGTGGTTTCGACAGACGCCTCCAATTCGGGCTGGGGCGCCCTCTACGAGGGCAGACCGACTTTTGGCCTGTGGTCAAGCCAAGAAAAGAGCTTACACAAACTGTTTAGAGATGAAGGCGGTCTAGAACGCCTTGCGGTTCTTCCTTCCCCTTCTAAAGGGCCACCATGTCATTGTCCGCACGGACAACATGTCGTGGTTTCCTACATAAATCGCCAGGGCAGTCTGAGATCACGGAACCTTCATGCACTGGCAAAACACCTCGTATGGGTTCAACCATGTGCCAGGCCATCTGAATGTGGGTCCAGACAGGCTGTCCAGGGACAACGTTCCCCTAGGGGAATGGTCTCTCCACCCTCAGACAGTTCAGCTGTTGTGGGACACCTTTGGCACAGCGGAAGTCGACCTCTTTGCATCTCAAGACAACGCTCAGTGTCCAATATGCTTCACAAAGAACAAGGACGCACTGGCCCATCACTGGCCCAGCCGCCCTCTCTATGCTTTCCCGCCGATCACGCTGTTACCACAGGTAATCAAGCGTATCAGGGAGAACGGTTCCTCTGTGCTTCTAGTAGCTCCGTTCTGGCCGAACCAAGTTTGGTTTCCGGAGCTGATGCAGCTTCAGAGCTTGGCTTCGTGGCCTGTCCCGTTGAGGAGAGATCTCCTCTCACAGGCTGGGGGTACGATTTGGCACCCACAACCCGAGCTTTGGGCTCTGCATGTGTGGGCCATCAACAGGTACCCATCAGTCTCCCCGACGGGGTGTTAAACACGATTACGCAAGCTAAAGCGCCCTCTACTAGACGGCTTTATGCTTCCAAGTGGTCAGTGTTCTCAGCTCCCAGCTCGCAACCTGGATCCACAAGATTGTGGGGTATCGGAGGTTCTCTCCTTCCTACTGGAGCTCTTGGATAAGGGTAGATCCCCATCCACGCTCAAGGTATATGTGGCGGCTATTGCTGCGTTTGTCAAACATTCACACGGCCAGTCACTGGGTAGGAACGACCTTGTAGTCAGCTTCCTCAGGGGAGCTAAAAGGATGAACCCTCCTCGTCCCCCCTCGGTTCCCGTATGGGACCTTTTCTTGGTCCTGGAGGCCATGAAGGATGCCCCTTTCGAACCTCTACAGTCTGTGGATCTTAAGTATCTCTCGTTGAAAACCGCCTTTCTGGTGGCTATCGCCTCAGTCAAGCAGGTGGGTGACTTACACGCACTTTCTGTTAGCGCGTCGTGCCTTGGTTTGAGGCACGTGCCTCAAACCAAGACATGGTTATGTCCCCAAAGTACTTGCCACTCCTTTCAGAGCGCAAGTCATCTCCCTGTCAGCGAGTCTGACGTGAATCTCCTTTGCCCGGTTAGGGCCCTGAGAATTTACGTGGAACGTTCGGCTGATTTCAGACAGTCAGAACAGCTCTTTGTTTCTTTTGGTGGCCGATCTAAAGGTCTCACTGGCTTATAAAACGAAATCAAATATTCTCTGTTTATGTAATCTGTATGAAAAGAGAGAGATGTCAGTCGTTCTCATGGCAACTCATTATCTGCTAATGTGAACACGCCCACGGAGAACGTGTGCTATTGAAACGCAAATGATCTGAGGGATCCATGCAAACCTGTCAACGCCCACATCAGCTGCCTAAAACACATCAAGTTTAATCAGATTCATGTACTTTACGTCTTCTTGCGACGCTGTGAGGAATAATAATAGCGTAATAGTAATATAATCCTGGAAAAATGTACCTCAGAAATGCTGGTTTCGGTTTCATTTCGAGGAGCAACGGATCCAGCTGTGGATTGGGCATAGTAAGTTCTTTATTCTTAAGGGCTTTGTTCTAATCGCGATATAGTGTATATAAACCGCAAAAAGACTGTTTAAATATGAATCGCATGTCTGTGTGAATGAACGCCACAGATGCGCGCTGTTGTTTACTACAGGCACTTACAATAGTAAACATGTTATTTTTACACGAACATGAACACATCTACTAGTTTAGCTTTTCCCAGACTACACTCACCTAAAGGATTATTAGGAACACCTGTTCAATTTCTCATTAATGCAATTATCTAATCAACCAATCACATGGCAGTTGCTTCAATGCATTTAGGGGTGTGGTCCTGGTCAAGACAATCTCCTGAATTCCAAACTGAATGTCAGAATGGGAAAGAAAGGTGATTTAAGCAATTTTGAGCGTGGCATGGTTGTTGGTATTTCCAACAATCTGCTCAGTTACTGGGATTTTCACGCACAACCCTTTCTAGGGTTTACAAAGAATAGTGTGAAAAGGAAAAAAACATCCAGTATGCGGCAGTCCAGTGGGCGAAAATGCCTTGTTGATGCTAGAGGTCAGAGGAGAATGGGCCGACTGATTCAAGCTGATAGAAGAGCAACTTTGGCTGAAATAACCTCTCGTTACAACCGAGGTATGCAGCAAAGCATTTGTGAAGCCACAACACGCACAACCTTGAGGTGGATGGGCTACAGCAGCAGAAGACCCCACCGGGTACCACTCATCTCCACTACAAATAGGAAAAAGAGGCTACAATTTGCAAGAGCTCACCAAAATTGGACAGTTGAAGACTGGAAAAATGTTGCCTGGTCTGATGAGTCTCGATTTCTGTTGAGACATTCGGATGGTAGAGTCAGAATTTGGCGTAAACAGAATGAGAACATGGATCCATCATGCCTTGTTACCACTGTGCAGGCTGGTGGTGGTGGTGGTGTAATGGTGTGGGGGATGTTTTCTTGGCACACTTTAGGCCCCTTAGTTCCAATTGGGCATCGTTTAAATGCCACGGCCTACCTGAGCATTGTTTCTGACCATGTCCATCCCTTTATGGCCACCATGTACCCATCCTCTGATGGCTACTTCCAGCAGGATAATGCACCATGTCACAAAGCTCGAATCATTTCAAATTGGTTTCTTGAACATGACAATGAGTTCACTGTACTAAAATGGCCCCCACAGTCACCAGATCTCAACCCAATAGATCACCTTTGGGATGTGGTGGAACGGGAGCTTCGTGCCCTGGATGTGCATCCCACAAATCTCCATCAACTGCAAGATGCTATCCTATCAATATGGGCCAACATTTCTAAAGAATGCTTTCAGCACCTTGTTGAATCAATGCCACGTAGAATTAAGGCAGTTCTGAAGGCGAAAGGGGGTCAAACACAGTATTAGTATGGTGTTCCTAGTAATCCTAGAGTGAATATTGTTATACTGAGATGAGTAAAAATCGACTGAAATATGTTTTAAACTGCAACGTATTAAACTGCAAATTAACATTTATATGCCATATATTAATATATCATAAAAACGATATGTTACAGACGAAATATGAATGTTTAGAGAAGATTTTGTTGACTACTTTTGGATAGATTGTAAAGTTTTTACTGTAAAAAAGACTACTGCCCCATCAAAAAAGCTTTTGTTCGCCAATTTCTGCTCATATGTTAAATATATAGTATGGGATGTTTTGTAAAAAAAAAAAAGGTTTATTGAATTATCAACCAAGATGTTATTATAGTGTTTGTTCCAATGTATATTCAAACTAATGAATCCTTAACTTTGAAATGCGTATGATAAAATGTATGCTTTTTACAAAGAAAGATTATACTTGAAATATTATTAAAATTGTAATTGTTGTTGATTTCATAGTTTCCACAAGGTCCGCTAAATGGTATGTAGGAGGTCAACGGGCTTGACGTTGTAGTCTGTCTACCTGTGAGGCCCTGTTCTCTGTGCTTATGTTGGATAACACAAAGGGATTTTATGTGGTCCCCAAAGTGTTAGCATGCAATGCAGAGAGACAGACTCGAAAGGGAATGTCTCTGGTTACTTTCATAACCGTGGTTCTCTGAGAGAAGGGAACGAGACATTGAGTTCACCACTGTTACACACTCAGTCTTACAGGCCCCTCTTGGCAGTCAAAAGATTCTGAGATAATGGCGTTGAGCGCCAAGTTATATAATGGTTGGCTCCGCCCAGCTCGTGCGCCCAAATGCAACTTGCCAGTCATTTTTACTGGTGAAATGCAATCAGGCTTCAGTATTTCGAGGAGGAGGCGTAAATAAGAAAGCGTTAGCACGCAATATCTCGTTCCCTTCTCTCAGGAAATCGAGGTTATGAAAGTAAACGGAGACGTTTTCTTCTTGCGCTTGGACGGATAAATTACAGCAAAAGTTGTCAACATGCCCGACTTGAGTAGCCTAGCAAACGTAGTTATTTATGTTAAGTAAATGTAAACAGCTGAGAAAGACAACACATGTGTACAGTATTAATATATTGGATCCGTGCATTGTCTTAAAGTGACAGCAGCCTATATTCCTGTAGTGATTCCTGTTTTTTTTTACATTAATCAAACACCAAAAGACAAAAAAAAAATCACTCATTATGATTGTATTATTATGGAAACACGTTCATGAACCGTTTTATCAAGAAAAAAACCAACTGAGGATCCCGTTTGAGCCCTAGAGCAGACCGGAGATCTCTCCATTTGGTGAAAGCCTTCCCGATGTTGACTCTCGTCTTATTCCGACGCCTGTCTGACTCCAATTTGGCCCTTTTGGTGGCACTAGACAAAAGTTTTCTTTTCTACTTTTGTCGAAAGTTGACTAAAGTTTTGTCGCTCGAGTTGTCTTCGCGGATACGGAGAATGGCGGCGCCGGCGAATACACAAACCTGCCAGACATAGCCAGTTGAGCGTGAACGCGCATGACGTCACGCCCAGTCTCAAATTCCGTCCCGAATCCCTCTTATTTATTTTACTGTACAGGATTATAGAGGCAATCGCAGTGATCAGAGAAGGGCTCATTCAGCCCATCAGGCAATTGTTTAAGCATGTATGGGTTAGAAAAATGGGTATTTTTAACATAAAATGTTGCGCAATGCACCTTTAATAAGGATTAACCCATATTTATTTTATACAGTGAACATTGTACAGTATATGCAGTTTTATTATGGGACTCAACACATTAGAGCAAAAGCATGAATAAAGTGATTTATCTCATCATCAAATATTTAGATCAAAAGATCTACATTTTCTGTTGAGAAAAGTTACAATATTGAGATGTATGTTTTTAAAAGTAGCTATTTTGGCCAGACATTGTCAGCACTTTTTTTTTTTTTTACATGACCAAATTTCACTCTTTCCAAATTGAAAACTGCAGCTTTTGGATCCTCTGTCTTTTAACTATGAATGAATTAAATTTGAGATCAGCACAAGGTCATGGTGTTTGAGGTATTGACAGACAACTTCAAACCATCCATGGGCGTTTGAAGACATCTACCTTCAGTAAATTTAATGACAGCATGTAATTGCAATGTAAAATTCCAAAGCAAAGCAGCCCAGTAACTCAACTCTTCTTATCTGACATAGTAGACGGATGTTTTACTGTTTTTCTGTTGTCTTAAACATCTCAGCATTTTTGCATGTCCTGACCACGACATGAAACTTAACGTCCCAGCTACATCAAAGCTTTAGTGATACTGTAAAAACCTTGCCATGATAGCATATTAATAATTCCCTTTGAAATGACTGCATTTCTGCACCATCGCAAGATCAAAAGTGTGGCAGTGTGAAATGCTGACTTGTATGTAAGGGCTTCCCCTCTTTCAACGTTTTTTTTTTCTTTTCTTTTCTCAACGTGTTTCTGATGGAAAAGGTTGACCGGATCTACCATCTGTTATTCGCCCCAAGGACAGTGGTGCTGAGACCCCCGGTCAAGAGGAGCAATGTTTACAATTAAGATTTATGATAAGATGAATGCTTTAACTTCAGAGACTAAGCAAGCAGAGTCTCTCTCTGTCTCTCTCTCAAGCAGAGTCTCTCTCCCTTGCCACTCTTTACAATGGCAAGGGAAATCTGCAACTTTTTACCGCTTTGGACTCAGCAGTGTTTACCAAATGAATAATAAGCCAGCATAATCTACAAGCATTGATTAAAGTAATAGATCAGCGAAAAATAAATGTACTCTTCCTTGTTGATACAAATCTGTATGACAGATAGAACAGATGTTTTTTTTTTTTCATAATGCTTAATCAGCTCTTTTCCATAGAATGAAAATGGATGATGATTTATACTATTAAACTCAAAAAAATAACAGAGGGGGGGAAATATCAAAAACTCGCTATATTCCAAGTCTTCAGTCATATTTTAGTTTTGTGTTTTAGATTTCAAATTTCATTATGCTGGTGCATTTCACGTCAATTCACATGGTGCCAGGTTTGGTGACAAACATAATTTGTTCTTCAGCGCAAATGAGATTTGAGAGCTACAGCACAGAAAGATGGGATTATTTTCATTGAATAAAAAATTAGCATGGCTTCATAAGATTTTGAATATGGAGGAGTCTGTAACCACTGTAATATTTTTTAGAGCTTAAATCATTTAAAATCAGTAAAAGAATTTGTATTTTTGGGGGGTGTCTCATAATTAAGGTTACTAGTCATCTAGTAAAAAGTAATCTGCAGCCTAGTCCTATTGTTAGTACATGCTACATGGTATTCATATGTAACATTTAGAGGTACAAAACATACATTTTTGTATGTTTGACAACTGAATACAATCAAATCAAGATATTAATGCCATGATTTTAAAATCTGTAAATAAGGATCCGTACACATTTGTACGTCTGTAAAGTTGTCCATACGGAAATCATTTATGACATTAATGTCAATACATCAATATTGTACGTTTCAGTGTCTATGGAAACGTAAGTAAATGTATGCCTGGTAGAACCACACAAATACTCAATAAATGAGATAAAGTTGAAACTCTAGTGTACAGCTGTTATCCAAAAGCGCTGCAGCACGTGCATGGCCTAAGAGTGTAACACGATGCAATCAAACCACTAACCATTTACTAAACATAGCACACGTATGGAAGACATATCTGTTCATTTGCAATACTTCTCTAAGACACTCAAATAACTGACATTTGAGGCGTTTACAATTTAGAATGTATGTAAATTTACTTTTTATATCTAAACACAAATAGGACAATTAAAAAAGAATAAGGCATGTATTCTAAATGAGCCACTAAATGAACGTACCGGTGTTTACTAGGAAATGTTTGAGCCTCATTTACTTACATTATAGGTGTAATTAAAAATCTAACCGATATCAGTGACGTTAATCGATATCTTTATAAAGCAGACATATCTGATCCAGTATAATAGGCTGAGCCACGGTCAAAGCCATTTTAAAATACTCTATAAACCCATACCAGTTACGTCCTTAGATCAGTGTTACTGTGCCAAGGCTGTGTAGCTTGTCAACCATTCTGCTAAATGTTGCAGAAGAAGATTTCTTGGCAGAAGGATTATTAATTGTTATCAATGAAATATAAAATTGTTTTTGCTGTGTCTCCCTACCATATTGTGCCCAACAACGCCTCTTAGCCGTTCTAAAATCACTGTAAACCACGGTATCTTGTATTTTATTGCTTACTTTTCTTTCTTTGATACACATAATAATTTATTGATCAATAAACAGCATGTCTATGGGATAGAGAATTTTCACAATAACCAAGCTTACGGAAACCATGAAGTTAGGGGAGAGCTTACATTGTTCCTCCAGTAAAAAGGAAGAACTTGGCATTCAGCTGGAGTTTGTATTGGTCAGACAGCAGGTCTAGGGTCAGTGGTCAGGGTACAAGAGTTGGGAAGTACTATGGAGGTCAATCCAGCTAATAATGTGGTCAAGGCACCCAGAGATCCCTAAGGGCCACAGACCAGTGTTTTCATCATCTGTAAAGGTCAGCTGATATGACAGGCTGAAGGAACTTGCCTAGCTTCCCTTCAAACCATCATATCTATTGCCCTGCAGTATTTTGTCATTTTGTCTGAGCATTTTGATTTATATTATTACTCCACTATGTGAAAGTCTATAATTATAATGATATATCTAAATGACCGTAGAGAATGCAGTAAAACCGAGAGTAAAAACTTGTTTCTTTTCATTTCTAAGGTTTTAGTAACTTGTGTTTAGAGAGACTATCACCTCAGCACAGTAACAAACACATAAGCCTTCCATTTCAAATATGATCATTTAACACACTGTGACAGTTCGGTTTTTCTGTTCAGTGATTCATACTGTATAAATGATACAAAGGTGGTGTTAACTGCTTCATCCACTAAACCTAATTCTGCACTTTAAATGAACAACATTCAAAGTTTGGTTTGTTTATTTAAAATCAAATTACCTTCCTGTTTGCTACCTCAAATCAAATTAAGACACTATTAGTTACATATGCAATAATTAGTCACGGATGCTGAAACAGACTGGTTTGTGAATTCAGACTGGTTTGAAAACATGTTTGAAAAAAGGTGTGAGAAAGCAGCAAAATGATATGGTCGTAAGAGAGCGAAAGTGAGAAATTAATTTTGAACAGTATAGACCTAAATATTACTGGTAATCTTAATGTTATTTGATAAAAATGCACACACTTTTACCAGTTTTAGAAAAAATGACAAATATAACACTGTATCAAGCAGTGGCAGCAGTGTCCTGCAAAGTAAAAGTGTATGTCATGTCAAAAACCAAGTCATGGCTAGTAGAGCACAGTCTCGGGTGTACCCCCTGGCCTGGGAGGGGCGATGGGGGTATGTGGCGAGCAGGACGAGGTCGAGGGCCGTGAGAGAACGACGCGAAGACGGTGGCGTGATTAATGATGAACGAGACCTGTGAGACGCACCGGTCTCGCATCTCTCACGGAAGCATAAAGGAGGAGCGACGACTGAAGATCGAGAGAGGAACAGGCCTGAACATGTTGTGTTTTGTTTTATTATATGTGACAGCAGTCGTCCGTGACGGGCTGCTGTCTTTTACTTTCGTTTTTGTATTTGTTTATTTATTAAAATTGTTGAAGGTTCGCAGGTTCCCGCCTCCTTCCCATAACATCTGAACCTCGTTACAGTTAATTAAAAAGTGTAAATGTAAATATTATTATGCATTTTAAAATACCTAATTTTATGCAGGACAAAAACAGTGGATGATTTCCAAGCAAATTTAATTTAATCTTCATCAAGCAACAATCGGAGAAAATGTACATTTGTTTGATGTGTGGGTCATTTAACCGTGACAAACTTTTTCCGACTCATTTGAAGTCAGCGTTTCCTGTACTTGTTTCCTTTCATTAGCACCTCTGAAGGTGAAAAGCACCTCAGCATCTCAATCTAATTTCAACATTTCTAAAGTCGGACTCTATTTATGTCAGTCAGACCCACCTTTGCAATTTCTCTTCTTATTTCATCATTTTTTTCAATCTCTCCACAAAGTCTAACTTAACTTACCTTCTGCAATCCATGAAAGGCTATATCTCCATTTTTTCCCTTTCAATTTATGATTCGCCCGCAGTCTAAGAAGTGTATGTGAAGAAGTGTGTATTTACTGGCCAAGAGTCAAGCTCCCACTGTTAGATTAACACAGTGTCAACCGAGCAGATAGGCAGCATATGGCACGCAGAGCACACAAATTTAACTTAGATGTGCTGATAACTTCCAAAAGAGCGGAACACACACTGAGCTGGACTGGTGGGCTTTTGATATTGCCATGAATATAGAAAGAACTAAAAACTACCCCACATGTCAGAACAAACATGTCTTTGTTGCAGTATTAGTATTTTAGATGAATCCAGCATCAGGATATAGCGTTTAGGTTTAACATAATAATAACAAAACATTATATTACTATTTAATTGACCTACTTGGAACTGCAAAAATAATGATTTTCCCCAAACACTCCCCTAGTCCTCTATTGGCCACTTAAAAAGATATCCCCACCCCAAACTCATCCCATTGGTAGACATGTTGCTGTGTCGGTCTGGATCGGGATGATCAGACAAACAGAGCAGTGTTTTGAAAGGCCAACAAGGTCAATGTTTTTGCTCTTAGGGAAATTAACCTACAAATGGCTTACGTTTATTTGAGTCCTTAATACGGTTACGTTCACACACAGTTCAGTTATTTACGGGAGTGACAACAACATTCTATAACCGAAATAACCACCATACATTTTCTGGACTCACAACTGCATTCTTGGAAAACCTGCACTGTATGAGCGTCACACAGTGCAAGAGAGCCTCTCTGCGCTGAACAAACGCATGTGTACCGCTTGTTGCGGGTTTCCATATGTGGTTCGGTATCTTACAGTAATGGAGATATGAGATATGCAAGGTTTTAGATCCAGTCACTGTTCACCACCGGAGCCCCGTAGGTTGTGTGTTATACGCATAACTCAAATACTCTGTGCTCTCCACCCAGATATATAAGCTGCTGTCGGTTGATGAAGATTTGACGGATGAACTCATGTCTTGATTAGACTCTTGTTGCGTCAAAAGTGATAAGACTTTTCAGTTTTATGTACATGGCCATTTTTGATAATACTTTGGTCACTGTCGCAATGGTTACTGATAAGAGAATACAGGAATGCACATTTATACTCGGTATTTGAGAAGCTACTGTAAGTTGCTGTATGAACAGGACATTTCGAGCAGTAAGTAAAAGCAGGTGACAGTGTGAACGTAGCCATAGTAAATGCACATCACAGTCTGCTTTCCAGTGCATACAAATAAAAAGCCAAACAGTTAATATGTGAATCATGCACATTACTAGTGTGGAAAATGAGAATTGATTGATGTGTCAATATGGGCACAAACCCCCTTCATTAAACATTATCAATCACACTTATTGAATTCTGATATATCATCATATATTATGCTCAGCAAAGCACGCTTGCCCTAGCCAGCCTTTGTGAAAGTGACAAACTAAGATTGCTCACTGTAAACAATTCAAATCAAATATGAAAGATTCACAAAACAAACAATGTAAGATATTCAGTGTATATCATAACAGGTATTTATTGACTTCCATAAATATATTTTGATTGCACAGCCCTTGGACACAAAAAAACACAATCCATATACCTCATAATTGCCAAATAATTACTTTCATGCTAATTACATGTGCACATCTTTTTTATTAGACCAGGCCTAAATGTGAAGTGAAGCTCAATGCAACTAAATAAATGCAGGGAGACGTGACCCCATGAGACTTCTGAAAGCACACATTCACTGCAACTGTAATTACAAAGCTAATACAGCACCACTACTGTCTATTCATTCTAATTACCTGCCAGTATTAACTGCCCATTTCAATATGTTCTGCTGACAACAATATCCCATTAGATCCAGCCAGGAAGACCCATGTTTATTTGCTAAACAATATGGTTTAGTCTTTTTGAATCGCATTTCCAAATTTCTATTATGACATTAAATTGAGTAATTTTTTATACAGTTTCTTTTATGTTAGAGAACTTCCTGCTATTGTATTTTTCCTACTATGAAAGTCAATGGCTACCGTCAACTGTCTGGTTACCAACATTCTTAAAAATATCTTATTTTTAGTTCAACAGAAGAAAAACTCATACAGGTTTTGAACAACATAAGGGTGAGTAAATGATGATAGAATTTTCTTTTTCTTTTTTTTTGGTGAATTATCTCTTCAAAGAGTGAATGAATGCAAACAATACAAGAAAGAAAAGGAATGAGGGAATGAAGGCAAAAAATACAAGAACGAATGAATGAACAAATGAATGGATGAATTAATGAACGCACAACTGAATGAATGAATAAATGAATAAATGCACGAATGAACGCACAAATGAATAAATGGATAAATGAATAAATGAATATATGAATGAACGCACAAATGAATGAATGAATGCACGCATGAATGCATGAACGCACGCATGAATGAATGAACGCACGCATGAATGAATGAACGCACGCATGAATGAATGAACGCACGCATGAATGCATGAACGCATGAACGAATGAATGAACGAATGAATGAATGAACGAACGAACGAACGAACGAACGAACGAACGAACGAACAAATGAATGAATGAATGAACGATGAATGAACGAACGAACGAACAAACGAACGAACGAAGGAACGAATGAACGCATTAATGCACAATATCGTCCCATGTGTAAATAGGAATTCATTAAGTTAAAATAAACGCATTGTTTCTATTGAAGACTGTGTGGCGAATTATTCTCTCTTGGTGTGAGCAAGCCTTTAGATTTAAACTCCAACATAATTATATTGAAGTGAAAGCTCTCCCAAACACAATTAGAAGTGACGCTGTGTGTTTAGTGGGTCTCAGAACAATTGCCCTGCTTGCTGCAGCTACCTTGATGTAATTGACATAAAGCAGCTAATTGACTCAACCTTCTCACCGACACCAACCTGTCTAAATTTAGCCATGTAACACACCGGCTTTCTCTGCTGTAGTGACAATTACAATATTAACTCAATGATTTCAGGAAGTTCCCTAACATAAAAGAAACCGTAAAAAAATGTCCCAGTCCCCCCACCCCCACACACACAATAGTATCTCAGATTTATGAGATCATAGCCTGAAGCAGAGTGCAGAATAGTGCATTGACATGTATTTGTCAGTGTCCAACATGAAATCATACAGCAGAACACTAAATCTTCTCCTCAGGGCGAAGCTCTTTTTTTTTTGTCATCAGCTGTGGTGATGCCCACATCGCACATACTGTAGTGTACTACTAACAAGTGTCCCTTTACATGCCTAAACAAAGGAAAGAGTCCCAATCTCTCTTCACCATTTCACAAAGAGCACTGAGATTAACAGCCAGTGGATGGAATACTAGTTAGTCCTGAGTTCATACAATGGAAGACAACAGTAACCAAAACTATTTATTTAGTTACCAACATTCTTAAAAAATATTTTTTTTTGTTCTGCAGTAGAAAGAAATTCACTCGGAAATACATGCGTGTCAATGACAAAAGAAAATCTGAAAAGTTTCTTCTTTTTGTGTTCATTGTTGTAAGCCAACTATCTTGGATATTTTCACATTTATTGCCAATAACACACAGGTAATACACTAAAATGGAAAAGACCAATTGATTATTTATTCTTTAGCAAGTATTAAAACTGATCTGAAACAATCTTACTGAGAATCCAGCCTGAATTCAATATTCAAAATAAAATAAATAAATAAATTAAAAACATACCATGACAGCAACTGGTCGCATTAAATGTGCTGTCAAACACCTCAATATGAGTTTTATGTCGGAAAAGTACAGCTTCCTTTGGTCTTATTACCATTAACAAGAATTCAGACAAAAGAAAGACAACTTTTTTTAAATAAATAAATATTTTTCGTGTGTATCAGTTTTGTGAAGTTGATGATCTGAGAAACGGAGAATTTCTAAAGGTATAAACTACTTGCAAACGTTCAGAAACAAGTACCAAATGTTTGCACTTTGCAGTCTTTTCAAAGACAAAACTCACGCATTTCATCTTCCAGTGCAGCATTTGGATGTTTCAGCATGCGGAGACACAGACTCCATTCTGTAATTCATCCCACATCCAGGTCTTCACGCAAAAGCAACAAAACTCCCAACGAAGCGGCAAACACCCACGCCCCACATCGTTTTATATTCCCTACCTGTAGCCCGCGTCTCCTCAGAATGCTGGACTCATCCATGCCAGAGAAGAGGAGCGCACGCTCTCTCATTCGCTCTCTCGCTGTGTGTGCGTGTCTCGCCGCTACTTAGCCATACTGCACCGCACTGCCTCCTCTAGCGCTCCCGCACACTCCATCTGATCCAAGCAGCAGCTAAAGACTTACATCAGAACTTATCTGATTGGAGGGGGGCCGGTCAGCTGACATGTCGCTGTTTCACTCTCTTTGAACTTCAGGACAATGTGTGAGCATGTACGTGTTTAAAGAGGAGAGAAGATGTGAGCGTGTGAAAGAGAGAGAGCTCGTGAACGAGTGTTTGATTAGAAAGAGCAAGAGAGATAGGGAATGCAGGAGGGGCGAGACAGGAGTGGAGAAATAGGGGGGAGAAGGCAGGCAGATAAAATTCAGTGTAAAATCCCACGAGGGCAGCCGATTCATCCCCTCACCCCCCAAACAACCACGTTCTGTGGTGGCCAGGGTGACTGCATGCGGGGAGAGAAAAGGCAGGAAATCCTGTCGTGCATTGTTTTGCCAGCACTAAACAATGCAGCTGGCATCCTGTGTGTGCGGCCGCCCTCAGTCAATGGTGTTGGCGATTTAATGTTGAGTGGTATTGAGCTCCTATTTGTCTTTCAACTGGAGCTGCAGATAAGGAGTCTGGAGTGAAGGTCAGGAGTCTAGGCAGTCATGGCCAGGCTGAATTGGCCAGAAATAAGATGGAAGGACCGCACAATGAGACCACTGGGTACACAGGGTATCCTGTAACGTCATTATTGTGATGAGCCACAGCTGACGGGAATAAGGAATGAGATTTCCTTCCCTTCCAACATAAACAAGCTTGCACAAACCTAAAACCTTCTCAAAAAGTAGCATCTTTTTGTTAATCCACTTTTAAAGCACCACTTCTACAACCATCCACATGCAAACAATGTCTGGCCATTCCTTCGCGATTTACGCCGTTTTGTTTTTCAGTGTCTTGACTTACGTTGGGCTTCAGAGTAACAAAAAACAAACTAACATTTTGCCACATCTGCCAATGGCCGGTGACTTGAGAAAATGTGCCTGCCATAAATATTTTACCAGCCATGAAACTGTCTATGCATTATTTCATTAAAAACACTACCACAACTACTACTACCACCACCACCACCACCACCACCAGGTCGTTCACTCAAAAAAAGATTTTTGCCTCGTGTCATTTTAATTAATTAAAATAAGCTAAAGTTAAAAAAAATTACATCTTGTCACAACTTAATTTAATGGAGAAGAAGAAGAAGTAGAAGGAGAAGGAGAAGGAGGAGAAGGAGGAGAAGGCGGAGGAGAAGGAGGAGGAGAAGGAGAAGGAGAAAAAGATCAGCCAACAGACCGTTTTTATTTGCTTATTTTCCTGCAAGTCTATAATAAGCTAATGATACTGAAATATTATTTAAAAGCCAAGGTCATAAGTGTAAACAAACATATGAGTGGTTAAATGGTTGGAGAAACTGAGTGGAAAAGTCAAATAAGTTCTTACCCTGCTTGAAAATGTAGCTAAAACCTGCTTAACAGGTTATCTAGTTTTACATTGTTTCTAGTTGGTCCAAGTTGGTCAATAGCTGATCCTAGTATGAGCAGTTGCATACTAAAATGTCAAGTTCCAATCTGATTGCCATTACACAACTTCTAAGAGTCAGTTCGTATAGAAATTCAGTTGTTGAAAATTACAAATGTTGATTTCCATTACACGAGAGTAGATGTTAAAACTTCATGCTGATTTGTACTCGGCTTTCGCCAAGATAAGCAACACTAAGACTTAGCTTTACAGTAAACTATGCTTCTCCATCCATTTACGCTTCTTTCCATATGGTGGTGTGACTCCCCTTCTGTCCAGCATTAACGGCTGCAGTGTACTTGGCACGTCAGTACACACAACGGCTCTAACTACAGTGTGGTCTCCCTAGAGGACCAGCACGACAACCGTCTGGATTGAGCCGAGTAGGGGACATCTCTAGGATCTTCAAGTGGGCACCTTCCGTCCTCAGTGTTTCGTCGACTAGCCCACGACACCTCAAGAGGGCTCGACAGTGACTCTGGCGTCCCAGAGTCACCCCCCTCCGTCACCCACTCAACTCAGCCCAGCTTACTGACCTCTACATCCCTCCTGCTGCTGAGACCTAACCACAATCTCTCCGCAACCCAACCATTCGCGCCAACCCGTTTGACTAAGGCTGTCGAGCCCCACTGGTGCGTTAATGCAGTTTCAGTGGCAACGGTTCCGTATGGCATACCACCTACCGCAAAACACAATATCTGCCCAACCACCCGTCATTCACGCAATATACACAGGAACGTAATGACTGTAAATACTATACAACCTATACAAATAAACCAACAGACTCTTCAAGTTTTTCAAGTTTTTTGCATTGTACTCAAAGTTTTGTTTGCGGTACTCAGTAGCAAGTAAACCACATCTCATTGAGCAGAATTGTATTGCACTTTGATTTTAGCTTTGGCTATTTTAGCTATGGAACAATGCCCAAACTAAGCAAAATAAGTGGAAAAGATTTAATGCTAACGGTCAAAAGTCCAGCTATACAAAACTTATTCAAAATGGTCTGGGATGATCAGCTAGACTATCATTTGATAAAGCTAATGTCCATCCAGTTGACCATCTTGGCCAAGCAACAACCCAGCTACAATGTTACATTAACTTGACCAAGGAATGCTGGTCTTTTTTTCCCAGAAAGATGCCCTCCAAAAACTAATTATCCCCAGAACCAGCTACATATCAGGAGTCAATATGGTGTGATTTCATGGGCAGCTGTAGTCGAATTTTTTAAACATCCATTCACCCATCTTTTTCTCCTAGAGTATTTTACAGCGGTGCAGTCTTATTAACATGTAGAGATGAAACTTTAAGCGACGGCCATCGTGCCAATCCCAATCGTCAATTTCACAGTCTGCCGTTTGTTTTTTTCTTGCTCGCCCTCTCTCACACATTATCTCACCTTCCCACACACACACACACACACACTCTCGCTCCAACACACTCACAAACCCTCAGTCTTTCTCACTCATTCATTTCAATTCACCATGACTGCCATGTGAATATTAAGTGGGTTCCCCCCAGTTCTCCTCGTTTCTCCAGCAAAGCTTAAATGATGCCAGTTACGGAACAGCACAAAAGATTGACAGTTACCTCCAGAATATGTATGAAAACGATTCTGGAAGGTCAAACATGTAAAAATGTAATAAACTCTTCTCCATCATCTCATCTGCCATAGTTTGCCTACAGGAGACCAGGGTTCATTTGGTGAGAGGATGAAAAAAACAAAATCTGACGCTGGCATTTTAAAATTCTTTCAAACTGAGACAGAACTTGGATTCAAATATGTC
This sequence comes from Rhinichthys klamathensis goyatoka, assembly GCF_029890125.1. NCBI lineage: Eukaryota > Metazoa > Chordata > Actinopteri > Cypriniformes > Leuciscidae > Rhinichthys > Rhinichthys klamathensis. The sequence goes on from NW_026606757.1 coordinate 501,867, forward strand.
TCTTCTCTGTCCAACAATTGTAGAAGATTATCCAAGGAGAATTTGTCCCGATTCAGCAAGTACCATGAGCAATAGGAGAAGGGAACAATTACAACATTCCCTTTTAAAGTTAAAGCAAAAGACGACCAGAGCCTGTTGAGTACTTGTCATTTCTCATTCGGTTTTGGGAACGCTCCCTGTGGCGGCGTATGAATGCAAACACTGAACTTCCTCAAGTGTATTCAAGGAAATTGTTTTCGACAACAAAGCTTTTCAACCCATGCAGGAATTGAAAACATAATTGGCTGGAAACAGCATCATTGACAAAAGTGAAAACTCACACCATCACCCTTATTGCTTGAAGAACTGCTGGAAACACATTCAATGAGGAACCCAACCGCTGAAACAACTGCTTGACGTGATTTACCAAAGTACAACTTGTTCCTGGATCAACATCTTTGTTTGTTCTGGAGCATCTTTGAGTCCTATAGTATATCCCTCTGTTTTTAAGGATAGGTTTGATAATATGCTCTCACTCTCAGTTCGTCACACATGGATGCTTGGTCAGGACCCCTTGGCATCACTTTTTAATCCACACTGTAGGAACTGAGAGCGAATCGGAGAGAGAAGATTTGTTTAAACAGTATTCCACACTAATTACAAATCAACAATCTAGGAAAATAAATAAAGTGGGAGCCATCCAGTCTGAGCTAACTAGCGAACTTGCTGGGAACCCCCCTCTCCAGCAAGGACCAAGAAGGAAATCTCCATCAAAGACACCAACACAAACGCAAGTATAGCCTCCAGATTCTAGCTGAACTGGTGCATTGATACAAAATGTAATAACCATGCCTAAGAAACGACAATAGGATAAAAAAATGATTGATGGTTCGTTCAGGTTTGTTACAATGTGCACATAGTGCTAGAAACTTGGGATTACATCATTTAAAGACTCATTCTTTCCTCACTTAATTTCTTACTGCAACTTGTGTGAATGTGTTTATGATGTTTTTCATGTGTTATAATAATTAATAAAGTCTTGTAGTATTTAAAGTGTTCTTGTGTTAGGCGTACGAACTGAATGTCTTAAACTGCTATATATAGTTTGGATATTAATCTCCACTACAGAGTGAGTGATCCATTTGTTCGGCCGTAAAATAGGTGACTTATAAAATTAAACTAATTAAAATTACCTATTAATTAATTAATAATCCCCTTTGAGCTAAATTGACCTGTTTTAATTTGTTGGATGCATTTGTAAAAGTAGAAATTACATTATTTATAAATTTATACTTCCATATATAGGCTACTGTAAAGCACCTAACCCCACCCTTACCCTAAACCTAATCTTTTTTTTTTTTTTTTTTAACCTTTATTTAACCAGGAATAGTCCCATTGAGTTACAGTAACTCTTCTCCCAGGGAGTCCTGGCCAAGACAGGCGGCCAAAAAGTTGCAAAGAAAAAAAACATTCATACTACATGAAACATTAAAAAATGACATACTACACAACAAATCTCTATACATAGACTATACATATACAAACAAGACATTTTGTTTAACTTAAGTAAATACAAACATAAAATTTAAAGGGTACCTAGTTAAAAACAATTACACCGTTCAGTCAAAGTTGACTTTAAAAGGTTTTTAAAAATATGAATAGATGGAAGTGATTCTAAATTTAAGGTGTTTTGGAGTTCATTCCAGACATTTGGTGCATATGATGAAAAAGCTTTTTTACCAAATTCTGTTTTTGTTGATGGAATAATTAATAATTTTTTTTTTGACGACCTTGTTCTGTAAATACTGTTTTGGTAAGTAAGTAAATTTGAAATGTAAATGGGTAATTTACCCATTAGTGCTTTGCCAATAAAAATCAATAGATGAAATTTTCTTCTGAGAGAGAGGGAGGGCCATTGTACAGTTTCATACAGAGTGCAATGGTGAGTCCTAGCTGTTGCATCTGTAATGAAACGTAAGGCAGAGTGATATAATACATCTAGTTTTTTTTAATAAAAATGAGGTAGAGTGCATATAAATTAATAATAATATATTAATAATACTTCTCAATAATATAATACATGTAAAAGGTAAATAAAAGTACAGTCGCAGGTTATTGCAAAAACAGACCCAAAACAGTATAAAACTATTACAAAAAGTCGTGTTGCATTCTAAGTTTTCAGAAACCATACAGTATCTTCATGTGAAGAACAGAATGGAACCCAAGGTTTTAATTATTGAAAAAGATCCTGCTTCGCAAATGCACAGTCATTTAAAAGATACTTCCAAACTTTAGCATGACACAGTCGTTCACGAGACGCATGTAATACCAATACCATTTCACAATCAAAGCTAACGTAACGCTTTCACTGGTGGCAATTTTTGAATCTGTACACAGGATCTGAGCTTTACGGTGGATGCAGACAGTGATCGCTTTTGGGTATGTTCCTTACACAAATCAATCGTTTGGCCTTGAAACACTTGGTATATTTGTGCGTTTTGAATAAATTGTGACTGTAGTTATATCTGGCTGTAATATACTGTGTTCGTGATTTGGTTAAATAAAACATTTGTGCACATTCACCCGAGTACTGTTTCCGTGGGCAATGCTTGCAATACAAAGTGCCTTTAATGATGTGATCACAGCTACATGCTCTGAGTAGTGCTGGACCCAGTAAGAAAGAGTTATTTTTCTGTGGCCACGAAAATAAACTTTCTGAGAGTTCAATTAATACTGAGTGTATGTTGGACGAACAGGTTAATTGATTGTAATATTAATTCTGCTACATCAAGTTAATTCTATTAACTTCTCCAAATATGTATAAGTAATTATAATGAGTTAATTAATTATTCATATTTCCCTTTTGAGCTAATTTGCTACAAAAGATTTGTATTCATTTTTTATCTCTTAAATTGAACTGCCACCTTAACGTGGTGGAGGGGTTTGAGTACCCGAATGACCCTAGGAGCTATGTTGTCTGGGGCTATATGCCCCTGGTAGGGTCTCCCAAGGCAAACAGGTCCTAGGCGACGGGTCAGACTAAGAGCGGTTCAAAAACCCCTTATGATGCACAATAAAACAAGGACTGTGACGTCGCCCGGTATGGCGCAGCCGGGGCCCCACCCTGGAGCCAGGCCCGGGGTTGGGGCTCGTATGAGAGCGCCTGGTGGCCGGGCCTCTCCCCACGGGGTCCGGCCGGGCTCAGCCCGAAGGAGCGACGTGGGACCGCCTTCCCGTGGGCTCACCACCTGCAGGAAGAGCCGTAAGGGGCCGGTGCAGAGAGGATCGGGCGGCAGGCGAAGGCGGGGGCCTCGACGACCCGATCCCTGGACACGGAAACTAGCCTTAGGGACGTGGAACATCACCTCGCTGGCGGGGAAGGAGCCTGAGATCGTGCGTGAGGTTGAGAGGTTCCGACTAGAGATAGTCGGGATCACCTCTACGCATGGCTTGGGCTCTGGAACCACACTCCTTGAGAGAGGATGGACTCTTCACCACTCTGGAGTTGCCCATGGTGAGAGGCGACGGGCTGGTGTGGGTTTGCTTATAGCCCCCCAGCTCAGCCGCCATGTGCTGGAGTTTACCCCGGTGAACGAGAGGGTCGTTTCCCTGCGCCTACGGGTCGGGGATAGGTCTCTCACTGTCGAGTGTGCCTACGGGCCGAACGGCAGTGCAGAGTACCCGGCCTTCTTGGGGTCTCTGGGAGGAGTGCTGGAAAGTGCTCCGACTGGGGACTCCGTCGTTCTACTGGGGGACTTCAACGCTCACGTGGGCAGCGACAGTGACACCTGGAGGGGCGTGATTGGGAGGAACGGCCCCCCCGACCTGAACCCGAGTGGTGTTCAGTTATTGGACTTCTGTGCTAGTTACAGTTTGTCCATAACGAACACCATGTTCAAGCATAAGGGTGTCCATCAGTGCACGTGGCACCAGGACACCCTAGGTCGTAGGTCGATGATCGACTTTGTGGTCGTTTCATCTGACCTGCGGCCGTATGTCTTGGACACTCGGGTGAAGAGAGGGGCGGAGCTGTCAACTGATCACCACCTGGTGGTGAGTTGGATCCGATGGCGGGGGAGGAAGCTGGACAGACACGGCAGACCCAAGCGTACTGTAAGGGTTTGCTGGGAACGTTTGGCCGAATCTCCTGTCAGAGAGATCTTCAACTCCCACCTCCGGCAGAGCCACGACCGGATCCCGAGGGAGGCTGGAGATATTGAGTCTGAGTGGACCATCTTCTCCGCCTCCATTGTCGAAGCGGCGGCTCGGAGCTGTGGCCGTAAGGTCTCCGGTGCCTGTCGAGGCGGCAATCCCCGAACCCGGTGGTGGACACCGGAAGTAAAGGATGCCGTCAAGCTGAAGAAGGAGTCCTATCGGGCCTGGTTGGCTTGTGGGACTCCTGAGGCAGCTGACAGGTACCGGCAGGCCAAGCGGACTGCAGCCCGGGTGGTTGTGGAGGCAAAAACTCGGGCCTGGGAGGAGTTCGGTGAGGCCATGGAGAAGGACTATCGGCTGGCCTCGAAGAGATTCTGGCAAACTGTCCGGCGCCTCAGGAGAGGGAAACAGTGCCCTACCAACGCTGTTTACAGTGGAGGTGGGCAGCTGTTGACCTCAACTGGGGATGTCGTCGGACGGTGGAAGGAATACTTCGAGGATCTCCTCAATCCCGCCGTCACGTCTTCTATTGAGGAAGCAGAGGCTGGGGGCTCAGAGGTGGACTCGTCCATCACCCTAGCTGAGGTCACCGAGGTAGTCAAGAAACTCCTCGGTGGCAAGGCACCGGGGGTGGATGAGATCCGCCCTGAGTACCTCAAGTCTCTGGATGTTGTGGGACTGTCTTGGCTGACACGCCTCTGCAGCATCGCGTGGCGGTCGGGGACAGTGCCTCTGGGATGGCAGACCGGGGTGGTGGTCCCTCTTTTTAAGAAGGGGGACCGGAGGGTGTGTTCCAACTACAGGGGGATCACACTTCTCAGCCTCCCTGGGAAAGTCTATGCCAGGGTACTGGAGAGGAGAATACGGCCGATAGTGGAACCTCGGATTCAGGAGGAACAGTGCGGTTTTCGTCCAGGCCGTGGAACACTGGACCAGCTCTATACCCTCTACAGGGTGCTGGAGGGTTCATGGGAGTTTGCCCAACCAGTCCACATGTGCTTTGTGGATTTGGAGAAGGCATTCGACTGTGTCCCCCGAGGCGGCCTGTGGAGGGTGCTCCGGGAGTATGGGGTCCCGGGTCCTTTGCTAAGGGCTGTCCGGTCCCTGTATGACCGAAGCAGGAGCTTGGTTCGCATTGCCGGTAGTAAGTCAGACTTCTTCCCGGTGCATGTTGGACTCCGGCAGGGCTGCCCTTTGTCGCCGGTTCTGTTCATAATTTTTATGGACATAATTTCTAGGCGCAGCCAGGGGCCGGAGGGTGTCAAGTTTGGGGACCACGCGATTTCGTCTCTGCTCTTTGCGGATGATGTTGTCGTGTTGGCCCCCTCACACCAGGACCTTCAGCGTGCACTGGGACGGTTTGCAGCCGAGTGTGAAGCGGCTGGGATGAGAATCAGCGCCCCCAAATCCGAGGCCATGGTCCTCAGTCGGAAAAGGGCGGCTTGCTCACTTCAGGTTGGTGGAGAGATCCTTCCTCAAGTGGAGGAGTTTAAGTATCTTGGGGTTTTGTTCACGAGTGAGGGAAGGATGAAACGGGAGATTGACAGACGGATCGGTGCAGCTTCTGCAGTAATGCGGTCGATGTACCGGTCTGTTGTGGTGAAGAAAGAGCTGAGCCGCAAAGCAAAGCTCTCGATTTACCGGTCAATCTACGTTCCTACTCTCACCTATGGTCATGAGCTTTGGGTCATGACCGAAAGGACAAGGTCCCGGATACAGGCGGCCGAAATGAGCTTTCTCCGCAGGGTGGCTGGGCGATCCCTTAGAGATAGGGTGAGAAGCTCGGTCACTCGGGAGGAGCTCAGAGTAGAGCCGCTGCTCCTCCACATCGAGAGGGGTCAGCTGAGGTGGCTCGGGCATCTGTTTCGGATGCCTCCTGGACGCCTTCCCGGGGAGGTGTTCCGGGCACGTCCCACTGGGAGGAGACCCCGGGGAAGACCTAGGACATGCTGGAGAGACTTTGTCTCCCGGCTGGCCTGGGAACGCCTCGGTGTCCCCCCGGAAGAGCTGGAGGAAGTGTCCAGGGAGAGGGAAGTCTGGGCATCTCTGCTTAGACTGCTGCCCCCGCGACCCGGCCCCGGATAAGCGGAAGAAGATGGATGGATGGATGGATGGATTTGTATTCATTTTTTATCTCTTACAGTTAAACACAATGCCTAAGTAAAATAACTGTGATAAATGTCATGATTTCTGACCTGTAATGTCATATTAAAATAAAGGTGTTAAAAATTTGCACATACCTGTATGTATACATACATACCAATGAGGTTTGTTTTCCTGAGTCAAACAAGTAAGGTTGAGCTTCCATGTTCACAATATTTGACTTTCTCCATGTAAGCGAGTTGATCAATGTTTATATTAATAAAAGCCTAAATTAAATCGGTTCATATAAATTCACCATATAAATTGAGAATTTGCAAAAGTAATCCATATGATGTATAGATATCAATCAACTTTTAGAAGCATCTAAGTTTTAGGTGAGGGGACTTTCAATGGAGGGACAGACATCTCTAAGGTTTCAATGAAAGAAACAAAAAAACGTCTTTATTTGTTTTCCAAAGATGAACAAAACTCGGGTTTGGACACATTTCATTGTTTGTGTAAACTATCCATTTAAGTTAACTTGTCTTGGACAACCCTAAAAATAAAATGTTCCAATACAATACACATTAAAATCGTTTTTGTTCCCTCAAATCCCTGGTAGATGATGTAATTGTGACCATTCTGTGGACAAAATCCATCCTTCTCTAATGACAGCCAATAAGCAGCCATTTTACTAAATTAAAGCAAGCAACTCCCTTTAAGGTGAAAGGGAATGCTAACAGAGAGCCCTTTTCCAGGTGTAAAATCTCATTAAAACTCTAAAGATTTGTTATAAGGTCTAGTAAAGATAGAGGAGGTTAGGATTAGGGTTGTGGATAGGGTTATAATTATTTGATAGGAAGTTCCAGAACCAACAAAGGATGTTTTGTACGTAAATCACATTGTGTATGTGCATCCTGTCCGATACTGATGAGGATTGGGGATAAGGAAAATGGGCAGCATTGAGGTCATTGCAGGTGAGGTAGGGGGCTTTGGCCAACGGTCATGACACTATGTGAGAGACCTCTTTGTTCTCAGTGGGTGGGAGACTTGAGAGGCTTCCATATGGAAGATGGGCATGTGAGAGAGAGTCTAAAGGAAATGGAGAGATCGAGAAAGAGATGTAGAGTGGAAAGGGGCTTCAGAGGTGAGGCCAGAGGGCCTGTGGTGAAGGTTGATTGAGTGACCTGTGAGGTCGAGCTCCGTTCTAGCCCATCTGAGTCTGTCAGGGACGTAAGGATATGAGCCATTGGCCTACAGAGACCAAATACACAGAGAACGCTGCTTCACAGACCTGAAACCATTCCAGTCACAGTCTGTCCCACCAGGCCTGATAACAGCACGGTTTTACTGGCACATCAAACAGCAAGGGCAAACCTGACGGCCACCACAGAGCACCTGCAGTATGAGTATATCATATCAGAGCACAAAGTGATGTCATGCAATAGAATCTTGGTCTCAAATATTTGATATTATTGTGTTAAAACAACATCCCAAATTTAGCAATTGCAATATTTAGCAATATAAAATAAGCAACTCGGCTTTCTTTCAAATGTAGCTTTCTGGCTAAAATAAATGTATAGAGAGTTGAATATAAACTATATATATATAGTTGGTTGCCTTAACTACAGTAGTTGAAATGTGTACTTGCCTAAACAGGGTTTCTGCAGGTTTCACAAAGTCAAATTTAAGACTTTTTAAGACCTTTTTAAGACCATTATGAATTAAATTTAAGACCTATATCATGACATTAAAAAAAAACGTACAAAGGAAACGCAGAGTCTCAAAATTACTTGCAAAGTAAATTCATTTATTCAAATTGAACAGTACTGAAGACAGCTTAGATGGATGCACAAAGCTGATTGGCTGTTGCATGTTGGTCTATTTTGTAGTCTTAAAGTGAATTATGGACTAGTGAAATAAGGAACTATAACACCACGCATTAAAAAAACAAAAACATTCCAAAGCGCTGCGGGAGGACGTAGGAAAATTAAGACCTGTTTAAAATTATTTAAGACCTAGAACACAATACTTCAGCAAATTTAAGACTTTTTAAGGCCTTAAATTGTGATTTTGAAATTTTAGACTTTTTTAGACTTTTTAAGACCCCGCGGAAACCCTGCTAAAACATTTCTTTGCACTTGTTCCAATTATATCTCACCATCTTGTAACACTGAAGGTTGTAAAATGACAAACAATGTCATATTTCACCTGATTGTTAATGCAGTGATATTTCAACAGAAAACCATTTCAAAATGGAACGGACCAGTGAGTCAAGGGTTCAACATCCCAACTGCTCCCACTTCATCAGAAAGACAGTTCCCATTTAACTGCCGTCTCCCAGTGTACACACTGACATGCAGCATGTCTGTAATTCAATTCGGGTTTACTAAACGAGGCTTTCACCTCTCATAACCCTCCTGAGATGATTTTGAAGGTCAAGGGAAACAGATCTATGTACCACAGCAAAATGCGACAAGAAAGGACAGCAATACTCAGAAGGTTCTTTTGGGTCCTACTTAAAATATTGAACATTAAACAATTAGTCGACCGCAATGGAGTTTCCAATGTCAAATGTTGATATATCCAGAGAGGTGGGTGGCAAATGGCCAATTTAATGCTTATGTAAACTAATGGTCAAACATTTGGAATAAATTTAGATTTGTAAATGTTTTTTTAAGTCTCCTATGCTCACCAAGACTGCATTTATTTGATAATCATTCTAATATGCTGATTTAGTGCTCAATTATCAATAATGGTTCTTATTATCAATGTTGAAAAAAGATTTTTGCTGCCTAATATCATTGTGGAAAATGTGATAAATATTTTTATAATTATTTGATGAATAGAAAGTTCAATGAACAGAATTTATTTAAAATAGAAATCTTCAGTAACACAAAAATAAATAAATTAAAGTATTTACTAGGGCTGTCAAGCAATTAACATTTTTAATCGAATTAATTACATTATGTGCCGATTAATTAATCTAATTTCTCAGGCAAATTAAATCGCACATTAAATTTGCCTGAGAAATTACCCCCAAAATATCATTTAAAGTCATGCTTGTGTTAAATGAGAAAAGCCTTAAGTAGACATTACAAAAAGTAGCTTTAGAAAGATTTTTTATTTTTTTTATTTGATTCAACGTTTTAAAGAATGTATTACACAAACTTCAAGGACCATGATTTTTATTTTATTTTTCTCAGCTGCAACTTAATTGGTTTTTAGATATATTTACAGACCAAAACAGTTTGGTTACCAACATTCTTCAAAATGTATTTTATGTTATGCAAAAAAATTCATTATGGACTTTCAGTTTGTTTTCATTTGTCACTGTCTTCCTTGTTCAGATTCCCGCCACTCGTTTGTCTCCTTGGTTACCATCATTATTTGTTTGTTTCAGCTGTGATCTATCATCTTGTTTGAGTTATCCTATATAAAAGTTATACCCTCACGTTCATTCTCTGTCTGGTCTCTCTTGCGTTTATGTGTTACACCACCATCTGTTTGTGTTTATGCGTGTTGCCACCATCTGTTTGCCTTTTGGATATTTGTAATTAAACTCGTGTTGGAGTCTTCATCTGTCTGTCTGCAACCCCTTGTTACACATACAGGTTTGAAATGACATGAGGATGAGTAAATGTAAATAAACAGATTTTTTGGGGGGGCAAACTATACCCAAAACATATGAAATTATAATTTTTTTAATTAGTGGCACTCTAAACCTGCCAGTAGGTGGCGCTAAATGAATGGGCCATTGAATCATCTACCAATTAAGGGTACGTTTACACGACAACGATATGCTTAAAACGGAGACGTTTTTCCTTTGAGTTTTCCGCGTACAGACGACACCATTGTCAAAACAATCCTCATTCACACGGATCTGCGAAAATGACTAAAAACGCTATATTCTGCTGCCAGGCCATTAGATGGTGATATACACGCTATAGACTGAACACGTAGTACACATGTGAAAGACGTCCTCGTCTTCAGAGATTCGATTTTTGTTGTTTACACAGATACCATTTTCAAAAACTTGTACAATGAATTTTCTGGGGGTAGGCAAGGATCCATCTGTTGTATCCTTCATTGCCCGGGAAATGAAGTATACATTTCGAGGTCACGTTTTGAAGGATTCTTTGAATTGGGACAGCCTTCATCCCTCGCAGTGACACAATCAGCCTTCGAAGGATGTAGCCTTTGAATTGGGACGCAGCTCTTGGTTCACCCGATTGATTCGCTCACTACACAAATTCATTCAGAAACGAAACAGCGCTGCGCAGACCGATTGCTATATGACATAAAAATACCACAGCGCAAGAACGATTTGAAAACATACAGAGCCATCTGCTCTCTAATCATTCTCACTGTATTATGAACTAAAACACAGATCGGTCTATGAGGCACTTCAAGTCGAACACACCTACTGTGTTGCTCGGAAACACACAACAGTTCTGCTGTGGATTCACACGTAGGCTAATATTTTCGTTGGAAACATTTAGCAAAAACAGACTATATTGTGTCTAAAATATACCACGATATTAACTTCATATTTATTGAACTGTTGTAAATCAATATCACATTTGAAATTGTGCTATTCAGAACAAAAAACAGCACTCGTGTGATATTGCAGTCGTTGCCCGTGTGAATTGCTTAAGGTCCCTGTAAAAACAATTCTAAAAAAAAATTCTAAACACATTATAAATGTTAGAAATGTATTGCTAAAACATATTACAAAGACTGTGAACTGTGAAGTACTGAATTGTGGAGTTAGACCGTTAAACAGTTTTTCACCATTGCTATTTTCCGGATTTTTTGGGCGGGGCTAAAACGGGGCTCGATGACGCACTGGAGCCCCTGAGCTCATGGACACGCCCCTACTTGATGACGCACTGAGGCCACTGAGGCTGGCCCCTACCCTAACAATAGAGCACATTCGCATCAGTTTGGCGCTCAATTGCGAGTTACTGTCAGTACTATTATTTACTACAGCCTACAGTTTGCTAGCTAGCTATGCCTTCGACACGGAAATGCGTAGGCTACTACCTGGATGCGATCATGTACAAAACAGATCGGTGTCTTTATTTAAATTTCCTAAAAACGATCACATCACATCCACACATCAAGGTGGATTCATTTTGTGAAGAGCCAACCTTGATGGAAAGCTGAGGATCACCACCAACACCCGCCTCTGTAGTGATCATTTTACACGGGATAGTTTTATAAACTTTCGTCGGAGACAACTGGGATTCACTGATAATCCGCTGTTACTGGTGAATGGGGCCGAACCGACTATCTCCCGCCTCGGCCTTCATCCTCCCGTCGCGAAAACAGTATCACCTAATATCAGCGTCGGCAGCTTTCCCGCGAGTGGGCGTGGTTTCAGCGCAGCCAGCGGACAGCGTTTGAGAGCAGAGAATAATGCTAATTCTTTCAAGAATTTGATAGCTTATTTTACCGGTATGTACTTGCCGGCTTTTTTTATCATTCAAATTTGGCTGGGTGGCTAATAACACATTTTTCTGTGGTGTGACAAACTCAGAAAACATACTTAATTTAGACTTTACAGGGACTTTAAATATCATATGAGACAAACTCATACAGGGGCATATTTTTGCCCTGATATCTTGAATTTTAGGTGCATTCTAACTGCATTCTATAGACTACAACACACAGTAAGTTGTTGCCCTGCATCATGTTCATCATCAATCAACTGTATGAAATGTAAGATGACCTATGTAGGTCTGGGGGTAGGGCAGGTGTGTAAATTGTGTCACCTTAATTTACTTAACTAATTAATGAAATTAACACGTTAAATCGACAGCCCTAGTATTTACTGTCAATCAATCAAGATCAATTTAATTCGTCCCTTAATCAGCAAAAACTGTTTTCAACATTGATAATAATAAGAGATGTTTCTTGAAAAGAAAATCAGCATGGATGATTTCTAAAGGATCACGTGAAACTGAAAACTGGAGTGATGACTACTGAAAATTCAGCTTTGCCATCACAGGAATAAATTACATTTTTAAATATATTCAACTGAAAATTGTAATAATAATTTTACAACATTACTCTATTTGAGTAGTGTCGTGATTATTCCAAATGTTTGACTGGTAGTGTATAAATAACAGAATTTCAAATAAATAAAGTATGCACGTATGTTGCATTTAAAATGATACCTGAAGCGCAAATGTAAAACCTGAAAAGTCGTTGTTCGAGTGACGTTATTCTTCCTGCCTTGCAGTTCTGGCTCAAGAAAACAAGCTAAGACAAAAGACACTGTTATCAGTAAAGGACATCTCTGGCCAAAATAATGAAGAGGGTCTCGTGGCCACAAAGCCTCAACATCAGGATTATGATGTCTTATCTCCATATCTGGCCAGGAGGAGCTGTATTGATTTCCTGTCAAAGTTAATCATGCTCAGGACAGACAATATGCCATGACAGAAGCAGGTTAAATCTTCACGCTGATCTTAGATCAGATTTTTGTCTCTCTCTTACAGTGGCTCTGACTAAGATTTGTTTGGCTCAACGGGTCCAAAACCAGCATGAAAACACAAGCGCTTCATTGTACACCATGACGAGCTGTAATGCTTGCTGAAGGGACAAATATGGAGGAGGGGATGAACCCACATGAAGTCAGGGTCTGCCGCCTTTTTGAGGACTTTGCACTAATACTATTGCAAACAGATAAGCAATTAATGGGGTAGAAAAGGCTTTAAACTCACACAAATGGTAAAGTGCTGGCTGCATCTCAGCAAACATCCACTAAGACCAGCTCCTCTTGGATTTAAGCCAAGCAATACAATGCCAAAAGCTTTAAAACATCAACAAAAGCAAAACATTTAATAGACATATTTTTTGGTGAAATTTTGTAAGACAACTGTAGACATTTCAAGACATTTTACCATAACTGTAATTTCTACAGATATGCACCACATACAGGTTTGATGTTGGTTGCAGATTATATACCATATTTTCATTTATTATTAATTATTTTTTTAAATCATATGAAACGTGCTGTCAATTATATTCCAAAGTGACTTATATAATGCAATTGACATCAAGCATGCAAAACCAGTTTAAGCACGCCGAAGGTAATTTGTAAAGCACATTTCCCACATTCTGGGCATTTCGTTTTGCTTTAAATAAATTCATTTCGGCTTACAATAAATGTAGCTTATAATGAATTATGCCACTATAATTTATGTTTGTTTTTCACTTATATTTTTCATTTCTATTCTGTACTGAATGCTGTTGAATTTAAAGGATTTGTTGTGGAGTGAGGGGAACTAAAATTCATTTTTATGTGTATAATGTGTTACTTACTGATATGTTACATTATTTCTGAATGCAATAATAAAATGGTACTTACTGAATGCAACTTAGTCAGATATGACTGGTTTTCCATAAAATATTAATATATTATATATATATATATATATATATATATATATACACTCACCGGCCACTTTATTAGGTACACCTGTCCAACTGCTCGTTAACACTTAATTTCTAAGCATCCAATCACATGGCGGCAACTCAGTGCATTTAGGCATGTAGACATGGTCAAGACAATCTCCTGCAGTTCAAACCGAGCATCAGTATGGGGAAGAAAGTTGATTTGAGTGACTTTGAACGTGGCATGATTGTTGGTGCCAGAAGGGCTGGTCTGAGTATTTCAGAAACTGCTAATCTACTGGGATTTTCACGCACAACCATCTCTAGGGTTTACAGAGAATGGTCCGAAAAAGAAAAAACATCCAGTGAGCGGCAGTTCTGTGGGCGGAAATGCCTTGTTGATGCCAGAGGTCAGAGGAGAATGGCCAGACTGGTTCGAGCTGATAGAAGGGCAACAGTGACTGAAATAACCACTCGTTACAACCGAGGTATGCAGCAAAGCATTTGTGAAGCCACAACACGCACAACCTTGAGGCGGATGGGCTACAACAGCAGAAGACTCCACCGGGTACCACTCATCTCCACTACAAATAGGAAAAAGAGGCTACAATTTGCAAGAGCTCACCAAAATTGAACAGTTGAAGACTGGAAAAATGTTGCCTGGTCTGATGAGTCTCGATTTCTGTTGAGACATTCAGATGTTAGAGTCAGAATTTGGCCGGTGAGTGTATATATATATATATATATATATATATATATATATATATATATATATATATATATATAACACATTATGAAATAAATGGTTTTCTCCAAAACTTGTTGGCCACAATTATTGCCACCCCTAGAAGTTTTTACGAGTAAAATATCTCTGAAGTATATTCCCATTAATATTTACCTTTTTGTAGCACACCAGGGTGACTAGGAACATGAAATTGTCTAACTATGACTTCTTGTTTCACAGGAGTTTAAATATGAGAAAACAAAAAAAAAGGCCAAATTCCCTTAATCATCCATTACAATGAGTAAAACCATAGTTGTGATGTGCATCAAAAGAAATGGCTGTAAGAAAATAGCTAAAGCATTGAAAATCCCCAGTTTGACCATCTGGGCAATAATTAAGAAGTTCCAATCAACTAAAGATGTTACGTATCTGCCAGGAAGAGGACGTGTGTCTATATTGTCGTAATGTGATTCATTTAGTATAGTTTTACATTATAATAATTGTATATGTCATAATTATGTAATAGTAAGTGTAGTCACTATGGTATTTTGGCTGAAAATATTTAACATTCAATAAATCTTTGTAAGAATAGATGATTATACTTTTATCCAAACAATCCTTTTATAGCTCAGACAGGACTTATGGAATTGATGAAAATGTCCCCTGGGGGGAACTTTAACTCGGATGACTCACTGTGACTCCTGCAGTGTCATAATGAATAAATAATCCCTTTGTAGTCGTCATTTGTATTCTACGCTGTGTGACAACCGGATACTAATAAAAACTGCAATCGCCCTGAGCGGACCTGCTAATAAAGCACAGAGTCGATTCAAAATCTTTCTAATAAATTGCATAATTCATCAGCTTCAGATATGACAGTGTAAGGTCTGATGGGATGATTTGGTTTATGGAGCACGAAACACCTTACTAAGAAAATTAAGAGAAAAAAGGTGGTGGCCATATGTGAAAAGCTGTCTTAGCTAATAAATTCCAGATTTCAGAGTTAGGGTGGAAGGCGAGATATGTGTGAACAACAACTTAACTTTCGTATTAGAAGTCTAAAATGCATGAATCATATTGACGGTCACTAGTTGCAGACCACTTTCAACATATGAAAACGTTCAAAAGTATAGTTCAAAAAAGTATAAAAGAGTTCACCTTTTTTTCATCATTCAACATTTTTCTTTTCTGCGTTTATGTTTTCCACAAAAGGAAAAAGGAAGTGCAAGACTGGAAAAACTGGAAGAGAGGGCAACTCTGAGAAAACAAAGGAAATGAACATCTAAACTATCTATATTAACATCCCCATTCAATGATTAAATTAATTTGCCACGATGAAAAGACAGTAACACGCCGTAAACCTTCACCCGCTTATCGGAAACTGTCGTTCGACCGATTGGACAGGCCTTACAGAAATTACACCCATAACAAAAACGTGAGATTTTGTTATAAAATTTATAACACTGTATATCCAACATGTCTTTTCTTTCTTCTGCCGAATCCTGTTCCTGGAGATCTACCTACCTGTAGAGTTCAGATCCAACCCACCTGTTATAATCAAATGCTCTTCAAGATCTTAAAGGTGAACTAAGTAACTTTTTTACCTTAACCGAACAGCTTTGGAGTCATTGTAATGTTTATATTACTGATTTCGTGTTGAATGGTGGTCGTCTCGCACCCCCCTGGTGCCTGTGAGCCGCAAAACCACCCTTGCAACTTTGGGCCGGCGAGCCGCCGGCCTGAGTGTTAGGAAGTATCGTGTGATATCAGGTCTCGCGAGGTAACGAATTGCTTTACGGCAAAAAACAGATCTGATAAAATTCTGATAAAATGAGCATCAAACAGAAATAACCCGGCGCCGTATACATGTGGTGTTGGGCGCGCGCAGCTCTTAAAGGGGCCATACCTTATTTCCACTCGTTACAGCGTCCATCCTACTGAACAGGTACCGGTGTACAGGCGGAGGGGATCCGGCCGTGAGTGCGAGCCATCTCTGCATGAGTGCTATTCACGACAGTACAAGTGCTCCACAGCGACTCTAGGGGTCGCTGTTTGACAAAAACGGAATTCTTACTGAGTGCTGCTTTAATTAGCTGATGTTAGATTATTATTATGTAAAAAAATCTTAGTTTTTGATTTGCATCATTCCTATTTTTTAAAAACAAATTCATTAAAAGACGTTCTAAAATGTAGTGTGGACTGTGAAAACGGAGGTATTTGAAAATGATGACGCATGTTTAGTCATGTCCCGCATATTGAACCAATAGATATACATGTTTATACCGGTATTGTGCCTGTAGT
Source organism: Rhinichthys klamathensis goyatoka (assembly GCF_029890125.1). NCBI lineage: Eukaryota > Metazoa > Chordata > Actinopteri > Cypriniformes > Leuciscidae > Rhinichthys > Rhinichthys klamathensis. The sequence goes on from NW_026606757.1 coordinate 518,512, forward strand.
GTGCTATTCTAAATATGCTATTTTGGACACTCTTCATATCGCAGTCCTGCAAAGATGACAGAAAAGTTACTCGCATTTGCTGTCCTGCGGCAAAACATTAGAGCAGTTGTGTTTTAGACCAAACACATACCGGTATGTTGACGAACTGCGACTTGGACGCATCAGTGAATGGTGAGATTTTTTGCGAAATAAAATTCTCCTGCCAGAAGAATTGCGCGATAACTTTATTATTTATTTTTTGTCTATCATCTCAGTGAACTTTTGGGAGGGTTTACGCATGCGCAGTGAGGTGAATTTAGCGTTTGCTGACGTTTCAGTGGGGATGAGAAACTTTTGGAAAACGCCCAAAACGCTAGTGGACGGAGAGCATTTTTTAATGAAAACGCGGTTTTCAAATGTATCCGGATTAATGTAGACATAGCCTCAGCTTATAAAACAAAGTGCTTATAAATATACAGATTTTTATATATAAAATAGTTCTATGTAAAAAGTCCCTCAATAAAATGAACAAAAAACACCATACATATTACATAGAAAATGTGGTAGGTCTATTATTTTGCATTTACACTCCAAGACTTAATACACAGATCAGAATGTTTTCTTCCATCCATTGCTATGGTTATGACTGTCAATCAGATTCAATCGTGCATTTAAATACAGCTGTCAAACAAGAAACTTTGCAATGTGTAGTTTAGCATGAAAAATATATATTATATACAGAAAGCAAATAAAGATCGCTGCCATTATATTCTCACTGAAGCTGTCAATTACTTCAGTTCAACGCAAGGTACACAAAGCTGCACTCTTGCAAAAGCGTATAATACCAAATAATCAATGAAGCTGTCTAAGCCGTGCAATAATGACGTTGTGTTTATACTTCGTGAGTATGCGGAACCCGCACTGAACAAAAACTCTGATTCTGACTAACTTAAGCACATCTGATTGGCCATTGTGTTTGCACGCTCAACAGATATCTCTGTGATTGGCAACAAAGCTCAATGCTGCAATAACGCATTGTAAACAGAAACCTTTGAAAGCTTTGACTGCTCACACAAACACTCATGGGAACATTTCAAAGAAGCTGGCTATCCGCGGTTACCGGTACTGCAGAACGGCAGGTATCGTCACATAAAATGATCAAATATATATCTTTGGCGGGACAAGGATTCATTTTGGTGCCCACCAAAATATTTTAAATGGATTGTTATCAAAGATTTTTCCCCAAGCATAACGGGACTTACTGTTGCTTCCTTTAAATAATTAACATTACAATCATGACAGCAGAATCGATTTGATTGACAGTTCTTCTGGAGGTGGAGGAGTGTCTGGTTTTAAGTGTTTCCTGTAGAGATAATATACACAACCACCACCACAATACCCCAAGACAAATATATTTCTGCTGAAGCACAATCCATGTTTTTCTTGTTTTCTTTTTGCATGTTTCTTCTCAGAGTTCCCGTGAAGAGGACTTGATAAAAAGTACAAGGCACAGTAAACACAAAATCCCCTTGATATAAATGTAGATCTCCACCGTGATCATTGTAGAAAAAAACAACAACAAAAACACATTTTATCTTACTACAACTGTTTCCAACAACACATACAGTTTACAAAGTTCCTGAATATCCAAACAGACCAAAGCACAAACCCATATACCCTCCACATGAGGTTTACAAAGGGAAAACAGATAAGCTCCCTCTGTGTGTGAGGAATATCTTTCCAAGGTCACATATGAATCGACGGCCTACTCCACAGGCACTCATTTTCACTAAACAGCGTTAACATTCCTAAGGCATACTCCTTCCCTTTGTATTTTGCGGGAGGGGGAACATCCAAAAAGATAGCGCGGGAATGGCGCAGGGGAAAAGGCCATTAGCAATTCAATAGGAGTCGACGCAAAGCGGGAAGGCCCAGCCACCATTGATTTTCAGGGAGGCTGATTTAGAAGCAGGGCCTGATAAAGCCAAAACAGCTGAGATGATACCAAAGACAGAGAGAGACACACACAATTCCATTAACTATTCTTTCAGTTGTTTTGAAAAAGCAACAATGTATACACACAAATCACAGGATAATTCTGCCATGTTATTGGAAATGCACAATTATTATTCTTTTTTTTTTTACATATTATATGGACAATTGTTGGTTGTGATGGAAATGACACCACAACTGCGGGAAAGTACTTTGTGTAAATATTATTTTTCACACAAAGAATATTTAAAGTGGTTATGCAAATCAATTACTTTAGTTACAATTACATTACTTTTTGGATTTTTTGCATGAATTTGGAAAGGGGTAAAACAATAAAATCTATGCCAAAAAAAGGCACTTAAAATAGTAGCAAACATTATGACCGCATGGTGAAAAGTTTCCAAGACAGTTTCATAAAAAAAAAAAATCAATCCCCGGAAGGGGTTGCACAGATTAGTCGACTAATCAACTTTAATGTTCTGCCATGGCGCTTTAAGCTTGACGTCGACGAGAAGATTTCAAGAAATCTATGACAAATAAATACATATACTACTCAGAGTGCTCCACAAAATATGTTTGATTATACCATCTGGATGCTCAAATTTGATCGGGTGAATGCACGTTTTAAATAGCTTATTGTACACGTAAGTTCACTGCTATTCTGAACTAGTGTGCTGCTGCATTGTAACGCAAACACATACAGACTGTCTCGCACATCACATGCAGATCGCGTGCACAGAAACATTCAGTAGCGCAGAAATGTATTGTCAACATTGTTCTGTGATTTATCAATAAAATAGCTTAGATATTGAAAAAAATCTAGCATATATTTCTTAGTAACTAAAACCCACAGCTTCACTATTAGTAGAGAGATGCTGCCAGATAGAATCATATAGCCTAGAATATAAATAATTCACATGTAATCAATCTTCTCACTAAAGCAGATGTAATCTTTACTGTGCTACGTTATAGGTATATTAGGTTAGGTAGATTTAGAACGAGCAGAAATCTGTGAGGAATATAATGACCCAAAGACAAAAGAGCTGATAAAATAAGCTGTTGCGTAGGATCAATAGCACTGTGGCCAACGCTGTGTCATATGCCATAGCTGTGCACAAGGCAACCAGCGTTCGAGTCTCAGCTCGAGGTTCAGGCTTATTTGTTCATTAATGATGTCATCAGCGACTAGTCGACGTTAACTCGAATTTTTAATCACATAAATGTCGACTTCAAAATCCAAAGTCGTTCAACCCCTAATCCAAGGAGCACAAAACAGTGCATAGTTGCAGAAATACCCATGAACAACCAGTCAGTAATCACACTTCAGTCTCTCATATCACACAGTAACGGTTCTCGGATTACTTCAAGACATTATGAAAATAATTGCTGCAGTTCAGTAAGTAAATAACAGAGTCATTTTAGTGACTTTGTGATCCATTAGACTGATTCAGTCTAGTCAGCCTTTTTGACTAATTCAATTAATTCAAGAATCATATTAAATTCAGGCTGCAAAGCTCACAACTTGGATTTCTTTTGTGCTGTGCTATAAATGGGAGCAGTGTACTTTAGTACAGTGTGTTCTGTCCAATAGAAGGACAAATGAAGAGTCATTCATTGAAGACATACAAGAACCAGTAATAGGAACAAATGTCATTAGAAGCATTTGTGCTTATATTTAGGGCTCCTTATTTACAGAACTGTTTCTGTATAAAAGTTGGTCCTTGTTTTCCAACCCTAAGCAGCATAGCCAGTACGGGGAACAAGCAAAATGGTTTTAACTGGTTATCTAAGCTGGTCAAAGGCTGTTTACTTCAGCAGGGGAGGGAGAGTGAGAGAGACCCAGAAGGCTCCAATGAAAGCAGATCGGATACAGCCGCTAAGTAAATGACATTCTGTTTGTTGCAGCATTGACCCTGCTCTCTCTGGTCATTAATTTCAATCAGGCGCCCATCATGGAACCTGGACCTCTGTTTGCCACGGCTCAGGAGAAGCAAATAAGACATGGCGGGTTCTCAGGATATCTTCACAGCATCCAGCTCAGCACAGACAAAAGTAAAGGAAAACAAATTCTTGAATATATTTGATCCAAAATCCACAATGAAGCCATATCATTTTCTTATGGTCAACTTGCTCTTAAACAATGCAAGGTCTTATTTACTTGACATTATACACTCAAAAAAAAGGAAAAAAAAAGGGGGACAATTGGTCCTCATTGAACAGATGAAGTAGACTAGATGATGACTTTTAAAGGTTTGGTTCCTGCTAAAATTATCCTCATGCACCCTCATGTCATTCTATTCATGTCATTCCAACTCCAAAAGACTTTTGTCCATCTTCAGAACACAAACTAAGGTATTTCAATATTCTTTAATTTTTTCCACAATTTTCAGTTAATTACAGATCAATGTATTATCAATCAATGTATTATATAATCAAGTGTTCTGAAGAGACACAATAACTCCATATAATGATAAACAAATTAACAGAAACTCAATGTGAATCCTTAACAGATACAAACAAACCTTATTTGTTCTCATGCATCAAGCACAGTTTTTTGGTTTCATGGATTTTCAATGGATGGACAAAAATATCTTAATTTGTTTTCCAAACATAACCAGAAGTTAAGGATTTGAATGACATGAGGGTGAGTAAATGATGACAGACCTGGAATTTTTGGTAAACTTTCCATTTAAATAATACAAACGGTAAAAGCAGACAAAAGATATGTAAACTTTACAATTTGGTAACACTTTAGTTAAAAAAAAAAATAGTAGTTATTGATTAGCTAATAGAATTACCTTATTCAACTGAGCGATATTACTTACAAATTAATTAACAGTTTCTGTATTTAGTATACGAATGTTAATATTGCGTTTCTCATTTGTTCCTGCAGTTATTCATTAATGACCGAACAGTATTCTAAAGTGTTACCAACAATTTTACTGACCCAGCAGGAAGACTACTTCTCCAACTTGCTGCGATCCTGAATTTCTTTATACAACTCATGCAAAGAACAACATTTACAAATTGCATAGTATAGAGTATTTTTATGGTACTGGTTTGACAGCCTCTAGTCAACACTTTCACTGTACGGAATAGAGATGCCTGGATATTTTTAGGAATAAGTGTTATACTGTTTAAAATAATAAAACGGTTATACATGAAGCTAAGTAGACAGAATTTTAAGAGAATTTTCATTTTCGAGGCCTCATATTTGATACTTACTTAATACAGACCATAGACAACAAGATATGATTTTTCATGGCAACAGAGGTGTGATGTCAATTCATAAAAACTGGAACTATGTTTGGTACCACAAAGTGTCATTCGTTTTGGTTGGATTCAACCCACCTCATAGAAAATCAGTAGAATCAATGTTTTAACTGATTAGGTGTTATATATTTTTCTGATAACTTCCTGGCTTTATTTTTCTTATTCTTCTTTCAATAAGACTGAACAGGTTAATCATCCTCATCAGTCCATAAGACTTTATTCCAATTTCAAACTAAAGGCCTGGTTCTTTCTTCAAATGCAACATGCTAAAATGCAAACATCCTGCAAGTACTGTACGGAAATGAGAAGGTTCTTTATCACAATCGACTCCATCAGATCAGACCAGACCAAATCAATGTTCATTATTTTGTGCCAATGATACAGTGGCGCTCCCTAGTGTTTGAGCAGGGAATCCACCACATGATATCGGGTTAAACTCTATTTGTTTGTGGTATACTGACCAGGCTTGCAGTGAGAGAGGGCGCAGATTTGCCTAGGGTCTGGGAGCGCATGCGCACCAAGTTGGTGGTCTCTGAGCCTGTGGCTGACCATGCCTGCTGGGTTGAAGCATAAGGCAGCAGGTACTTCCCTGAAAAAAATACAATATTTGTGTGAGTAAAACACACATACACCTACAGGGGTTGGACAATGAAACTGAAACACCTGGTTTTAGACCATAAAGTTTTAGTATGGTGTAGGGCCTCCTTTTGTGGCCAATACAGCATCATTTTGTCTTTGGAATGACAGATACAAGCCCTGCACAGTGGCCAGAGGGATTTTAAAGCCATTCCTCTTCCAGAACAGTGGCCATGTCACTATGTGATGCTGGTAGAGGAAAACTGTTTCTGACTTGCTCCTTCAAAATACCCCAAAGTGGCTCATAAATATTTAGATCTGGTGACTGTGCAGTCCATTGGAGATGTTCAACTTCACTTTCATGTTCATCAAAACATTCTGTCACAAGTCTTGCTGTGTACTGGTGCATTATCATGCTGATACACGGCACCCCTTTCAGGGTACAATGTTTGAACCATTAGGCTCACATGGTCCTCCAGAATGGTTTGGTAGTCCTTGGCAGTAACACGTCCATCAAGCACAGTAGAGAATGCCATAATATTGCAGCACAAACCATCACTGATCCACTCCGCGCTTCACTATGGGCAGCAACAGTCCGGGTGTAAAGCCTCTTTGGGGCTTCTCCACACCGTGACGCTGCTAATTCAACCTTCACACTCTACTCTTAATGATGGAATGTGCAATCAGTGAAGATTGTCCACCAGGCCGCACATACATAGGCGCAAAACTATATTGGTCATTGTTTCAGTTTCATTGTCAAACCCCTGTGAATACATACATTATATACACACACACACAAAACTATATTGGTCATTGTTTCAGTTTCATTGTCAAACCCCTGTGAATACATACATTATATACACACACACACACATACACACACCAGTGATACAGTATATAAATACATACTTATACAACATTACATATATAAGTAAAAAGTACAGCAGGATTCCAGGGAACATTAGTATTTAGTGGTAGCATACTGGACAGAACATGTTCTTGAAGGTAACGTTCAGACAAGATCATAGAGGATTCTGGGAGTGTCTTACTATTTCACAGGATATGACTCAGTGACTCATCATAACGGACATGTCATAAACATATGCCGATCAACATGACCCACATTACAGCATCTATAGACACGTGCCTGGTGTGGGACAAAGGTCAAAACGCCCAGTGAGCTAGCCATAAGATTTGTGTAAATACACAAATATTTTTTCTGTGTAGCAAGCCCAAAAACATTTGGACACTTAGGGACAGTTTCTTGCATTCTACTGTGCAGCTTTTCCATTGTTTTTCAATGTAAACAATGCACCAGTTGGACATGTTTAACTGTTGCGCTTGGGTCTTTTGACATTATACACAAAAAAAAAAATGAAAAAAGGGGGAAAATTGGTCCTCACAGCGATCTGTGTGACTGGCCTTTTAAAACCACAGTCAAAGTGGTGGTTCACCCAAAATTTAACCACAAATTTTCTTCATTTCTTCTGTGTGTTTTTTGCAAATGAATGTCAATGGGGTCCGGAGTGTTTTTAAATCCCACTGACTTAGAATGTATGGACAAATAGACTTCTTAAAATATATTATTTTGTGTTCCGCAGACATTATACAGCTTTGGAACTACAGAATCTTCATTTTTGGCTAAACTATCCCTTTAAATGTATGATTTTCATTGCATTAGATAGCAAGATATCAAATCAAGTGGCATATATTTTACAGAAATATAGCACGAGCACACTTTAAGCAAAACATTTTAAGAAAATAAAGTCTGTTTGTTTTTAAATAATAAAACAATAGATATACTGTACTGTTTTAAAAAAAAAAGTATTGACACTTTCTATCATTAAATGTAAGTGGATCAGGTTTATAGTTAATATGATGAAAATCTTTGTCACACCAGCTGATCAAAAAAGTCATTGCAAAAATGGCTCAGAAAAGTTAGTTTTGAGAGAAGCTCTTTTACACCACTATTTATCTTATATTCATGCCTTTCACACCGTCACAGTACATTACAGCACTGTGGACAGCCTCTTCACCTAAACTAATCCTTTTCCAGCCCCCCGTTGATCTGTTGATAGTTTAGATGGATAATCTAATATAGCTTCATAACACTGAGCTGCCATACAAATGCAATATATTGGTTGAGGAGTCATGTAAGACGAAATTAAATCTGTTAGACCCAAATTGTATACGGTTTAATATAATAAATTTACGCTTTTGTGATCTTAAATTTCAGGAATTGTTTTCATGGTGCATTAGGTGCTGCGTAAAACTGTGCCTTGTCATTTTAAATGGTTTTGTAGACTCAGAGAAGCAAATATTTGATGTGTTATTTCCAAATAGCTGCTTGCATAGCAAATAATGCATTAGCAAGGAGCTTGTGTCCCTTTTGGTCAAATAAATAGTAAAATCAAGGTAAATAAATAATGGCAGGAGTTTGGCCTTGACATCATCGCAGAGTTCATTTCAATTAATTTGATTTGGGACAATATAAAAGCTGATTACTACAAATATAAAATGCAATCAAATGTATTAAATGGAACTTCTCCATGTGATTAAAATGGACTTATCCGTATTATGATCCGTATCATTTGTATTATGTGTTTGTCCATGCATATCTGTCCTGCTCTTCACTTCATGTTTTGTGTTTCAAGTGTTCTTCAAGTTTAAGTGTTTCTTGATTTCTGAAGTCCTTTACATATGAATCAGCAGCTGTTTGTCCTCTCAAGCTTAATACAGAACAATCTTCTCCCTGGCAACTAGCAAAACCTCACTGCAGTAAGGGCAAAATTGCCTTCAAATACTAGAATACTAAACTAAATCAGATTGAAACAAGCAGAAAAGATTGACATTTTTCAGTTTAGGAGAGGTGAGAGAGGATTCTTTTTTTAAATAATAAGACCTTCATATGTTCTTCTCTTAGAAACACTTTGTGCATTGTATCCCAGACAACCTATTGCTAACCTGTATTTATGTGTTTGTGGGCTCTATATGGTCACAGAACCCGGTCAAAAAACAGGATACGTAGGAGGAAAACTGCGATTCCGGTTCACTGCGAAACCGCTTCCATATAGTCATCGTCCACATGACTGAGGAAATGCCAGCTAGACGCCCTCAGCACATTTCAGCAGTGTGCCCTATATACCTGATTCAACACATCAGACCTCGAGGAACAGCAAGACAAACATCACATGAAACAATGTAGTCAAATATGGTGGTCATAATGTCACGTCTAATGAAAATAGCATAATGAAGCTCTTAGGAGCCAAATCCAAAACAGAAAAATAATAAATGAAATAACAACTTTCTGCATTATAAAGTTCTGACTTTACTTTTCACAATGGCTTTAAACGAGATCGACTGATTGTGATCAGTTATATAAAAGGTCTCGCTTGGATTGTCTGTGACTAACACATTTAATGTTTAAAAGAGGCCATATTATAAATGTATATTTATTATATTTTTCCCTGAGGTCAACTTGTAAACAATCAAGGTTTCTTGAACAAAACAAAAAAATGGAAATTTGGTGGAAATACATAAATGTAGCGCCCTCAATTCACTACACGTTTTGCTAAGTTCTGCCGTTTAGCTAACTAACACAAGCCCCCTCTGCAAAGCCCCGCCCTCCAAAATGTAGCTAGCTAACATGCAAAAAGCATAAATGCATTATGATCTGTTCCTTACACAAAGCTATCAAATGGCTCCAATAGACCTGGAACAGTGTAGTCCAGTGAGTAAGTTTGTGAGTAATTGACAGTTTTTAGGTGAATTATCCCTTTAAAGGCCCGGTGTACTTTATTTTCTGAGTTCGGCTCCATCTCGCGCACAGCCGTGACCGCACAGCTTATAAAGTAAACTCAACTGCGGATGAGCACGAACGGATGCTTGTTTGCTGCAGTTTGTACTCTAGTAATCAAAAAGCATGTCTAATTAATTGAAATTATACAATATATTATATACAATTTGTCAAATATTTATTAAAACTTTGACAAATTACATTTTTAGAGCCCATATGAAATCCATTCATTTTTTTTATTTCCAATTTAATAGCTAAATTCAATTTTAATAATCAAGAAGCATGTCTAATCTATTGAAATCATAAAACTTTACCAATTAAATGTTTTTAAATATTTGCAGGTGTCACAGTCATGGGCTCTTATTTTGATGTTCTTATTTTGATGTTCCCTTAGTTCCTGTTTCCCTGCTTTGATTAGTTGTGGTTTCTGATTAATTCCCTGTATGATTCTATGGTTACTTATAATTACCAGCCATGTCTTATTTAGTTCATTGTTATTTTCTTAGTATTTAAGTCCTGAGTTTGGTTATGTTCCTCCTCCGATGTTGCCTTTTGTTTATTGATACAAGCTGTTACGCTGCCTTTGTTTACTCCTGTGATTCCTGGATATTTGGATCATTTTAAATGTAAAGGATTTGTTGTGGAGTGAAGGGAAATAAAATACTGTGTGTAAAAGTTTTGTTTATTTACTGGTATTTTACAGTATTTTAGAAATTAATAAAATGTGACATACATCCATACTACTTGTTTTTTCTCTCATCAATCCAAATATGATTCGGTGTGACTTGTTACCCAGAAAATGCAGTAAATTTCAATTAAAACGTGTAACTGGTTATTTACAGTATTGGGGTTTTGTGTCAAGGGAAAAAGGATCAGGAAAAATATGATGTTTCACAATATGAACCTATTTACATCTGACTGTAGACAAAGACTGTAGACTGTGCGATAAATCGTAATTGATTTTCGATTTCGATTTTGGCTTCCACCGATTATGAAAACAAGATAATCGACGTGAAACTGTTATTGTGCCGCTGCCGCATTCAGTCCCACGCACCTTCATTTCCTTCACAGCGGTGCACCTTCATTCCTCCCTAAAAGCCCAAACTTGACATCCAAATAAGTGAGTGTTGTAAAATGCTGTCTATTGTTGCTAAAATGCGGCAGATGCTTGATATTAAACGGTGTTAAAAGTGTATTAAGCCGCGAAAGAGACAGTGTTCCCTAGGCGGAGTCCTGTACGCACACTCCGAGACTGGGCGGAACGCGCATAAGCAAAGTATACTGTTGGCTTCATATACCGGTACACGCCTAAATGGTCAAATAGCCTGCACACAAATATGTCGAAATGCCGTTTTGGTAAGTGTCCTCATAACACAGTCGGTTATGTCTTAAAGTGAATGTAAACATTGAGAAAGAGCACGTGTGTAACAGTATACTGGGTCTGTGCATTACCTCTTAAAGGGATACTCCACCCAAAAATGAAAATTCTGTCATCATTTACTCACCCTCAAGTTGTTGCAAACCTGTTGTTGTTTCTTCTGCTGAACACAAAGGAAGATATTTTGAAGAACGATTGGAACCAAACAGTTGTTTGGCACCATTGACTTCCATTGTAGAAAAAAAATAAAATACTATGGAAGTCAATGGTGCCAAAGTTCCAATCGTTCTTCAAAATATCTTGCTTTGTGTTCAGCAGAAGAAAGACACTCATACAGGTTTGCAACAAGTTGAGGGTGAGTAAATAATGACAGAATTTTCATTTTTGGGTGGAGTATCCCCTTAACAGATTTATTTGGCTGCTTTCATTTTAATCAAACAACAAAAGACAAAGATAAAATCACTAATCACTCACCACACATAAGGATTAGTCTATATTTAATGTATACAGCAGTGTTATTTTACATTTGATTACTTTATTCAATTTCTGTTGTAGGCTATTACTGATCTGAATACCACTGTTATTACATCTTCCTGAAAAACCAAAAGCACTGTTTATTTAATTAGTATTTTTGTTCTGTTGTATTTTTTGTTGGTTTTGTTTGTAATTTAGTTTCTTTGTTCTTATTGTATTGCTGACTGTTTACTTGTCTTCTGTAACTGTTTTGAGGACTTTTACTTTCATTCATTAACCTAGTATTAGTTTTAGTTAAAATTACTAATATCATGAAATAAGACTTTGATCATATCACCCACCTATAATCGTGTTAAATAATCGTGATTATGATTTTTGCCAAAATCGAGCAGCCCCAACACAAAAGTCAAAGTTTTACCTGTAAGAGCGCCCCCTAGGCTTCCTCTCCGGAGCTGCTTGCCATCTTCGCTGAGTTGTCGTTTAAATTTCAGCGCTAAACTGGAGCCGTGAGATATGTCTGGGTTGCTGGACTTGCGGAATGGCATGGAGGGGGGGTAGAGAATGTTATCCGGCTGGAAGAGAGATGAGATCAATAAGGAGTTCAATCTGGGAAACATTACACATCACATCAGGAATAGCACTGCAGTGTTTACAAAAATACACAACACACTTAGCGCTGCATATATCCATTACTGACAATACTGTACTCAATTAATTATAATGTAATAACATACTTCATCTCTAAACCACCTTTCCTTTTTTGACTGACATCACTCTTATTTTTCAACCCCATCTAAAGTTAAAGGTGCTCTAAGCGTAAGCGATGTCACGCGTTTTTTAGGCCAAAACTTTTTTTGTCACGTACAGCAAACATCTCCTCACTATCCGCTAGCTGTCTGTCCCCTGAACACACTGTAAAAAAACACGGTCTCTGCAGATACCCCAGGCTCCACAAACGGCAATAAAAACAAACTGGGCTAACCCGCTCCACGAAACATAACAAACTGTTCCAGCCAATTACCGACAAGAAGGGTTTGGGGGTGTGGTTTGGGGGGTTAGTGTGCGGATGAGGAGGAGGGAGGGTCTAGCTAGCCTCCGTTTTGTTTGACAATAGTTCGAACGTCAACAAGACGTGACGTCACCCAGGATCGCTTAGAGAACCTTTAAATACCTGTGAAAATCATTTCATGTGGACAATATTTCAATCTCAGCATGAATCAGTCACTAATGCTGCATTTGATACTGGTAAATACACTGTGTTATTATCATAATTGTCATAATTATCATAATTTTAATTTTCTAAATGCTATATATAACCAACCATTTCCTCCACTTTCAGTTCATTCGAGGCTACCCTTTCACCCCCTACAGCACTCAATGAACAAAACAAGCCTTTTTCTCGTACAGATAGAATCTTTCTAGATAAGCAAACACATCTGAGGGCTCTTTCCACCTCAAATGATAAACACATTAGTGGAAACTATTATTGGAGAAATCCAAGACAACAAACTGTTTATTACCAAAGCAGGGAGGGTAGCACTATCATATCAAAATAAAACAGATTATTTTGAATGGTGATATGGTGTAGTGCTATTATCAAGCAAAGGCTGTAATTTAATTTAATTAATTATGCAACACTGACTGTTCACGTACACACAAGCAGTTTGTGATCTGAATCTGTTCACAGTAAATGCTGCTTCTCATCTCTGCATCTGCCTGAGTTTGGGTTGCTTTTAACAAGTGCTTAATTTATAAATGAATAAGTGCTGGATGAAAAACAGCCATACAGACCATACAACTTCAGTTTTCCCGGAACATTCAATGACAGCACTAAACGGTGATGACAACTATAAGAGCATCATTCACAAGTTTCTGCACGGCCCTAACTACACCCTGGTGTATTATTCAGTCACATATAGCTACGTTGAGACCAAATATCATACCATATCAACCAAATATCAGTTATATTCTCCCTCACCGGCGACATCGTTGCCTTTTCCATTACATGGATTTCTGATTCTGACTGATCTAACTCCCGTTGTTCGTATCTCCTGCTATCCTGATTAGTATTAGCAGAATTGTCCAGTGCTGCAGTTCCATCTTCCCGGGATCTCTATTGATCAGAAACACCATTAGTTTTACTCTGGCTCAAATTAAGCACTGCTGATAATGTGCATTTGGGTAATGCAATATGACCTAACCATCTTCAAACTTGCAATGAGGAGCATGTAAACCAGTGGTTTTAAACAAAAGAGAATTAAGCTAAATATTAGTTTTTTTTTCTATTTTACAGTGAAATGTTACAATATTAAAATGTTCTTAATTCGTTTAATATTTTATAATAATACTATAATTATAATAATTTTTTATAATAATAATAATTATTATTATTATTGTCATGTTGACATATGATCACAACTTTTGTTTTTTTTTAAATGAGCAAAACAAACCTGGAGCTTTAGAAATAAATAAATTATATATATATTTATTAGGGCTGTCAAACGATTAATCGCATCCAAAATAAAAGTTTGTGTTTACATAATATATGTGTGTGTACTGTGTATAATTATTTTTAATACATAAATACCCACACATGCATGTGTATTTAAGAAATATTTGCGTGTATATACTGTATATAGACTGAATGTAGCCTATATATAATGTATATTTTATATAAATATAAACATTTTATATATAAATAACATATTTTTCTTAAATATATACATGTGTGCATTTATATACAAAATAATTATACACAGTACACACACATATATTTTGTAAACACAAACTTTTATTTTGGATGCGATTAATCGTTTGACAGCCCTAATATACACATATATAATATTCTGTATATCATGAAACCCTAAAAGCATCAGGTTTATCACTAGGAACAATCCACAATAGAATTTTCCAACTAAATGTTCCACCTTGAAATACATTTTTGTATAGCAATCAGATTTTCCATTCATAAACAGCACAGGTTATATATGTGTGTGAATTTGAAGGCTATTACAGTATGTATAAAGATCCACTTATACTGTAAGGGAAGGAAATACGGAGTTCAGAAACATCTGGCCTTGAAGAAAGACTTTGCCATTGTTGCCATCACAAACACTACTACACCACGCCGTATGACATAAATGTCCTTTCTTTCCATTGTCAAACAGAGTTGAAAAGGCTCATGAGGAGCTGAGTAGCACCGAGCTGTGGAACAATGTAAGAGTAGAGGAAGAGGTTCCTCCCCGTGAATATAAACAAATGGAGGCCTAATGTGTTCTCTAACTGGAAGGGAACTCCCTCTGCTTTGAGGAAAATGATTCATGATACTACAGACTCTTCAGTGGAGTTGCTGAAAAGAGCTGCAATGATCTACACAGATGAAAACCAAAACCATGTGAGAAGACCCACATCTTTAGGGGAGAATAAGACCATATGGAAAGACATGAGGTCACCTCCACCTGGGGCCGGGACCAGTAAAGTTCATGTGGCATATAACATGTACATACAAAGTGCTAGTAATACTAAGGTCTGTGAACACAAGCTTAAGACCCTTTCATGTTTTATTCTATGACATAAAATACATCAGTATTACCCCACTCATGATTTTTTGAAGCTGTAACGTGTCTTGAAAAAGGGAGTTGCTAACAAGTGGCTAAATGTGACTACACAGGCTGTCAGGGAGATTAAACGCCATCACGTCCAACAGGTAAACTCAGTCCGCTTTTTACAGCCTCATTGTGCTCTTATAAAGTATTCTAACTCAAACTTTCAGGGAAAGTGTTTTTTAGTTTTTTTTTTCAGATAAAAACTTAAGTTGTCGGAAGCTTAGTTATGGTGACGTTGAAGTCGTGGGACCGTGGTGTAGTTAATTTATAGCATACCTTTAGCTTTTTACTTCAGTCAACTGCATTTAGGCTTCAACATTCATAAAAGTTGTGTTCATCTGTGAAAATTATCTTGATGGACAAGACGTGTAAGCATCATAACATTTTGTTGATCACAGAGCTTTTTTTTTTTTTTTGATAATCCAAAATTGAAAAATCCTATTAGGAACCAGTGTGATGCTAACTGCCAGCTGGCCTACAAAGTGATGTCATACCTGCACCACTCTATTAGTCTTCCCATTCACAGCATAATTTTTTCATCCGTTTTGTGAACGTGCACGAAAAGAGGCAGGATTTAGCGCACAAGCCAATCATATCCAATCATAACCAATCACAGCACGATTGAGGCATCGCCTCCTCTCACGTGACTTTAACCCATTCATTCTCAATGGGCTCTATGCACGGCGGTATTTCCGGTGAAGGTCTAAGGATGCTGGATTACTTCCGCCGATCGCAGAGTCCAATGCTATACCGAGAATTTATATTGGTTTTTATACTCTATTGCTATACTAAAGAAACGTTAGTCACAAAAACAAACAAAACAGACACCCCTCATTTTGTTTATGCTTCTTTGTTTATTATATTAAATAAACATAACTATATATAAAATTACATCCAAACGTATTAAAGTTTCGTTTCAATTACATCTAAACGTATTAAAGTTTCGTTTCAAAGACGAGAGGACAGTACATTTTGAAGACTCTGCCATAATCCCGTTTTCCTCGGTTTAAATCTCCCCAACCGGAAACGCAAGAGCATCCTTGCGTCAAACGGGGAAGTTATGCGTGCATATAGCCCATTACCCCCCACAAAATCCACTGCATGCTTTATTAGGGAGTCTGTTAAAAAAGTAATAATACATTTGAGAAAGGGGGTCCCTCATAAGGGGATTATTTTTAAAAGATCTATCTGAAAGAGCTCTTTATTACAATGAAAATGAATGAATCACATATTGAGCAGTATGATGATGTTATAATTTCTGGGCAAATCACACTCACAACTAAACATTTGCCAAAGTCCTCAGGAAGACAAGTCAAGGTGAGCTGCAGCAGGAGGAAATGTGCCTCACAGCCAAGTTTCCATAAAACTTGCAGCTGATATTTCCATCACAACTTGCAAAAACGTAACTGTCACGTTTATGAAAAGCTAATCTATTCTGAATTCTGATGAAGAGCAATAAGGCATCAAAAAGCAGAAGCTACTTTGTATGATTCCTTAAAATCAACCACCTGGAGCAATCTGGCTTTATGCCCAATGCTGAAAGCAGACCACAGCATATCTCTAGTTCATGGATCACCCTTCCAAAAGACATTCAGATTATCAACCCAGAGGACTAATAAATAAAGGCTATTGTTTCAACAAGTAAAAAAAAAAAAAATTCATCTAGATGTGGCCATATATGCATATAGGAACCATTTAGGAAATGTACATACAATTGTTTCAATGAGGAGCAAAAGCTTTAGATGTGCAGTTGCCCTAAGCTTATAGAGTTGTTTGCCCCACTGACCAATACACTACCACCACCCCTTTCACAAACACCACAAAATGCTGTGCTCCTCAGTCAAAACAGTGAGATGAGATAATCATGCATAGAAAGCAAAAGGCTTGTGTGTGTTCAAAACAATACAATGTTTTGCCTAAAGGGAAAAGTTTGAATCCTTTTATATCAACAACAGAAGAAGGACAGAATATCTTAAATATATTGTTTATGTCAGGTCAATGACGATGCTCTATTATTTTCATTCAGATATATTAATTTGTTGAAATTGTTTGAAAAATACTTTATAATATCAGGACAGTTGTTTCATTTTATGCATAAAGTACATTTAAAGGGGGGAAATTTAAGATTGAGGTTTAAATGGTTGATATGTGCACACTCACATGTACACAATGTGTAAGGAAATGTTTCCGTTTGACTTCACGGTTACATCACATGACATTTTCAGATCTATATATTTAAACTTTAAAGTGCCCCTATTATGCTATTTTAAAGCTTGTCTACTACAATAGGTCTACATGCATCCAAGGTCAAATAAACTTTTTTACTTGTAATTGTTCTCATAATATACATTGCACATCACCTGATTTCTCAAAGAGTCCGAAAATGGTTTGTTTGAAGATTCATGCTGCGTCCCAATTCGCCTACTTATACTACGCCCTAAAAGTATGTACTCTTTTTGTGAAGAAAAAGTACATACTTTTGAGTGTGTAGCAAAAGAGTAGGCAAGCTTTGGGACATACTACTTCGTCATCTTTAACGGACAGATCTGTCGCGTGCATCCTATCACCGTAAACTGCCCTGTCAATCATCTCGTCACAGTTAAAATCCTCCATTCAATCTAATATAACTTCTTACCATTTCGGAGAGAATTGTTGTCGCACGTTCATCTGCCAGTCATGGGTCTTTCATGCGGAGACTCTCCTCATGTGTTTGGAACTTGAATATAATAATGCATTTAAAAGTTAATGGCTAAACGTATCTTTGCAAAAGTTCACAATGCTGCTGCAGATGCAATATAATGTGGACAACATTGAATAAATACATTTTCGTCAGGTTAGATACTGATAATTAATCACTTAAACCCCTTTATCTAAACCTCTCTACATAACCGTCGGACTCGCGCGTCCTCCATGTCTGTAGTTTTTGAACACTTTTCATTCGTGTTTGTAGTTCTAACCGAATCCTCGTCCAACGCGCGATGGGTTGTGGGCAATATCAGCCGTTAGAGTGCGCATCGATCTGCACTTCGGATTCTGACCGGGTATATAGTAGACCACACGGGTCTCTTTGGAACACTCATTTCAACATACTACGATTTGGGACGTACTAATACTATTTAGGACGGATCGTATGCGAATTGGGACGCAGCATCAGTCTCTCTAAACCCCACCTTTCCGCGAGCCAACTCTTCTCTGATTGGTCAAATGGCCCACTCTGTTGTGATTGGTCTACTGCTTACAACCCATGTCAGAAACAAAACGCCTATTAACATGTCTGAATTTCAGGTCCGGAGGCTTCCTCGGCACTTGATACACAGGCTCAAATTGATACGTAAAAACCGACACCATCGTTCATATGTCTGAGTCCTCAACCTTTTGAAATACATGCAAAGTGGATTTGCAGCACTGAAAACAGCATCTTCTCGACATGTCAACACAAACCAAACTCATCCAGGCCTCAGCTACAACTTTCACCTACAACAAAAGATTATTTCTTTTAGAAGATAATAACACTTTTTGTCACTCACTTTGAGATTTGAAACTTTTTTAAATGAAACAAACAAGACCCATATTTGGCAATAAGGTTGCCAATTGAATTCAGATTGGTTGAATACAAACTATAGAAATGTAAAGTATAAGTAAACTAAACTACTAAAATCAACAAGTAATATAAACTAAAGTGACTACATAACCAAACGTGCAACGCCTACAGCAAACAGAAACTATGCCTGCAGAACAGGAGCTCATTTATTACTCATTGTCTGTTTTCATGAGGCAGTAATTTTTAACCCAAGCCTGCTGGACACAAAATAAGATAACATCTCTTTATGAACTCATAACTGGACACTCGCCAAAAAGTTTCTTTACATATCTCAACTGTCAATCTATTATAAAAACAAATGATGTTGTAAAATAT